>NC_142546.1:10690000-11037500 GCF_056151865.1 Erythranthe guttata | reverse complement strand
TCATCAGAATTATCGATTATGATGTGATTCCTACAACTATTTTCTCTAAAGGTATACATGATAATGCATATTGAACCTTAAAGGGACATACGATCTCATCGCATTTCATTACGATTATTCATGATATGTAATAATAAATTAAAGCAAGTAATGAAAAATAATTAGTGGGCCAAACTAAATCATAAATCGTTCATAAATCGGTCATATAAGATGAGGCTTATTTATTATTTGTCATGCAATTATAATTTTTGTTCCATTTATTAAATTAAGTTAACACGTTCAATAAATCAATAAATTTAATAAATTAAATTAATAAATTAATTTGAAACTCATTTGGTGAAATCTATTAACTGATAAATAACTTTAAAAATTAATAATCAATTTTTTAACTTTATTTTTAGATTTTTTTTATTTTTTTAGTTTTATTCTAATTAATACAGATGATCTGATGGGTCAGACTCGGTCTGGGATCGCAGAAAAATATAATAAAAAAATTCAAAAGAAACTCATTTTTTTTAATTTCTCGATTTTTAATTTACTCAAATTCAAAAACTTCTGAAAGTATTCTAAATATTCAATTATAATCAAAACACCGAATTGTGCTGTCATTAACAGTAATTTTTTAATTTCTCGATTTTTTTTTTCAGGTCTGTTTTTCTTTTTTTATTGGTTTTTTTTTGTACGCCCGCCGCTAAACGTTCACCGTAATTGTGCTGTCATTAACAGTAATTATACTGTCACTGACATAAAATTAACGTAATTATACTATCACTAACAGTACACTAACGTAATGGTACTACTATAGACAATACATATTTTGCTTTTTTTGTTTTTTTTTTATTTGTTGACAAGTCGACGTAATTATATTACTGCCGTTGATAGTAAAATAACTGTAAACACAATAATATTACTTTCAACCACATCAATATTTTTATTTCATTGGGATTTTCTTTGAGTTATTGACGGAGAACGTAATAATATTATTGTCTATTATTGTAATATTACTGTGGTTGATGGTGATATTAATGTTGTTACTGTAATATTAACAACAGTAATATTAATTTTTTTGGCCTTTTATTATGTTTACCTTTGTTGAACAGTCAACATATTAATATTGCTCTATTACACAATTATAATGACTTTTGTTGTGTTAATATTATTTTGCTAGAGATTAATATAGCAATACTATTGTGTTAAACTGTAGTATAGTTAAATTTACTGTATTTAACAGTAATATTGTTAATATTAGTATCAACCACAACAATATTTCTGTTTAAACAAGGGGCAAAAAGATGTTAAAAAAAAAATTCAAAGAAAAAAGAATCGAAAAAGTCAACGCTAGAAACCGGTGGAGGAAAAATCAGGAAGAAGTAAAAAAAAAAAAGTCAATGGCGGTGACGGACGAAATTGTCCATGAAATTGTGTTTTGGGTCAAAATTGAATAATTTATGAAATTTGGGGTCAAATTGAGGTTATATTAAATTAAATGATGAAATTGGAGCATATTATAATGTGATGGGCTATTTTAGTCTTTTACAAACCTCGGGACCATGTGTCTACTTTTTTATAAAAGAGTTTATTGTCTAAATAAGTACCCATTGAAAGGCTTATTTGTAAAGTGCCCTAATTGATAATTCAATTTTGATGTTTAGCATTGGGGTTGCTCTTTAGATACACTTTTGTATACATAGGTATCAAAATAAAATATTAAATATCAAAATTAATATTTGATATCTTATTTTGATATTTTGGGAGTTGCTCGGGATGGATAGAACCCAAATATCAATATTAGTCAAACTCCATTAAATTAAATATTTCTTTTTAAATTGCTATGCATTATACCTAATTTACCTATAATACTATATTATTTCATTGTCTTACACCATTCATTCGTCTCCCACCTTATCTTCTCTCATTTTTTGTCTTTCTTTCCACCGCCCATCACCTCCACTTTTCTCTTTGTTTTGTTGACTAAAATCCATGGTGCAAGAAGAACCACTTGTGCCGCCGCTGCCACCACCCACCCTTGAAAATCATAGCATGGGGTATCATCGATGGACGTTTACGCCACTATGTAGCTTGTGTTGTTAAAAAAATGGCGAAATGCTTGAGCCTCACGAGTCCGGTAAAATGCGTGAGCCTTACCGGATCCGCGGATTTTCTGTACATGAGCTTCTTCTATTTGGGGCTCCGCTCCGTGAAAATAGATTTTAATGATGGTTGCACCACCATTCACAGCAGGGTCCCCAAATTGCCCAAGGAGTGGAAGCCTAATCTCCTATTGCTCCACGGTTTCGGCACCAACGCCATGTGGTAGTACTCCATGTCAACAATCCTTTCGCGATGAATCTGCGAGTTAAACTTCCAGATTCGGCTACAAATTGTAGTTGATTATAGTAGTTTTCTTAAATAGCGGTTTTTTATTTTTTAGTTGTTTTCAGTAATTTGTAGATGTTTTCGATTTTTAATAGTTGGTTTCAATCATTTTGTAGTTAATTTTGATAATTTGTAGTCGTTTTCGATTTTTTATTGTTGGTTTCGATATTTTTATAGTTGATTTCGACAATGTTGTAGTTGATTTTGATTTTTTTTATAGTTGATTTTATTTTCTAGTAAATCTGCTATTTTAAAAATAACTACATTTTTGCAGTTGATTTTTAAATTTCTTATACCTGATTTTAGGGGAAAAACGAACCAAAAAAAGTTTATTTGGTAAAAAGGAAATTTGAGATAAAAAATTAAGCTGTAGTGATTTCGGAAATATTATAGTTGTTTAAAAAACATTGCAGTTCATTCTAGAAAAAAACAGAAGAAAAAAATTGAAAAAAAAATATTATGGAATTCACTACTGACAATAATGAAATAGCAAAAGAAATAGTAGAAACTGGAAATTTGAAAAGACAAACTAGACCAATGAAAGAGTAGATAAATTATGGAATTCAGTGGATGGACAATTCTTAAACTCTACCCACACAATGGTTGTTTGGATAGTATCCGTCGGCAGGCAGAACCCTGGGCGAAATCGTCTTAACTGTATTTACTAACTATATATTAGATAATGATAACCCTATGTGGAGACATACAAACCATGCCTTTTGAACCGAAGGCCCTTTTGAACCGAAGGCAAGGCCTGTCTTCCAAATCAAAATAAAAAAAGGGCTCGTTGGGAAGAAAGATGGAATGCGGCCTATAGAGCACATGTAAGGCACAATCGGGTTTCTCACGCAACGGATCTTTATTATTTAAATAAATAAATAAGAAAAAAAAATAAAAAAAAAAAAGAGACAAAGTAGTAGTGGGTAATGGGTAGGGAATATGCTTAAAAATGTAGGGAATAGAGGGAGTGTAAATTTAAAAATAAACAAATGTTCGGTCATTCATTAATAAAGAAAAAAGGATTGGACACATTCTTATTATAATCTTTATTTTTGTTATGCCATATTCTCAAATAATATCGGAAAATAATATATTTGGACTTGAATAAAATAAGATATTAATGTAAATGAAAATCTAATAATTTAATATATATATATATATATATATATATATATATATATGTTGAGATGAACAATTATACACCTACGTCAAATATACTTTCAAATGTAGATGTTGTCTGTGCATATACTTCTCATAGTACATCTATATTGAGATGTAATAGGTACATTTGATAGGGTCAGTTTGGCAAGCTTCCCCAAAAGTTGGGCTCTCAAGACGAAATAAGGTGAGCCATGAAAATTGAAGGGATTTGAGGGGCCGAAGGCACATTATCACAGGTTATAAACCACAGATAGCTCGCCACTAGAAAAGAGAAAAGCTCACTACTTAAAAAGGGCGCCAAAAGAGGTGTTCGCCGGGGAAGTGAAGATTCTGAAGAAAATGTGGTAGTTGGTGCGCCGGCGAAGAGCTATTGGAAGAGCAAGACGTTGGATTTTCATACCATATATAGATTACGAAAGTAAACGGATCAATGTAAATCTTGACCTAATTAAGGCGAGTTAAAATAGGAAAGAATTAGAAATGTTCTCCTATATTAAGTCTTCTAATAAATCCAATTAAGATCACGGGGAGTCAATAATGAATAAGACTTTGATACTCTCTTCCAAACTCTCTCAATTATTATTTTCCGTTTGTCGCTTCGCCACCGCCAATCTAAGATCTGAGGTCCGGTGTGCTTGCCATGGTAAAAAATGAGTAGGGATTGGAGTGAGTTCTTGAGGGCGTAGATCATACGTCATCATCATCTATGTCAAACATGCCTATATTTTGGGATATAAATAATTTATCAAATTCACATGTGTTTTTGTTCTTCTTTTTTTGGATAAATTTTACATGCGTTTATATATAGAGTTATAGTTGGTCGGTGTATATCTCAAGTACATACATAGAGATATAAATGACCCATTTACATCCTCATCTTATTCAAGTACAAATGATATTTATGTTCCTATTGTTAGAGTGGGCGACCAACAAGCCAACTTGTGGCTGTGGTCTTTCCATTTATTCTTGTAATAAATAATCCTTTTTCGTATTTATGATAAAAACACCTTGGCATTCTATATATTTGTCCCTTTGTCTCAAATATAGATATAGTCCTTATAGTTATTACAAGTACTAGTAATTGATCTTTAGGATCGTGAGATATTTACCGAAGTATTATAACTGTTAAACGTGTTCCTAGTCGAAGGGTTACGCCATCAATGAGGATATCGGCCTTTCCCATTAAGAGAATAGCACTTAGTGTATGTGTAATGCGTCTCATCAGTAAAATGGTATTGTGATATCGGCATGCATAATTGGGTGCTCGTAAGTTGACGAGTTCACTGAACTCCTTCACCCTAGAAATCTCTAAGTGGTTCTCAATAATCGAGTAGAGATATCTATGGTATAGTTGTACACCATTTACCCTTATGACCAAGGGCTAGTGTTCGTGCAGTCCGAAATCTAGTGGGAGGTCTGTATATTGTAGTCGGGGATTCGATCGCTAGAATAGTTTTGGATGTCATGTGTGTTCTCATAGTTTGTAATCTCTAAGTCTCTGGCTAGAGCTGACTAACTGATGATTAGGGAATTCGATTCTCAAAGTCATGCACGTACCGATTACAACACTTAGACGATCGCACAGTAATTGAACTACTAAGGAGGTCTCGATGAACCAATGCCTCTAGTTCAATCGGGACATATGAATCGAAGTGATCGTACTTTACGTTAACTATATCAAAAGGTTCTTGCAGGCACTTCATTTGTATCTAGGGAAACATGACGCGTAGTTGCTAGACGCCAATCTTGATTCAATGGGTGATTAAGTTGAAACGAGCTTCATCTTAATCATAACTCTAGGGATGAGTTTAAACCACAAAGGGTTGTGGACCCACGGCTAGCTTACACCTGAACCATCGAGGGTCACACTTCTCGTGCACTCAAGATCTTTGAATAAACAGTCAAAGATAAAAATGTTTAATCTTTGCATGATTGGAAGTCAATGTGATTGAGTCCAACATTCGTAATTTGGAAATATGAATGAGAATAAGAAAAGGAAAAAATAGGCGAACATCTTAGTGAACTTTCTAAATTGGGAAGTTTCCAAATTTAGAAGGTCCACTGAATTGGGGTTTCCACTTTTGGAAATTGGAAATCGAGAATTGGCACTCGTAATGACGAGGACGTTTCAATGATTCCAAAAATGTAATCGTTATAATTTTCCGATCATTGAGATGTGAGAAACGAGCGAGTAAACACTAACGAACTTAAGTTGTTGGACCCGATCCAACTTAAACCTGTTTGGGCTTTTATACAAGACACTATAAATACAAGATTTATAGGTCTTGCACAAAAGACAACACACAATAACAAACCCTAGCCGCTCTCTCTCACAACCCTCGGCCACTCTCCACCTCCGTCGTCGCCACCGTCGCCGTCGCCGTTGCCGGAATCGACCTCACGAGCCGATTGCTATTGGTAGCTTCTTTCCTTTTGTCTTTTCTTCCGGCTATTCTTACTTTTGCGTGTCTAGTGCAATGTATTTAGTAGATCTCAGTAGACGAGGTGAAATCCGAGAGAAGGAAGACCAAGGTGTCGAATTGCCGAGAAGCCATTGTCGAAGCACCGCCGCACGCGCCCCCACGCGCCGCCCGAAGAACGCGCGTGGATCTCACGAGCCGCTATCGTTGAGCGCGTCCGTCGCTGCTTCACCGCCGTTGCTCCTCCCGACTGAACGAATTGGTTTCCGTGGTAGTTTGCTTCAATTCGAGTGTTTGCCTCACGCTTCAAGATGTACTTTTCCAATCCGTTTTTAATTAGGTATTAATTTAATTAAATAATATTTTGTGTTAATATTTGCAGTATGAATTTTCGTGAATTGCTATATGTAATTGGTTCCATGAATTCATGATTTACTGCGAGGATGCTATGTGATTTATTATCGAATTAATTATACGCATGTTGTTCTCAATTTTCGCTGGAAGCGTTGTGGTACCTAATTAATTGCTTAATACAAGTCGGGCATGTGTTTATGTCAATTAAATCATTTATTTCATGTAAAAATAAAAATTCGCTGCGTACACGTGCCCGATTCCCAACGGTGGTATCAAAGCTCGTTGCGCAATTAATTGCATTTTAATATTCTATGCTTAATTTTGATGCATGTTCGATTTATTATAATTGTGATTGTTGTATTATTTAATTGGGTGTTTTCGAAAGTTTAAAATATTTTTGAAGTATTGTTTAGAATTTTTCCAGCTTTAAAGTTGTTTTAAATTGGAAAATCGGATCTGAAATTTGTTTCAAATTGTTAGTTTTTAATTTGTTCGGATCGAACCGGTCAAACCGGCCAGTTCGATGGTTCTGTTCGATCCAACTGACCGAATCGACGTGGATTCGGGTCGGTCAGACCGGTTCTCGATCTGACTGACCCGACCCACTGATAAAGGGTCAGGTGGAGCGGTCAGAACTGGACCGTTTCGGTCCGAACCGGTCGGGCCAAACCGGGTCACTGAAAAAAAAAAAGTTATTTCAGATTTCTAAAATTAAACTCAAAACAAATTGATTTTAATTTTTGGAAAATTATTTTTAATTAAACCCAATTAGATCATCGATTCAATAGTCATCTATTTTAGTAAATAGGTGTTAGATTGATTAATTAATTTAGGGGAAATATGCAATACCCCTCAAATGGAAAATATTTTGAACTAAACCCAATTGACTATTAAAGATCTTTGCCTACACCCCAGTTTCATTCTTAATTAGTGAGACACCCCTAACCAGATACGATAAGACTAAAGTGCCCTTATGTGATTAGGTTTTTAACGTGGTATAGTTTATTTCACTCTTTCACTTCCCCCTCTCTCTCTCTCACGTTCTCAATCTCTCCTCCTCTTCTTCTTCTTTTTTTCTTTTCTTTTTCCGTCTTTATAGATCTGTATACCGCTGGCGCCCTCCTTAATCTTTTTCACACCACCGCCGTAGTCCACTCACCAGAGCCACCGTTGTTCGTGCACTCGTCACCGCCGGAGTCAAACATACCTTTCAGCCTCCGGTCGGCCGAAACCTAATGCAGGAGACCCTCCTCCGTACAAGTGGTGGCTGCGGTGTCTCCCCCACCTCGTCGCCGCCCTTCGTTGGATGCGTTACATGGAGATTTCCGTTTTTCGTTTTCTCTCGATTTCTCATTTTTTTTTTCCTTATTTGTCCACCACCGCCACCGTAGCCACGTCCCCACTCTCTCTGTCATTCACCATCGTTATCGTCGACTCCCCCTCCCTCCCTTTCGTTAGTTTCGATTTACTTCTTTTTTTCTCTCCAGATCTGAAACAACAGCATCAACGTGACCACTCTAGTTCGAATATGACTATTGTTCATTCACTCGATTAGTGATTTATTATTTTCTCGTGTTCGTTGTGTCTCTCGATTTCTCTCTCTTTACACCACCATCGTCTCTACATAGATTTGTACACAACCATTACCGTCGCCGCTCGTTGCCGCCGCCTCCTCCTTCGTTTCCACGTAAGGCTCTTTCTCTCTTTTTCGTTATCTTTATCATTTTTTTTAGTCATATCCGAAGTTGTAAATCTGTCAAGAAAAAAAATTCAATTTTTTGTTTACAAAAAAATTAAAAAAAATATTGAAAAAATATTTTTATTAAAAAAATATTAAAAAAAAAATTAATTAAAAAATGGCTAAAAATCCGAAAATAATAAAAAAAAATAATTTTTTATTTGGTAGCAAATTTTTAGGAATTTGGAAGGAGATTTTTAGGAATTAGATTAATTGGTATGGAAAGAGAGAAAAAATGAATAATTGAGACTAATTATGCTAATTGAAAATGGTAGAATTTGGAATACAAATTCTAGGGGCTTATCATTAAGAAAGATTTAAGGGCTGGACATATCACCATTTATTATCTATATGGGGGGTTTATTGCTAATGACCCCATTAATTTAAATTGTTAAATTGATCTTAATTAATAGAACACACATATAATATTGATTATACTTCAAGTTAATTACTAGTGCCTCAACATTATTTGATTGATTTATGCAAGTTGAGGTCCTATAATTATTTTGAAAAAACCCGATAATTAATTAATATAATTAATTATATAGTTAGGTCGTAGGACAATATGTGTTTCCATATACCTTTGGAGAACATAGATGTACGAATCACATTGACCAATCGAAACCTTTTGATGAGATAATTTTTTTTCTAAAAATCCCTCATTCTTAATTTAATTAAGAATTATTTCAAGCTATAAAGAAAAACCAATCTGTTGAATTGTTCTTTCCTTCTGCCAAAGCGTTGAATTATGTGTAGCCCCTTGCAATAGTTCAGTAAGCCGTGTTAGCGGGGGGTGCTATAGTAAGGTAAGCTGTAATTCAATTGACTTAACGATGAAGGTAGCCATAGAAAAGGTTGTGCTGGATTAACGTGGTCGGCTAGATTAACTAGGGACTGCATTAGTTTGGTATAATTAAGTTCTATGAGAATCTTTGATTGGTACGTTAGACTTGACACACGAAGATTTTGGATTCGCGAGATTAACTTAGGTCATTATCAAGTGTGAAGAAAATTACTTTAGGATCATATAAAGGATATGATTGATTGTGATCAACCTTTGGGTAAATATAATCAGGCTAGATTAACTACGGGTTATATTTGTCAATTGGACCTAAAGCCCATTAAAGAAAAATCTGCTTTCTCGTTTGTCTACTAGAGGGAAGTGGAACTCAATAAAATTAGTGGGATAACAATTAAATAACAAAAGTCCAAATATTTAATTGTAAAATGATTTAATACGAATCTTTAACAATCCTCTTCTCTAAACCTCTCAGATAATCATGTCTAAGAATCCCATAATGTCAATCATCGACAATAAACTAATGGCCCTAATTACCTAGATTGGCTACGTGGTCTAAAACTTGTGCTAACCGTTGAGCGGCGTCTCTATGTCCTTAATGAGAGACTTCCTGCCACTATATCCGACACTGCGACCGATGCTGAAAAGGAAACTTATAATGCATGGAAGAAAGACGACACTCATGCTAGGTGCTACATGATAGCCGCCATGAAGCCTGCGCTTGCGAGGAAATATGAGTCTCACAGAAAAGCTTTCGACATCAAGGCTCATCTCGATAGCATGTATAGTGAGAATATTAGGGCGGCAAGGTACGCTGCTACAAAGGAGTTGACCGCTGCGAGACTACACGAAGGGGCTTCGGTCCACGAGCACGGTCTCAAGATGATCGCTCTCCTTGAAAAGTTAGTGAACCTTGACGTCACCCTCCATGCCGAGCTCTTGTTGGATTTGATCCTGTTGTCCCTTCCTAGTTCCTATGAATCGTTCATAGTGAACTTCAACCTGAACAAACATGATCCTCCCTTACATGAGTTAATGAACATGTTAGTCAGTTTCGAGTCCACCATCAAGAAAGAGAAATTTGTTCTCGTTGCTGCTACTTCTCGAAAGAAGAGTTCTTCCCAAAATAAGAGAAAGGAAAGAGTTCCCTTCCCAAACAGCAAGTTCGAAGTGGGTGAAGGTAGTGGGGGCCCTAAAGCAAAAGTCAGCAAGCATGCTGATGATGCTTGCTATCACTGTGGAAAAAAAGGGCATTAGCGCCACAACTGCAAGGCTTACCTAAAGCAGAAACGTTTTGAAAAGGTTACATATTTCATTGATGTAAATTTGTTTGTCAATTGTTCTTCTTGGGTATTAGATACGGGCTGTTACTCACACCTATGTAATGATTTGCAGCTAATGACAAGAAGTAGAAAGCTTAGAGCGGGTGAGACCTACGTAAGGATGGGGAATGGAGCAAGAGTTGCTGCTGAAGCCATTGGGATTGTTTACTTAAATGTTTTGGATTCTAGTTTTCCTATTGTTTTGAACCATTGTTTATTTGTTCTGTCTCTCATTAGAAACCTTATTTTTATTCATGTTTTGGATATTGAAGGTTTTAGTTTTTTTTTTTTGGAACTCGATTTGCATTATACCTATTAATGTTATATCCGCAAAACGTAAGGAGAGAGATCAAAACCCCGCACAACTTTGGCATGCTAGATTAGGTCATGTCTCTTTAAGAAGGATGAACAATTTTTTTAGTGAAGAATTGTTCACTTTGGATGACATAAAATCACTACAAACTTGTGAATCTTGCCTTAAAGGGAAAATTACCAAGTCGCCCTGCAAAGAGAAAATGTAGCGGGCCGAAGGTCTTTTGGATTTGATCTATACAAACGTTTGTGGTCCACTAAGTGTTAGTGCGAAGGGTGGTTACAATTACTTCGCAACCTTTACCGACGATTACTCTACGTATGGGTACGTGTACTTGATGAAGTACAAGTCTGAAACATTTGAAAAGTTCAAAATGTTTTGACATGAAGTAGAGAAATAACTTGGACGAAGTATTAAGAAACTGCGATCCGATAGTGGTGGAGAATACTTGAGCATCGAGTTCATTGACTATCCAAAAGAGAATGAAATACAATCTCAATGGACTCCACCTGGAACTCCTCAAATAAATGGAGTTTCGGAACGTCGGAATAGAACCTTGTTGGACATGGTTTGATCTATGATCGGGTTCACCAACTTGCCGCCATACTTGTGGGGTCACGCACTTCACACTACCACGTATTTGATGAATAGAGTTAACACCAAAGCAGTTAAATCCACACCATACGAACTTTGGCTTTCCCAGAAGCCCAACATAAAACACATTAGGATATGGGGCTGTCGCGCTTATGTGAAGCGACTAGTGGGAGATAAGTTGGATAGTAAATCCTACTTATGCTACTTTGTGGGGTATCCCGAGGACTCAATGGGATACGAATTCTATTATTTCAAGGAAGCAAAGACATTTGTTTCCAGAAATGCCACCTTTCTAGAAAGGGACTTTCTATCCGATAGAAAAGGCAGCATGATAGAACTTGAAGTAGTTCAAGAACCGCAAAGTGAAGTTCAAGCACAAGAACAAGTAATCGAGCCAATACAACAATCCACTAATATACCTCCTGGACCTTCAGTACGTAGATCCGAAAGAGTTCGGAAAATGTCGAATAGGTTATTCCTCCTCGAAAATGATGAAGATCATGTTGATCTTGGACAAGATCCAAGAACATACAATGAGGCCGTATCGGATGCGAACATGGGACATTGGCTAATTGTCATGAAATCCGATATGGACTCCCTGTACTCCAACAAGGAGTGGACCTTGGTAGATCCACCTAACGGAATAGTTCCCATAGGCTGCAAGTTGATCTATAAGAAGAAAATTGGAGTGGATGGAAACGTATCGACCTATAAAGCTAGATTGGTAGCGAAAGGATATACTCAAAGGCAAGGTGTTGATTATGAGGAAACCTTTTCACTTGTTGCAATGCTAAAGTCCATTAGGATTTTGCTGGGCATAGCTGCGTGGTACGACTACGACATATGAAAAATGGATGTGAAGACCGCTTTGCTTAATGGAGACATTGAGGAAGAAATTAACATGCGCCAAAAGGCTTCATATCTTCTGGAAGTGAGAAAAAAGTTTCCAAACTCCAGCGATCCATTTATGGATTGAAACAAGCATCCCGTAGTTGGAACATAAGGTTCGACTCAACTATCAAAGAGTTTGATTTTGAGAAGAACCCGGAGGAACCTTGTGTATATAAGAAGGTTAGTGGGAGGGTAGTGATATTTTTGGTTCTTTATGTCGATGACATTCTACTCATTGGGAATGATGTTGGAATGTTGCAACAAACAAAAGCTTGGTTGTCCACACGTTTCTCAATGAAGAATTTGGGAGAAGCATCTTACATATTAGGAATACGCATCTATAGAGATAGAGAAAGAAAGATGCTTGGTTTATCCCAAAGCCTGTACATAGACACCGTTTTGAAACGGGTTCGCATGGAAGAATCCAAGAAGGGATTCTTGCCAATGTCCCATGAGGTTCGTCTCTCGAAATCCATGTGAGCTCAGACACCTAGTGAAATTGAGGAGACGAAAAAGACTCCTTATGCTTCCGCCATAGGAAGCATAATGTATGGCATGCTATGTACAAGACTCGATATTACATATGTTGTGAGTGTCACAAGCAGATATCAGTCTAACCCCGGTCCAACTCACTGGAAGGCTATGAAACATATCCTCAAGTACTTACGAAGGACTAAGGATATATTTATGGTCTATGGGGGTGCCGAGTTGAAATTAGAGGGCTTTACCGACTCTAGTTTTCAATCGGATATGGATGACAAAAAATCTAACTCGGGATTTATATTCATACTTAATGGTGGTGCCGTGTGTTGGAAGAGTTCCAAGCAAAGCACGACGGCCGATTCCACTACTGAAGCAGAGTATATTCAGCGTCCGAAGCTGCAAAAGAAGGGACATGGATAAGGAAGTTCATCCAAGAGTTGGGTGTTATTCCTAATGCTAATGATCCAGTACTGTTGTACTGTGATAACACCGGAGCCGTGGCGCAAGCTAAGGAGCCGAGATCTCATCAGAAGTCCAAGAATATTCTGGGGAAGTATCATGTGATCCGAGAGATCAGTGATAGAGGTGAAGTCAAAGTAGAACGAGTCACCTCGTAAGAGAACATTGCAGACCCGTTTAGGAAGCCTTTACTGTTGGGTTTCGGGCACGTGTACGCAGCGGAAAACAAAAATTTTATGCGATTTAAACGACTTTAAAGCACATAAGCACATGCCCGACAAATTAAAAACAATTAATTGCGTACCTTTGCGCTTCCAGCGAAATTAAAACAACATACATTGCGTACCTTTGCGCTTCCAGCGAAATTAAAACAACAACATGCTTAATTACTTAATCCAAATTAAATCAATTAGCATGCTCGCGTTTAAATCAAATAATCATGCTCGCAATAATAAAACCAATTTCATGTAGTCACATAAAATCATACAAGTTTCTTATTAAAACGAACATGCATATATTAATTTAAACGTAACCGAATCGAATGACAGTAGATTCGAAACATTACCTCTTGGAGCGTGAGGTAGGTGCACTAAGCAAAGCTAGATTGCCACGGAAACCAATCCGTGCAATCCGGGGAAGCAACGGCAATGATCCGAGCTACGGCGGCGCATGTGATTCACGCGCAGAGAAGATGGCTAGCTGCTCTTCCCACTCCTATTGATCCAACCTGTTTGCTGATCTGAAATTACAGCCTTGCTCCGACTTCAGTATCTCCATGCGTATTTACTGGATGAACAATTCCTCCTGTAAGATGGTAGATTTATGAGTCGTGAAGCTGCTGTCAAAATTTCACGTCCATCGGATGACCGGTTGATTTATGGCGAAATTTCTCGGTGGGCAGCGCAGAAAATCCGAGAGCAGTTTTTCGGAATTGCCTTCTCGCATCTTCGATTCTTCGATCTTCCTCCTCTTGGATTTCACCTCGTATACTTCGATCTACTAAACACGTGGCACTAGACACGTAATAGTCAGAATAACGGAAGAAAAGAAAGAAGGAAAGGAATACCGAAAGAGATCGGCCAACGGGTGGCCGATTCCGGCGAATTTCCGGCGACGGCGCGATGGTGGTGGCCGTGGGAGAGGGTGGCTGATCGAGAGAGGCAGCGGCTAGGGTTATGAACGTGTGTTCTCTTAGTTGTGTCTGTGCAAGACCTATAAATCAAGTATTTATATGTCTTGCATAAAACCCTAACGGGCTTAAGTTGGACCGGGCCCAACAGCTTAAGCTCGTTAGTTCTTTTACTCGCTCGTCTCTCTCAATTCAATGATCGGAAAATTGGAACAATTACATTTTCGGAATCATTATAATATCCTCGTCATTACGAGTGTCAACTCTCATTTTCCAACTTTCCAAAAGTGGAAACCCTAGTTCAGTGCACTTTCTAAATTTGGAAACTTCCCGATTTAGAAAGTTCACTAACACGTTCGCCTATTCTTTTCCTTTTCTTATTCTCATTCATAATTCCAAATTACGAATGTTGGACCCAATCATATTGACTTCCAATCATGCAAAGATAAACCATTTTATCTCTGACCGTTTATTCAAAGATCTCATGTGCACGAGCAGTGTGACCCTCGATGGTTCAGGTGTAAGCTAGCCGTGGGCCCACAACCCTTTGTGGTCAAAACTCGTCCCCTTAGAGTTACGATTAAGATGAAACTCGTTTCACCTTAATCACCCAACGAATCAAGATTGGCGTCTAGCAACTACGCGTCATGATTCCCTAGATACAAATGAAGTGCCTGCAAGAACCTTCAGATATAGTTAACGTACAGTACGGTCCCTTCGATACATATGTCCCGATCGAACTAGAGGCATTGGTTCATCGAGACCTCTTTATATGTTCGATGGCGGTGCGATCGTTCCAAGTGTTGTAATCGTCACGTGCATGACTTAGAGAATCGAATTCTCTAATCATCACTTAGTCAGCTCTGGCCAGAGACTTAGAATGATTACAAACTTTCAGAACACACAGGACATCCAAGACTATTCTAGCGATCGAATCCCCGACTACAATGCACAGACCTCCCACTAGATTTCGGACTGCACGAACACTGGCCCTTGGGATGGTCCTCGGTGGAACTCAGAGACAGGTCACGATACAACTGGTCCTCTAGTGAAGTCACGGTGATGTCTAGGTCATAAGGACTAATGGTGTACAACTATACCATAGATATCTCTACTCGATTATTGGGAACCACTTAGAGATTTCTAGGGTGAGGGAGTTCAGTGAACTCGTCAACTTACGAGCACCCACTTATGCATGCCGATATCACAATACCGTTTACTGATGAGATGCAGTACACATACACTAAGTGCTAGTCTTTTAATGGGAAAGGCCGATATCCTCATTGGTGGCGTAACCCTTCGACTAGGAACACGTTTAACAGTTATAATACTTAAGTAAATATCTCACGATCCTAACGATCAATTACTAGTACTTGTAATAACTGTAAGGACTATATCTATGCTTGTGACAAAGGGACAAAGATATAGAATGCCAAGGTGTTTTATCATTAATACGAATAAAGGTTCGTTTATTACCATAATAAATACGAAAGACGACAGCCACAAGTTGGCTTGTTGGTCACCTACTCTAACAATCTCCCACTTGACCTAAAGCCAACTACCCATGAATCGCAATCCCATCGACTCTCGATGTTTCTCATGGACCGATCTCGGTAAAGGCTTCGTAAAGGGGTCTGCAACGTTCTCTTCCGAGGTGACTCGTTCTACTTTAACTTCACCTCTATCAATGATCTCTCGGATCACATGATACTTTCTCAGAATATGCTTTGACTTCTGATGAGATCTCGGCTCCTTAGCTTGCGCCAAGGCTCCGGTGTTATCACAGTACAACGGTACTGGATCACTAGTATTAGGAATGACACCCAACTCTTGGATGAACATCCTTATCCAACTCCCATCTTTTGCAGCTTTGGACGCTGCAATGTATTCCGCTTCGGTAGTGGAATCGGCCGTCGTGTTTTTCTTGGAACTCTTCCAACACACGGCACCACCATTAAGCGTGAATATAAATCCACATTTCGACTTTGATTCGTCCACATCCGATTGAAAACTGGAGTCGGTAAAGCCCTCTAATTTCAACTCGGCACCCCAATAGACCAAAAATATATCCTTAGTCCTTCGTAAGTACTTGAGGATATCTTTCACGGCCTTTCAGTGAGCCGGGCCGGGGTTAGACTGATATCTGCTTGTGACACTCACAGCATACGCAATATCGGGTGTCGTACATAGCATGCCGTACATTATGCTTCCTATGGCAGAAACATAAGGCGTCCTTTTCATCTCCTCGATTTCACTATGTGTTTGAGGACACATAGATTTCGAGAGACGAACCCCATGGGACATTGGCAAGAATCCTTTCTTCGATTCTTCCATGCTAAACCGTTTCATAACGGTGTCTATGTACAGGCTTTGGGATAATCCAAGCATCTTTCTCGCTCTATCTCTATAGATGCGTATTCCTAATACATAAGATGCGTCTCCCAAATCCTTCATTGAGAAACGTGTGGACAACCATGCTCTCGTTTGCTGCAACATTCCTACGTCATTCCCAATGAGTAGAATGTCATCAACGTAAAGCACTAAAAATATCACTGCCCTCCCACTAACCTTCTTGTATACACAAGGTTCCTCCGGATTCTTCTCAAAATCAAACTCTTTGATAGTTGAGTCGAATCTAATGTTCCAACTACAGGATGCTTGCTTCAATCCATAAATGGATCGCTGGAGCTTGCAAACCTTTTGCTCACTTCCAGAAGATATGAAGCCTTCCGGCTGCGCCATGTAAATTTCTTCCTCAATATCTCCATTAAGGAAGGCGGTCTTCACATCCATTTGCCATATCTCGTAGTCGTACCACGCAGCTATGGCCAGCAAAATCCTAATGGACTTCAGCATCGCGACTGGCGAAAAGGTTTCCTCATAGTCAACACCTTGCCTTTGAGTGTATCCTTTTGCTACCAATCTAGCTTTATAGGTCGACATCTTTCCATCCACTCCAATTTTCTTCTTATAGATCCACTTGCAGCCTATAGGAACAATTCCTTTGGGTGGATCTACCAAGGTCCATACCTTGTTGGAGTACATGGAGTCCATTTCGGATTTCATGGCAGTTAGCCAATGTCCCATGTCCGCATCCGATACGGCCTCATTGTATGTTCTTGGATCTCATCCAAGATCAACATGATCTTCATCATTTTCGAGGAGGAATAACCTATCCGGCATTTTCCGAACTCTTTCGGATCTACGTACCGTAGGTTCAGGAGGTATATTAGTGGTTTGTTGTATTGGTTCGATTACTTGTTCTTGCGTTTGAACTTCACTTTGTGGTTCTTGAACTACTTCAAGTTCTATCATGCTGCCCTTTCTATCGGATAGAAACTCCCTTTCCAAAAAGGTGGCATTTCTCGAAACAAACGTCTTTGCTTCTTTGACATAGTAGAACTCGTATCCCATCGAGTCTTCGGGATACCCCACAAAATAGCACAAGTCGGATTTACTATCCAACTTATCTCCCACTAATCGCTTCACATAAGCGGGACAACCCCATATCCTAATATGTTTGTAATTGGGTTTCCGGGAATGCCAAAGTTCATAAGGTGTGGATTTAACTGCTTTGGTGTTAACTCTATTCAGCAAATACGCGGCAGTACGGAGTGCATGACCCCACAAGTATGCCGGTAAGTTTGTGAACCCCATCATTGATCGAACCATATCTAATAAAGTTCGATACCGACGTTCGGATACTCCATTAAGTTGAGGAGTTCCCGGTGGAGTCCATTGGGACTGTATCCCATTTTCTTTTAGATAGTCAATGAACTCGATGCTCAAGTATTCTCCACCACGATCGGATCGCAGCTTCTTAATACTTCGTCCGAGTTGCTTTTCTACTTCATGTCTAAAATCTTTGAACCTTTCGAATGTTTCAGACTTGTACTTCATCAAGTACACATACCCATACCTAGAATAATCGTCGGTAAAGGTGGCGAAGTAGTTATATCCACCCTTCGCACTAACACTTAGTGGACCACATACGTCTGTATGGATCTAATCCAAAAGACCCTCGGCTCGTTCCATTTTCCCTTTGTAGGGTGACTTGGTCATTTTCCCTTTAAGGTAAGATTCACAAGTTTGTAGTGATTTCACGTCCTCCAAAGAGAACAATCCTTCACTGACAAAATCGTTCATCCTTCTTAAAGAGACATGACCTAATCTAGCGTGCCAAAGTTGTGCGGGGTTTTGATCTATCTCCTTACGTTTTGCTGATTTTCGCCTTAGGGGCCCCCACTACCTTCACCAACTTTGAACTTGCTGTTTGGGAAGGGAACTCTTTCATTTTTCTTCTTTTAGGAAGAACTCTTCTTTCTAGAAGTAACAGCAATGAGAACAGACTTCTCTTTCTTAATGGTGGACTCGAAACTGACCAACATGTTCATTAACTAATCCAAGGGAGGATCTAGTTTGTTCATGTTGAAGTTCACTATGAACAATTCATAGGAACTAGGAAGAGACAATAGGATCAAATCCAACGAGAGCTCGGCCGGGAGGGTGACATCGAGATGCACTAGCTTTTCAAGGAGAGTGATCATTTTGAGACAGTGCTCGTGGACCGAAGTCCCTTCGCGTAGTCTCGCTGTGATCAACTCCTTTGTAGCAATGTACCTCGATGCCCTAATATTCTCACTATACATGCTATCGAGATGAGCCTTTATATCGAAAGCATGCATGTGAGACTCATATTTCCTCGCAAGCGCGGGCTCCATGGCGGCTATCATATAGCACCTAGCATGAGTGTCATCTTTCTTCCAAACTTCATAAGTTTCCTTTTCAGCATCAGTCGCTGTGGCAGGTATAGTGGCGGGAAGTCTCTCGTTCAAAACATAGAGACGCCCCTCAACAG
This sequence comes from Erythranthe guttata, assembly GCF_056151865.1. Classification (NCBI taxonomy): domain Eukaryota; kingdom Viridiplantae; phylum Streptophyta; class Magnoliopsida; order Lamiales; family Phrymaceae; genus Erythranthe; species Erythranthe guttata. Next base: position 11,018,603 of record NC_142546.1, on the reverse strand, counting down.
TTAGCACAAGCTTAAGACTACGCAACCAATCTAGGTAATTAGGGCCATAGAGTTTATTGTCGAGGATTGACATTATGGGATTCTTAGACATGATTATCTGAGACATATAGAGAAGAGGATTATTAGAGATTCGCGTTAAATGATTGTTACAATTAAATGTTTGGACTTATGTTATTTAATTGTTCTCCCACTAATTTTATCGAGTTCCACTTCCCTCTAGTAGACAAACGAGAAAACTGATTTTTCTTAATGGGCTTTAGGTCCAATAGACAAATATAACCCGTAGTTAATCTAGCCCGATTATATTTGCCCAAAGGTAGATCACAATCAATCATATCCACAATATGACCCTAAATTAATTTTCCTCACACTTGATAATGACCTAAGTTAATCTCGCGAATATCAAAATCGTCGTGTGTCAAGTCTAACCTACCAATCAAAGATGCTCATAGAACTTGATTATGCCAAACTAATGCAGTCCCTAGTTAATCTAGCCGACCACGTTAATCCAACATAACCCATCTCTATCGCTACCTTCATCAATATGTCAATTGAATTACAGCTTACTCTACCATAGCACTCCCCGCTAACACGACTTACTGCACTACAGCAAAGGGCTACACATAATCCAACCGTTGGCAGAAGGAAAGAAATAACTCAACAGATTGGGTTATTCTTTATAGCTTGAAATGATTCTTAATTAAATTAAGAATGAGGGATTTTATTATAATGTTTTATCTCATCAGAAGGTTTTGGATTGGTCTATGTGATTCCTACATCTATGTTCTCTAAAGGTATATGGAAGCGCATATTGTCCTAAGAGGAACATACGACCTAATTTCATAATTAATTACAATAATTAATTATCGGGTTTTTCAAAATAATTATAGAACCTCAACTAGCATAAATCATTCAAATAATGTTGAGGTACTACTAATTAAGTTGAACTTATAATCAATATTATATATGTGTTCTATTAATTGAAATCAATTTAACAATTTAAATCAATTTAATTAATCTAACACCTATTTACTAAAATAGATGATTGTCGATCCAATTATCTAATTGGGATTAATTGAAAATAATTTTCCAAAAATTAAAATCAATTTGTTTTAAGTTTAATTTTAGAAATCTGAAATAAATTTTTTTTTTTTTTTTTTTTTTTATTTTCAGTGAACCGGTTCGGCCCAACCGGTCTGACCGGTTCGGACCGAAGCGGTCCGGTTCTGTCCGGTCCAGCTGACCCAAATCAGTGGGCCGGGTCAGTCGGACCGAGAACCGGTCTGACCGACCCGAATCCACGTGGATTCGGTCAACTAAATCGCACACAACCATCGAACCGGCCGGTCCGACCGGTTCGATCCGAACAATTAAAAATCCGACATTTTTAAAACAATTTCAGATCCGATTTTCCAATTTTAAACAATTTTAAAGCTGGAAAAATTCTAAACAATATTTCAAAAATATTTTAAACTTACGAAAACTCCCAATTACATAATACGACAATCACTACTTTAACAAATCGAACATGCATAAAATCATAGCATATTATACAACGAACGCAATTAATTGCGCAACGAGCTTTGATACCACTGTTGGGTTTCGGGCACGTGTACGCAGCGGAAAACAAAAATTTTATGCGATTTAAACGACTTTAAAGCACATAAGCACATGCCCGACAAATTAAAAACAATTAATTGCGTACCTTTGCGCTTCCAGCGAAATTAAAACAACATACATTGCGTACCTTTGCGCTTCCAGCGAAATTAAAACAACAACATGCTTAATTACTTAATCCAAATTAAATCAATTAGCATGCTCGCGTTTAAATCAAATAATCATGCTCGCAATAATAAAACCAATTTCATGTAGTCACATAAAATCATACAAGTTTCTTATTAAAACGAACATGCATATATTAATTTAAACGTAACCGAATCGAATGACAGTAGATTCGAAACATTACCTCTTGGAGCGTGAGGTAGGTGCACTAAGCAAAGCTAGATTGCCACGGAAACCAATCCGTGCAATCCGGGGAAGCAACGGCAATGATCCGAGCTACGGCGGCGCATGTGATTCACGCGCAGAGAAGATGGCTAGCTGCTCTTCCCACTCCTATTGATCCAACCTGTTTGCTGATCTGAAATTACAGCCTTGCTCCGACTTCAGTATCTCCATGCGTATTTACTGGATGAACAATTCCTCCTGTAAGATGGTAGATTTATGAGTCGTGAAGCTGCTGTCAAAATTTCACGTCCATCGGATGACCGGTTGATTTATGGCGAAATTTCTCGGTGGGCAGCGCAGAAAATCCGAGAGCAGTTTTTCGGAATTGCCTTCTCGCATCTTCGATTCTTCGATCTTCCTCCTCTTGGATTTCACCTCGTATACTTCGATCTACTAAACACGTGGCACTAGACACGTAATAGTCAGAATAACGGAAGAAAAGAAAGAAGGAAAGGAATACCGAAAGAGATCGGCCAACGGGTGGCCGATTCCGGCGAATTTCCGGCGACGGCGCGATGGTGGTGGCCGTGGGAGAGGGTGGCTGATCGAGAGAGGCAGCGGCTAGGGTTATGAACGTGTGTTCTCTTAGTTGTGTCTGTGCAAGACCTATAAATCAAGTATTTATATGTCTTGCATAAAACCCTAACGGGCTTAAGTTGGACCGGGCCCAACAGCTTAAGCTCGTTAGTTCTTTTACTCGCTCGTCTCTCTCAATTCAATGATCGGAAAATTGGAACAATTACATTTTCGGAATCATTATAATATCCTCGTCATTACGAGTGTCAACTCTCATTTTCCAACTTTCCAAAAGTGGAAACCCTAGTTCAGTGCACTTTCTAAATTTGGAAACTTCCCGATTTAGAAAGTTCACTAACACGTTCGCCTATTCTTTTCCTTTTCTTATTCTCATTCATAATTCCAAATTACGAATGTTGGACCCAATCATATTGACTTCCAATCATGCAAAGATAAACCATTTTATCTCTGACCGTTTATTCAAAGATCTCATGTGCACGAGCAGTGTGACCCTCGATGGTTCAGGTGTAAGCTAGCCGTGGGCCCACAACCCTTTGTGGTCAAAACTCGTCCCCTTAGAGTTACGATTAAGATGAAACTCGTTTCACCTTAATCACCCAACGAATCAAGATTGGCGTCTAGCAACTACGCGTCATGATTCCCTAGATACAAATGAAGTGCCTGCAAGAACCTTCAGATATAGTTAACGTACAGTACGGTCCCTTCGATACATATGTCCCGATCGAACTAGAGGCATTGGTTCATCGAGACCTCTTTATATGTTCGATGGCGGTGCGATCGTTCCAAGTGTTGTAATCGTCACGTGCATGACTTAGAGAATCGAATTCTCTAATCATCACTTAGTCAGCTCTGGCCAGAGACTTAGAATGATTACAAACTTTCAGAACACACAGGACATCCAAGACTATTCTAGCGATCGAATCCCCGACTACAATGCACAGACCTCCCACTAGATTTCGGACTGCACGAACACTGGCCCTTGGGATGGTCCTCGGTGGAACTCAGAGACAGGTCACGATACAACTGGTCCTCTAGTGAAGTCACGGTGATGTCTAGGTCATAAGGACTAATGGTGTACAACTATACCATAGATATCTCTACTCGATTATTGGGAACCACTTAGAGATTTCTAGGGTGAGGGAGTTCAGTGAACTCGTCAACTTACGAGCACCCACTTATGCATGCCGATATCACAATACCGTTTACTGATGAGATGCAGTACACATACACTAAGTGCTAGTCTTTTAATGGGAAAGGCCGATATCCTCATTGGTGGCGTAACCCTTCGACTAGGAACACGTTTAACAGTTATAATACTTAAGTAAATATCTCACGATCCTAACGATCAATTACTAGTACTTGTAATAACTGTAAGGACTATATCTATGCTTGTGACAAAGGGACAAAGATATAGAATGCCAAGGTGTTTTATCATTAATACGAATAAAGGTTCGTTTATTACCATAATAAATACGAAAGACGACAGCCACAAGTTGGCTTGTTGGTCACCTACTCTAACATTTACCAAGTTCGGTCCACGAGAAACATCGAGAGTCTATGGGATTACGATTTATGGGTAGTTGCCTTTAGGTCAAGTGGGAGATTGTTAGAGTAGGTGACCAACAAGCCAACTTGTGGCTGTGGTCTTTCCATTTATTCTTGTAATAAATAATCCTTTTCGTATTAATGATAAAACACCTTGGCATTCTATATATGTGTCCCTTGGTCAAACATAGATGTAGTCTTTACAGTTTACTACAAGTACTTGTAATTGATATTTTAGGATCGTGAGATATTTACTTAAGTATTATAACTGTTAAACGTGTTCCTAGTCGAAGGGTTACGCCACCAATGAGGATATCGGCCTTTCCCATTAAGTGGTTCTCAATAGTCCAGTAGAGATATCTATGGTATAGTTGTACACCATTAGTACTTATGACCTAGACACCACTGTGACTTCACTAGAGGACCAGCTGTATCGTGACCTTTCTCTGAGTTCCACAGAGGACCGCCTCAAGGGCCATTGTTTGTGCAGTCTGAAATCTAGTGGGAGGTCTGTGCATTGTAGTCGGGGATTCGATCCCTAGAATAGTCTTGGATATCCTGTGTGTTATCATAGTTTGTAATCTCCAAGTCTCTGGCCATAGCTGACTAAGTGATGATTAGGGAATTCGATTCTCTAAGTCATGCACGTACCGATTACAACACTTATAATGATCGCATGGTTATTGAACTACTAAGGAGGTCTCGATGAACCAATGCCTCTAGTTCAATCGGGACATATGAATCGAAGGGATCGTACTGTGCGTTAACTATATCAAAAGGTTCTTGCAGGCACTTCATTTGTATCTAGGGAATCATGACGCGCAGTTGCTAGACGCAAATCTTGATTCGTTGGGTGATTAAGTTGAAACGAGCTTCATCTTAATCGTAACTCTAGGGACGAGTTTAAACCACAAAGGGACGAGTTTACACCACAAATCTTGACCCACGGCTAGCTTACACCTAAACCATCGAAGGTCACACTGCTCGTGCACTTGAGATCTTTGAATAAACGGTCAAAGATAAAAATGTTTAATATTTGCATTATTGGAAGTCAGTGTGAATGAGTCCAACATTCGTATTTGGAATTATGAACGAGAATAAGAAAAGGAAAAATATAGGCGAACATCTTAGTGAACTTTCTAAATTGGGAAGTTTTCAAATTTAGAAGGTCCACTGAATTGGGGTTTCAACTTTTGGAAATTGGAAATCGAGAATTGGCACTCGTAATGACAAGAACGTTTCAATGATTCCCAAAATGTAATCTTTATAATTTTCCGATCATTGAGTTGTGAGAAACGAGCGAACACAGACTAACGAACTTAAGTTGTTGGGCCCATCCAACTTAAGCCCGTTACGGCATTTATACAAGACACTATAAATACAAGATTTATAGGTCTTCCACAAAATACAACACACAATAACAAACCCTAGCCGCTCTTTCTCGCAATCCTCGGCCACTCTCCACCTCCGCCGTCGCCGCCGTCGCCACCATTGGAATCGACCTCACGTGTAACAGCCCGCGTTCTCGATAGCCTAGATATCTATTTTTCTTTACGCCACATTTGCTTGGAATTTGTGAATTATTTGCAGATTTAATTAGTTGGTTTTCAATTTTTTTTTATTTGCTATTTATGTGAAATTATGTGAACTAATGTGCATTATATGTCTTTATGAATAATTTTGATTTTATTCTCTATTTGCGCAACTAAAATGTATTTCATGTGTTTAATATAATTGAATACGTGAAATAATGTGATCTACGTGGATTTAGTTTTAGTAACATAAGAGTTTATTTTCTCACACTAGAAAGTTTATATGCTTAATTGATAGTAATTTCCTCTCTTTAAATTGGCTATGATTGTATGTGTTGCATGCATACACTTATTCCATGTGCATTTCTACTTGGCTTTTCATTTAGCATTTTATTTTAAGATAACTTAAATGAAATTGCCAAGAAGTCCCACTAGATTATTTCAAGTTTCTCCTAATTGCAAAAGAACCCCTCTTCATACTTACTCATTAAGAATACAAGCCTCTCCAATTGTATAAATACAACCCAAGCTTCAAGTGTTTTCTCATCCTCTCATATTTTCTTCTACTCATCCTAAAGTTGAAGATCAAAATCTCTTCCTCTTCTTCCTTAGTTTCGATATTTGTAGTGTGGTAAAGTTCACAAACTCTTTTCATTTCAATAAAAGAGGTTCTTCAAAAAGAAGTGTAAGAAAACTCTAGTTCTTTCTTTCTTTCTTCAATTTTCGAAAATCCTCTAAGAGCTTTCTCTAATTTTTGAATTTCTTGAAGGATTCTCTAGTGGGTTGCAAATATCCACAAAGTTGTTCAAATTTTGAAAAGATCCTAAGGTAAGAATCATGAAATTCTTTCTACATCAAGCTAACATCAATAGTATTTCCTTCTCTTCTCTTTTGAAAACCTCCCCTTCTTGATTGTTTGACGAAACCGAAAGTTTTATGAAAGAAAGTGCTCATAGTATGTTATATTATACGTTTAATCTCCTGCATGTTAAGATCCATGCTTGAATCCTTGATCTTTGATGAGAAAAATGATGATGATTTTTTGATATTTTTAATTTCATGTTTAAAGCTTGGCATGTGAGAATATAGCTCTTGATTCTTTATTCTTGAAAGAAAATAGAAGATTGGTGAGAAACCCGAAATATGATGATGATATGCTATGAACTTTATTATCCTTATGTTTTTAATAATTTCATGTTAATATTATTGACTTACTAGTTGTGATCTTATATGTTTAAGGGTTGGATTTGAGGCATATAAGTTGATTGAGTCTAGATTCTTGAAATAGATGGTTATGTGTAAAATTTACTGATTCATAGGTACGGACTTTAACCCATGTTTCACCCACGATGTTCTTTATGAAATCTACAAAATTTTATATGTCAATAGATATCTCTTGTATGGTCATATTGATATATGAATTGCAATTTTTGGAGTGAAAATAAATAAGTTATGATTTATTTACCGAAACTGTACAAAACCAGAGAACTCATTTGAGATAAGTAACTCCAACTTAAATCTAATGTTTTTCTCTTTCAAATTTAGTTATTCTACTTGGATCATAACTCCAACTTAGAGAACTCATTTGAGATAATGTTTGGCAGTGTTTGATATAGTAGATATTTTATAAGAAATGTTTGAAGTCCCCTCCCTTGTTCTGAGTTTTAAACTGCACTACTGTAGCATTTTTCTTATTATCCTAATTTTCATAGGATTTTCTATAACTATTTTTCAAGGTTATATAAGACTCCTAATAGTATATGGAGTTAAAAGTTCAAAAGGTTTGGATGAATCTGTAAAGCAAAATGAGTTTTTAAAGTCACTCCCTGTGTCAAGATTTCAAAACTGTACCCCCTTTAGAAAAATGATTAATTGATTTATATGATAAATTAGAACACTTGATTTTTTTCGTATATTATTTGTGATTTTATGTGGCACTTTTGAAATAAAGGTTTATGTATTAAGTGATTAGAGTAAAGTAATGCCGTATGTGATAATTTTCATAATTCATGACATGAGTGTTATTGATATGCTATGAATGACATGGTTATATGATTGTGTGATTATAATATGGTTAAAGTTGAAGAATGCCCTTCTTGGTCCTACTATGTGATATTAAATGTTTATGTGTAATTATGAAATTAAAATGTCAAACAAAAGTGTTATCTTCTATATGATTCTGTGTTCATTGATTTGATTAAAGATGTGAAGTATATTTGTTGTGGTACTTGTTACGTTTATGCTTGTTTATGTGAAAGTAAACATAGATAGATCATGTAAGCTTCATGTGATTCATTAGTAAGTCTAAGAAGCATAAATCACGATTTTTCAAAGTTAAAAATGTTTCAAAATTGGTTGTGGATCTAGGTGAATAAGTATGGGATACGGGGGGCTGGTATTTCGTTAGTGGTTGATAGTTGGGGTCCACGTCCACATAAGGACTGATTCACATAGGAATCGGGATTATAAACCACTAGCTTGGCTATAGTAAAGTTATTGTCGTGACTATAGTAAAGTTATAGATCACAAGCTCCAAAATACACGGCTTATTGCCGAACTCCACGATTGTTTTTTCAAACGGGCACAATGTTTTCCCATGAATAGTTTTAAAAGTCTAATTATATGTCATTAGACTATCAATTAACTTTGAATTGATTATTCTATGATATCTATTTTCCACATCATGGAGAAAATAATGTATCACTATAATCAATTCCAAATTATCCGTTAGGAGATTTTTCCAGGTAATGTCTATAATTAATTATGCCCGGAGTGGGAGCGAAATTCGATAAATCTCCCTTCTCATAATTAATTATATTATCTAAAATCTATGAGGATGTCCAATATAATTAATCATAGAAATGCAATGGGCACCTATTGAGTGTGTTCTATTTCTATGTTCTCTAGTTATATATCATGGGATCCTATTAATACACCAATTAATCATCCTATATAACAAACATAGGAAAACTACGAATCATGATAAATTTATCATGTTCAACACAGTCATCTATGTTATCTAATTATAATCCATGGTATCACATAAAAACATTTATAACCAAATATAATACACATAGATTAACATGAACATAATGAATTAAATGCAAATTTATGCATGTCCAAATTCCATGTTGTCCAGTTATATGTCATGGGTGTCACATAAACAAATTAAACCCATATATAATAAACATGAATAATGCATGCAATCATGCTTATAACAAGTATAAGCACACATCAACCATAAAATATTAAATAAAGCCATTTAATTTTCTTTCCACTATTATGGTTAAGTTGGGACTCCCAGATTTAGACTCCTTAAAATTAGGAAGTCCAAAAGTCCCCGTAAATCCAGAATTCTTGAATTCCAGGCCGCCCAGAGCCGCTGCCCGTTGCCCGATGTCGAGACCCCGCGGTTAGTAATTCTGGTGTTGTCCTGGAATTTCCAGCCTTGTTCTGAAATTTATATCTCTATCTGGGTAACTCCGATTCACAATCCGAACGGTCCAGTTCTACGACAAGAAGTTGGGAACCTCTAGAAAACATTTCAGCTTGATCCGACAGTGGACTAGGCCGTAATAACAGAAACGACCCAGTTGTGCAGACAATTCCGAGAACAAGAACTGCTCTATTCTATCTACGTAATTCCTATGTAAAACTCCTCTAGAAAAATTACAAAAAATAAAAATATTGTAGGCACACGATCTTCCATCAATATCTCGCGATGGAAATTAAAACCGACAAGTAACCACTCACGAGGCAGTGGGATCCATTCACATAAAACATAAATACAACATTCATAACCATAATAGCGGATTTTCTATTCTGCAAAAACAAAGTCAGAAACAAACTGCTACATGCAACATATGAATGTTTCGTTTCATGCAACTTTGGACAACATGGTGAACCTCATACGAATTAATCAAAGAAGCTCAGATACCAATTCTTGGGATGTGAAGCCCAAGATTCAATGAAAATTCACAAGAGGTTCTAGATTAGCCGGTTTTAATTTTATTAACATGCTTTTATTAGATTCTTTTAAAGAGGAATAAATCTAAATCTAGCAACTTACAGTTTTCCCGAGCACATTAGTTTCTATCGGCGCACGAACCAGGATCCACACCAAGCCTTCAATCCTCGAAAAATTGCCGTCCTGAAATTTACAGCCCTCTTCCTTCACCAATATCTCCGCGATGGTTGATCTGATTAATAAACCCTTCAAACGGATTGTATTTCTATGGGTTAGGAAACTAATTTATAAATTGCAAGCCAATCGGACAAACGGTTAATTTATGGTAAATTTCTTCGCAGGACTGCTCAGAAATTTCAGGAAAAATAGTTTGCTCTAAAAAACCTATAGTCTTCTATTGTATATCCCGGATTAATAATTCTTCTACAAGGGTGGACTTGTACTTGAAGAAATCTATCTATAATAGAGAAACTTAGAGAGAGAAGAAGAAGAGAAAAATATTTTTTCTTCCAACGTGAAATAGGCGTGTGGAATTATTTTTCTCTCATCAACCTAATCTCTATTATATATAGCACATGGAATTAGAGTCACACAAAGAGAGCATTACATGGAAACAAATCCCACTCCTTCTATAACTCTATATAGTCGAAAATTGCAACCCAATGGGAGCTTATTTTTCGGCTATATTAATTCCAATATATAATATTGGTTGAACTTTATTTTCTCGATTAATAAGAAAATCCATTGGGCTACAATAGGGACTAAAGAAGAAAATATAAATCGGGCAACTAATAATTAATTAAATCCAAACTCTTAAAAGAATTCATGTAATTAATTATTAAATAATTATTTATTTTCCACTACAAAATAATTATTGAACTCCCGTTTATATTCTCAAATATTAGATTCGAGCTGTGGTCGATCATTACTTAGATTCTCCCCACATTACAAAATCTTATAACCACCAAATAATTTATTCACTGCTAAATAAATTAAATGGTTTCTTTTAATGAGTCTTACCCGCTTACCTTATTTGAGTGTGCCGGATACGAAATATACCTGGCCAGGACTTGGCATAAACAAATCTTATAAGCTACTCAAGGGTTATTATCAATCTCATATTTCGATATGTGGATTCCTTTCGATAATTAATTTCCACCTATTAATTCTTAATTTCTCTACCCAACGCACTGGGGGCCATTTCACTCAATATTGGAATCTCTACCATTGTGACATCAAAGTAGAGATCATCAATTAAATATGAACGTTAATTATCTAGGGATTAAGAGAGTAAGTAATTTACTGTCAACTAGAAATAATACTGTTTCATTTATGAACAGTGATGAAACAGTTATTTGACTTTGTCCGGTTCAACACATGTCGGGTGGGCTAGCACAGTAAGTCAAAACAATAACTACAAAAGTTATTCTCTGTTTACTGTGATCAAGACCAATCACTTTAATATTGTGCTACAATCTTTTACCAATGGTCAGTCCATTTTCATCTAGATTGTGAACGTTTATCTTTATATTCTAAACAAACTTTCGAAATGATATTTCTCTGCGCCGTAGCACACCATCTCGAATACTATTAGAATATTAGACTTATGGTTTTAATAAATTGACAAACAATCAATTAAATGCATTGAATACCCTAGTGCATATTCTCATAAAATTATAATAAACTATTTTATTAATTCAATAATAAAATTATGTAGATAAAAGCAAGACTCTTAGTCTACTATCCTAACACTTTCTTCTTGCAAAATGTTAGAATTAATGAACTTTCGGTTACTGCTTGTATTTGATTATATTTTTATGCCTAAATGACTATGTTAATAAATGACTATGTGGAACTTTATTTGTGTTTTGCTATGTGATATTGCTTGGCTTGTTTATGTGTTGATCATTGGGTATGAGGATGAGAGAAGGGTAAGTAGATGGGTGCATGTGTGGGTGCATACGTTTCATAATATTTAAAAGGTAAAAATATGTTGGAAAATCTTTCGAGGTTACGGTAAATAACCGGGGTACGACGAGACGGTACAGTAGGGCATAGGGGTGGTTTGATTCCACGTAGCTAGACGGATTCGTAAAATATGAGGTTATTTATCAGTGACTTAGATTGATTCTTCCAAAGGGATTCCCGAATATTTTCATGTCATGCATGTCTAATTATGTTGTTGAAGATATAGGGTTATAAAAGTGGGAGAATCTCACTCTATGGTCTTGGGATCATAGGGTTATAAATGTGGGATAATCTCACTCTATAATCTTCAATACGTGTCATGTCATAGGGTTATAAATGTGGGATATTCTCACGCAATGGTCTTGGGATCATAGGGTTATAAAAGTCGGAATTTATCTCACTCTTTGCGCTTGACAAAAAGGAATAACGACGAAGAACTCTGACGAAAAGAGAAGTATATGATTGCTTTAATTCATGTTGTATGTATATGTATAATAAAAATATATGTATATATGTATGCTCTATGTGTTATGTGTATTCAATAATACTTCAAGTTTCTCATCGAGTCCTCAAAGGCTCATATAGGTGTTATATGTTTGTAGGTATATCCGATTTGGAGCCCGGGGAGTGAAGATGGGAATCGAGCTTGAGAATCGGGAATAGATCATATGGAGGGGATGTGGATTGTGTTGGCTCTTAAACTAGTTATGTGGTTTTATTTGTATAATATGCTTGTAAAAACATTTGATACGGTTCTAGGTATCTTCTACCGATCGCTTCCTCCGATTTGTGGAAAATATTAAAAGATGCTATGTGTAGTAGTAATTAGGATTACCCTCCTTTGGATATTATATCGGTAATCCGTAGTATTTTTTAAACGAAAGCGAATTTTTCCAACTATATGAACGTACGCTTTTCGGCTAGAAATTTCTTCGTGTCTTGTCTCGATATTTGAATATTATTTTTATTTATGTGCCTTGCTTAGAAAGTTATGAAATTTTCTGAGTCTTTGAACCTATCTAATCTCATCACATTGTTAGGTCTTATGCATAAATGGGATAAGTATTTAATTAGTTATGTCATAACATTGATAAGTATTTCTCATCACATTGATAAGTATTTCTCACTAGTGCACTAAAACAGGGTCAGTCTAGTATTTTCTGTCATAACTGAAGCTTTACTCACTCAAATGCCTTGTTTCCATTTGAAAAATGTTTTAAACTTATTTTTGTGTCTTGGGATAAAATTTGGTAGTTTTATGGTCAGTGAGGAACTTATTAGGAAATTTCAAAACTCCCTCCCACTGTTCTGGAGTTTAAATTGAGTATTTGTGCCATTTTATTATTTCTCCTAAATGGTCAAGCATCAATCAAAACTGTTTTCATTGAATGATTAAGAATCATGATAGAAGGTATGGTATTAATCTGGAGTAAATTGAGTGTAAGAGCAATGAATTTTTTAAGTTGCTCCACTGAATCTGTCCGAATTTTCATGAGGTCCATCATATCTAGTTATTTTCTAGTCTTGCATGTAGTATGTATTTGTGTTAATTGATTGATTAGGGTATAGTATAGAGTGATCTCTCACCCACTTATTTAAAAGCAAAAAAATTGACGTAAATATATATCTACGATAATCATTTTTAAAAGTCGTCCGCTGAGATTACTTATAATAAGAGTAATCCTGAGAGGGGTGTCACATCAACATATCCCTTTGTTGAAAATTTGAGGTTTACCTACTTTTTACAAAACAAATATTGAAGTATAATTTTCATATTTAAATTACGAAATAAATGATGAATGAATGAAAAAAGTCGAGGAAAAAATTTGGTTCTTTCTCCGTAAGAATATTGACCTGTGTAAGTGCTCACATTCTTAGTCCATTGTGCCCAAGATACAACGACTTTTGGGGTACGAATTTTGCAGCACAACAATACTCTAATGAAAACGAACAAAACGAGAGCGTTGAGCTTTCTTAGACACGCGGGAACTGATGAAAAATATGCTTTTGTATGCTATGAAGTGCACGAATGAATGAATAATTATGTGGCAATGGGTTCTCTTTATAGGCCTGAAAAAGTTGTGTGCAAAAGACACAAGTTTCTTGAAAAGAAGGGGCTGAAAAGGTACATACACTTTCGCATGGACAAAAAACCAATTCGGTTCAAAAGCCACCTTTTGGATGAGAGGGAGCAACTTGGCGCACACGTAGATGATGATGTCATCGAGGACACATGTCGCTTTCCGATAAGCTAGTTTTAATTAATTAGCCCCACAAAAGTTAATCAATTTGAGTTCAAAATAGGTCCAACTCCAAACCAAACATTCTCGAGGCCCATGCGGTACATGCACACGTACGGGCCAGGCAGGGCGGCGGCGCTCGTGTGGCTTTCCACTATTTAAAGTGTTCTCATCAAAACTCTTTTTCCAATGTGGGATGACGCTTTTTCACCTCCCATTTCACATAAATAATCTTATTTAAGTCTCCATCTTTAGACATTAATTTATCTTCTATGAAAAGTCATTTTTGAGAAATTAACTACATTAGATTCATGAAGTCGAAGTATTGATCATAAATATTCTAGTTATTTCCATTTTCCAAAAAAGAAAGCCACTTAAATATTTTATTAAAGTTAGGAATAAACCCAATTTTTTCCACATTTTCTTTCATTTAATGTATGTATGAAAATATACTTGGAAAAAAAATACATGTATGGCAAACAACATTTCAATTATCCTAATTCCTAAAAACTTATCTTGTAATTTTTACTAGTAAAGTCTGAAAGGATCGACAAAAAAACAAATGAAAAAAAAACATAACTCATCAATTAAGGAAATGAAATAAAACATAACTCATCAATTAAGGAACTGTGAGTTACAAAAATGTACTCTTTTATTGTATCAAATATTTGCTTGATTTTTTTTTTTAATATATAGTCAGCATGGGTTGTTCAATTTATCTATCCTTGGCATTTTATTTTCTGCACCACATTTTATTTGATTGTCTTTGTGATTTAGTTTTTACATAAGAAAAATATTAGTCTTTATTGATTGATGATTGGTGCAGAGTGAAATATGTAAACTACACACGAGTCTTACAAAATATCGCATATTATGTAAGAAATACATCCTGAATAAAAAAAAACACTGTTTTTTCACTTTGCCTTTTGTCTGCAAATTCACGTAAAAATGTACACGTCGAAGTGGAATAGTATTTGTTTGTTTTCTTCCATATCAGGTACTGTGCTATTGTTATCTGCCAAGTTTGCAGTGTTTGAAGGAGCTCTCGACATGTATTGTAGATTGTAGAGTGTCTGGCCATATGGTCAACACACATAAAAGTTCCGTCATCTTTGGCAAATCTTGTCCTACCGGTGACATTTTCCTTATTCGTTGGACCCATGGGTTTGTCAGTCAGGAACTTCCCATCACCTATCTAGGGTTTCCTTTGTACCGTCGGAGTGGTGTGTTTTTTAAGACCCTCCTCCAGAAGATGAAGAATTGTATGCAGGGTGGAACAAACCATACTTGGCTTTCGGGGGTCACCTAGCCATGATCAAGGGCACGCATTCTTCTTTGACCCTGTACTTGATCCAGATCCTCCAACCTCCGAAGTATATTATTCAGTCTCTGGAGTAGTGTATGGCCCGGTTCTATTGATGGTTATATGACGACCGATGTCCTATGAATTTAATTACATGGTGATCGGTCTGGTGACCTGTTATAGAAGAGATATTTTGGCAAATCGGGCAGGGTGATTTTTTTTTGCATGAACACTGGCTAGGCTATGGCCCTCTCTCTCATTCCGACGGCCCACCATGTTCATGAGTTGGTCAACAGTTTCATTTGTGATGGTTGGTTGGTCAGCGATGAGCTAGGTTTGCTTCTCCTAGAGAATTGGGTTGACCGGGTTTTGAGGAGCGCTATTCTGCAGCACACTACAAACCTTCCGGGTTTGAAACCGATTTTCGATGGATGATTCTCCATTGGTACGTCTTGGTCGATGCTTAGACAACAGTATACTATTCGTCCCATGTTTAACATTTTTTTGTCCTCATGTGTAACTCTTACTATCTCTATCCTTCTCTGTCGTCTGGCCAATTTCTGTCTTCTTGTTGATTTCTTGCGTTATTCTAGTGGCATTGTTCTGACTTCGAGGTGCACTTGTTGCCCAAATAGATCTTCAATCGAGTCAAACGATCACATCTTTTTCTAGAGTGCGATTGCCGAGAGAGTCTGGGCACATTTATGTTTATTGTTTGAGCTTGCTCCTCCACACACTTCTCAGTCATTTATATTCTCACCTACACGTTCATGTTCGCTACACATCATGTTTATGGATTTTTGTCTAATCTTATTGTGCCGTTGGACTGCGAGAAATGATTATTTTACGCATTGCGAGTCACATTTGCACGCTTCACTACGCTTGAATCCTCCAGAATTCCAGATGGAGCGGTATGTCCCATGTTACTGCCATATTTGGATTTCACTACCGTCGTTGGCCCTTGACCTCAGATCCCGCCTATTATTTAGAGTCGTCCCCCTACTGCGTGTGATATAATCCAATCATGCATTGAAGCTAGTGCCGAGCTCACAGGATTGCAAACTCTTTCAATGCAAGCCGATAAAGATGGTGTGTTCTGCGATGTGGTGCAGAGATGTGTTAGTTGGCTACCAAATAGAGAGATCGATTATATTTATACTCCTTTTGTTATTTTTCCGGATTCGAGGAAGAATCCTTTTAAAGAGCAGGAGTATGATACGATCCTAACAAGCTCAAAGATGAAGGATTGGAAGAAGAGAAAACGAGTGAGATTCATTGAGCCATTCGTGTTGGAAATAAAGAATGGAGGCTTAAATCATGCCTTTGAAGAGTCTTTGTTGAGAAATAGGAAGAAAATGAAGAGGATAATTTGTTGGACAAGTCGAATTCCATGCATCCAAGATTCTCGCCTATCTCTGGCGGTTTTACCATTCGGGTTATAAATCTCTGATATGACGTCCAATTTAGGTAATTCGAATTGATGTAAAATTCCAACTGGAAGTTCTACAACTTTCATGTTTTGAGAAGATAGATTCGAAGTTTAACAGTGTCGTAATTGAGCATGAAGTGCATGCACGTGCACAACCAATTGTCTACGCGAGATTAGAAAGTTGATCGAGAAGTCGACTTGATGATCCAGTTATTTAATCTAATTATGAACGTTTTTTATTTTAAGATTACTACGTTTTTTTATTATTTTAGAGTTCTTAATGATTAGGATTTGCTTATTTATTAGTTTTCTTATTATAGTTTAGGTAGGAGTCATTTTCCTTGAGGAAAAAGAATCTTTTTAGATCTTATAAATAGGTTGCCAATTTGGCCTATTCTAAGGGACGGTTTTTAATGAATATTTGAGTATTTTGAGAGTTAATTCTCCTATGCTGTTCTACAGCAAACATTGGGATTTTACAAAAGTGGATTCTTGTAACTTTCTTAGAGACATAATATTGGTTTCTGGTTCTTTATAACCACGGGGTCAATATTCCACATTGATAATAATGGTTTCTAGATCTTTATCAGTGTGGGTCATCCCTCAACACAGACGGGGACTTTCTGCCATATTTGGCCATTGTTGGTGTCGGTAGCATCATCCGTGACATGACGTTGAGAGTTAAGTATTCAATTTATTAAAATAGTAAATTAAATATTGGAAGATGAATATAACATAGGAAATTAGAGGATTTATTAAGTATCTTTTAATTTCCAATTTTGCTATGTTATATCCATCCTTAAATATTTGAAGGGTCGACGAACTGTACAACAAATTTTATTTTCACAATAATAAAACATACATGAAGTCATTATATTGATCTTTCGAAGGTATTTACACTGAACTGTACACCTGGTTATTTACACTAGATAATTTTGAACCGTGGATCTATACATGAATGCACACATACCCATGTGTATGTGTGTTTAATGGATACTTATTTAATCAAATCTAAGGTTCAAATCTATCTGATGTAAATAAGCATGTACATCTAGCTTCCAAATGTAACTTATAAGTCGATATATTTATCTTCATTAGATAATGTAATATATGCAAAACACATAGAAAATATAAGGAGGTGTGCTTAGAGATTAAAGTTCAAATTGATGTTATTAATATTACTTTTAAGTAATAAATTTACAATCAAGTACATTGTATGCTGAGTTGTTTTGCACATAAAATCAATGGTTATTAGCAGCAACAAAATTGAGATAACGAATTGGACACAATGAATTAGTAACAATAAAATAATTAGCATTTGATTATTACGCTCACACATGGTTCCCCTAATACGGAAATATTAAATATCGTTTGAATTTTAGTACAATATTGACATCAACCGCAATTTGGAACCTTTTCAAGTCTGATTTTAAAAACAGGAAAATGGTAGTCCTTTGACTAACTTTCCAATACAATTTAAACCAGTTAGGTTGGATATCGAGTGTCAAAGTTACTGCGTGAATGAATTACATTTTAAATTTTAGATAACTCAAAACATCAGAGTTGTGGGCAATATTCATTGACTCATGCATATCTTTCTTATCCGACATCCAACTTTTGTGATTCTATTTGTCTTAAGGAACTATACATTCAGTATTTTGTGTTTTGCAAAACAGTTCCAAATTGATCAAAATTATCTTTGAAGTCGAAACGATATTATCAAAACTAAAACGGTATTTATCGCATTCCTATATAATATTTTCTGGCATAATTTGTTTTTATATGTTTTTTTTGGAAATAAAATATAGGTCTTATAGTAATTTGAAGTGTGTGTACTAAAAAATTGCCGAAGTACTTTTATATTCATTTGTCATCTACTCATTTTTAATGCTATATACAACTAGTAAATTTATTTATTGTGTGTATCTGAGTATTCGCTCAATGTTGGTGAGCCATTGTTGTTTCATGCACATGGTCTGCATCCATGTTCCCATAAGTTGTACTTATTTTTTTGTATTATTATATAATAAATTGAAACTTGAAGATACCATGATAAGTTACACACAAGTTATTTTTGTTAAATTTAATTTAATGTTTTGTAAGCCGCATCTAAACAAATAAATGTTTGAAGGGATGATGAACTTTACAACAAATTTTATTTTCACAATAATAAAGCATACATGAAGTCATTATATTGTTCATTCTAAGGTATTTTTTTTTCTTAATTGGTATGACTTTCGAAATGTCGATGGATTATGTATAATTTTCTGAACTATGCACATGAGATAGTAATAAAAAGTTAGACACACTCGAAACGAAGATAGTAATTAAATTCATACATTCTCGTAATTTTATTTTCGTAATGAAATTCACCTTTGGGCATTATATATATTATATTCCATGCAAGCGTATAGATATATTCTTAACGAGTCACTCTACTACTCTGAATTAATTAAACAAGTTCGTAGTCGATGGGTTACGCCAATAATGAGGATACCAGCCTATCCCTTTTGAGACTAGCACTTGGTGTATGTGTATTGCGTCTATCAGTCATCGGTGTTGTGTTAAATCGGCATACTGGAGTGGGTGCTCGTATAGATAAGTTCATGAATTAGTTCACCCTAAAAATCTCTAAGTGATTCTAGCTTATCGAGTAGAGGTTTTTGCGCTATAGTTGTACACCATAATCCTTAAGACACAAACATCAGTGTGGCGTCACTAGAGGACCAATTGTGTAGTGACTTGTCCCTGAGTCTCATCAAGATCACTCCAAGGGCCAATGTTCGCACAATCAAAAATCTAGAGTGAATTATGGGCATCGTAGTAGGGGATCCGAGCCCTTGACTAGTCATGGATGTCATGTGTGTTCAAACGGTTTATAATCCATGAAGTCTCTGGCATGAGCTGACAATGTGATGATTAAGGAAATTGGTTTCTCTAAGTCTAACACGAACGACTTATGTTACCTAGAACGTTCGCATGGTTATTGAACTTTATTAGAGGTCTCAGTTGATCAATGCTTCTAGTTCAACCAGGATATATGTGTCGAAGGGATCATACAGTACATTAACTATATCGCACAATTCTTGCATTCATTTCATCTGTATTTAGGGAATCATGCCGGGTAGTTGTTAGACGCAAATCTTTATTTTATGTTCATTCATTGATTTGATGCCAATTAAATTAAAATGAGTTATATCTTAATCGGTACTTTTGGGGTGAGTTCGTATAAGAACAATATGTTGTTGGAATCACAAAGAGTTGTGAGCCCACGACTAGAATACACCTAAACCATTGAGGGGGACACTTCTCGTGTACTGAAGATCATTGAATACAACGAGCTAAGATTAAGTTATTAATATTTCAGAATTAAATTCAAATACCATTGGATCTAATTTTCGTAATTGTTGATTACGAGTTGGAGTAAATAAAGGGAAAGATTTTATGCGAAAATTTAGTGAACTTTCTAAATTATGAATTTTTTCTGATTTAGCAGATACACTCAATTGGAAGTTTCTAATTTTGAAAATTAGATAATTTCACGTGGCACTGGTATTGGCGATAATTTTATACTCATCACAAATATGTAATTATTACATTTTTCAGATTAATCGTTTAGTAGAAACGAAACATACGAAGGCGTCGGCCTGACAACTTAATGAACCTGGTCCAACTTTAAGACCTACTAGAGTTGAGAACCCTAGTATATATACATCACTTAAGAGGAGTTGAATCAGAGTTTTCAACTACTCATAGCCCTAGCCGCTCCCCTTCTTCGCCGTCAATGTTTTCTCTTCTCTTTCCTCTCATTTATTTCTCATTATTTTTTAACCTTTTCCATATCTAGTGCCATAAACTTGGGGGATTAGAGTGTTTGAGGTGAAACCCGATTGCAGAGAAAAACATGAAGACACCACAAACGCCATCCGAAGGGCCGTCGCCGCTGCTGTCTGCGCTCCGTCGCAGGAATGATTCCCCCCTAGAATCTCATGCTACGAAAGTAAGTTTTGATTCTCGAAAGTATGTCATACTTATAAAACATTTGTAAATTCGTGGAATTTGAAATCGTATGTTAATTTAATTTCGAATTACCAAGCATGCTTATATGTGCGATTTAAATGTTGCAATTCAATTTCAAATTACATTATATATATGGCCGTTTAATCGGAAGCTATTAAAGGTATGTAATTAAATCAATATATGCTCGGATGATAACCAAATGAATTGATTAATTCCCTACTTGTTTAATCACTTTCGAAAGCAGGTTTTAATCTGTTGAATTGATTGAACTTTTGTGTTGTTGAAATTCGGTGTTTTGATTTTAATTGAATATTTAGAATATTTTCAGAATTTTTGGAATTGGAGCAAATTAAAAATCGAGAAATTAAAAAAATGAATTTCTTCTGAAATTTTTTATTGTATTTTTCTAAGATGCCAGACCGGGTCTGACTTGTCTACTCATATGTAAAAAAAAAAAAAAAAAAAACTAAAAAAAAAAATCCGAAGTTAAAATTTAAAAACTTTATAATTAATTTTTAAAATTATTTATCAATTAATTAAAATTTTATAATTGATCAATTAATTAATAGATTTCAATAAATGATTTTCAAATTAATTTATTAATTTAGTTAGTTAAGTTTATTTATTAATTGAACGTGTTAAATTAATTTAATTAATGGAACACAAATTATAATTGCATCGCAAATAATAAATGAGCCTCATCTTATATGTCCGATTTATGACTTAGAGTGGCCCACTAATTATTTTTCATTAATTGCTTTAATTTATTATTACATATGATGAATAATCGTAATGAAATGCGATGAGGTCCTATGTCCCTTTAAGGCTCAATATGCATTATCATGTATACCTTTAGTGAACATAGTTGTAGGAATCACAATCGATCATAACCGATACTTCTCATGATGTAATCATCACTTGAAATCCCTCACTGTTAATTCCTAACAAAAATAATCAAGGTATAAAGAACAACCGAAAGTTCATTATTTCTTCTTTCCTTCTACCGACGGTAAGATTAAGTGTAGCCCCTAATAATAGTACAATAAGCCCTGTAGCTGGGAGTGCTATTATGAGATGAATTGTAATTTAATGACATTAAATTGAAATATGGTGTTGGTGATTTTACCTACACGCAAGTATACGTGTCGAACAAGTAATATAGTGGACAAACGTCCAGATATCGATCCTAAAAGAATTTAGTGCCTCCGAATTCGTTGAAATAATATAAATTGATATAAAATCAGAGATTTCTTTCAAAAAATAAACAAAAACTTGTGTTGAACAAGATTATGTAGCGGAATATAAATGACACAAGTTTCAAATCATTATCAACAAGTTTATAACATGTGGATAGAGCCATCTTCTCTTCTATGAGAAGCCACCATATTCTCTTCTGTGAAGAAATCACAAGATGATTTCTCCGTAGACCAATTCCTAGTATTTAGTACAAAAGTACTTAATGATACACTAGGCATACAAACCAGCTTTCAAAACAATACAAATGAGAAGCCACCATCTTCTCTTCTACGAAGAAATCACAACAAGATTTCTCCGTAGACTAATTCCTAGTATCTAGTAAATAAGTACTTAATGATACACTAGGAATACAAATCAGTATATAAAACAATACAAATGACAAGCCACCACCATCTTCTCCTCTACGAAGAAATGACAAGATTATTTCTTCGTAGACCAACTCCTAGTATCTATTACAAAAGTACTTAATGATATGCTACGAATACAAATCAATACTCAATGAGATTGAATACAAAAGAGACTCAATTCTGCAGTGAGAAATCCATAAAGAAAGTAGGGTGTTGGTAAAGGTGTTCCAACACCCGCAACTCAGTGCTCTCAACTCTCTGCAAAAAAATGTGAGGAATGAATGAGTTATTCTCCTATCTATAGAGTCCAACAACTTTTTTCCCTCACGAAATTAACACAGTAGGAGAGATACTAGGTTAGTGGGATAATGGGTTAGTGGATTAAATAAACACGTGCTTAAATAACTACCCACTAACCTAAAAATAACAGCCGACTAATTCTAAATAATAAATCCTATCATAATAATAACTTTTGAGACATTATAAATTGATTTAAGAAACGTAAAACAATTAAATTATATTTGACTCAAAGTCATATATCAAACATATCCCACAGAGAATATTAAATTATCTAATTCTAATCGGTAAATTCGAGCAACTATGATCAAGCCTACCCTGCACAGTCTAAGGTTGATCAATAAAATTAAATAAAACTAAATCAATTTTAAACGAAATAAAAGAAGAAAGAGCACAAAAGCACTTAAACACGAAGATTTATCAAAGTAAACAAGCCAAGGATTTTATTCTCCCCCCCATGTGATTATTAATTCCCCAATTTCTTCACCTATGTAAGAGTTATTAAATCAGATTACTAACCTGAGATGCTAAATTAATCATAACATGCTTCCGCGTGTATCATGATTCTTATATTCTAGATTTAATTACTGTATTCCTACGGAATTAAATCTAGAACACAACGTGAAGCACAAGTCTCAATAATTGCTACCTAAGAGAATAACTATATTCTTATGTTAATACAACAAAGGCTCTTCTACCGTAGTTGTAATTGTTAAACCGATATTCCCATTCATGCATTCAAGAATCACAATATAGCACATAAGGTGGCCAGTTTCATGCACTTAATAAAACAAGTAGAAGAAATAAGTTGGAATTAAAACTTGCATAAAATCATAGAATGGGTTCATCAAATCCGACATATAGAGTTCAAAATGAATCCTATAAAATAAGAGTTTAGCTTCTCATGATGAAATTAAAACCTAAATAAAAATAAATCATGAAATAAAATTATGCTTGAATCTTCAAATTCTTCGCCTTCTTTATTGCTTTTTTGTTCTCAAAATTGCGTAAAAAGATAGCTTTTTATAAGGTGGGAATAATTGGGGAAAATGCAGTTTCCTTGTACAATTGGAAGTTCCTTACTGCGCATTCTTGCTTTCTCGGACGGTCATCTGGCGATTTGCCCTACATTGCGGACAACCCTCCGAAATGACGTGACATATTCTTCAACTTTCTTGAATTGGACGGCCGTTCGAGATCTTGACTGGTCAAGTGACGTTGACTTCTCCAATTTTGTCCACATTTTCTTCTAAATTGCAGTTTTTGACCCCCAATTTATTCAATTCTTCAATTTGTGCCTAAGACACAATAAATCAAAACATTAAGCATGAATTATCAATAAAATACCTCAAAACTCCAATGAAAAGATATAATTAGGTATAAAAATATACATTTAACACACCCTTAAACTTGAACTTTTGCTTGTCCTCAAGCAAAACTTAATCATAAGCAAATAATTCAATTAATGCATCTCATCACATAGATTAATGACCAGCTTCACGTTTTCAGGACTTGTAATTATAGTAAAACTTCTTAAACACTGGCAAGCTCGCAATTTAAAAGCACTTAGTCACTTACCAGTGCCAAAAACCACAAATCATGCAATTGCTTCAAGCATCCAATATTCGTATATTAAAAATAGAATTTTTTTTCTTACATACATATGTATTACTCCAAATACCCACCAAATTCTTCTACTCTAGCTACTGGGATCATTGGGGCTTTTATTGCTTTCAGTTGTTAGGCTTTTTGGTTCAAGGTAGGAAATATGGGTATATGTGGCTATGCTTCGTGAATTGAAGTGATTACGCCAAAATTTGAAAGATGGGCGTTTGAAATGATGAATGCACATCTAAGGCCTTAATAAAATCGATTCTCAAGATTACAAAAGTTGTTTCAAACTTTTTTTTCCTCTTTTTGAATGCTTCTTGAATTGAGGTGATTTCTTCTCTTCTTTTATTCACTTTTTTTTTTTATTATTATTATATTTTTTTTCCAAGCAAACACCTAGGGGTAATTGTTCAAGAATCTTAATCTATTCTACCATATGAAGTATTGGCTAAAAGAAAGAACGCCGTTTCTCCAAGGCTCAAATCAAGTATATACAGATAATTTCGATAAAAAGGTCGGCTAGAAAGGCTCAAACGGTTCAAAGAAGGCCCAAATCATATCCCAAATCACTCACTACTCAATACTTCTGTATCATAAATTTCCTAAGGTGAGCTCTAAAACCGAACATAGCATGATCTAGTATAAATTAATTCTACATATAAAATACAAAACGTTCAACAAAGTGTGATTCCTAGAGAGCTAAAAAAAGTGTGATTCCTAGAAATAATTCGCTTCTAAGTTCTTTTGAATCGAAAGCTAACCAAATTTTTAGTCCTCATTACAACAAAACAAGTAATCTCATCATAAAACATTGGTCATCTCTCATCATTACAACTCACCGATGCACTTGACTCAAGCAATGTTTTTTAAAGAAATAAAAACAACTAAAAGAAAATAAATCCTAATGCATGCAAACTAAACGTAAATAAAGCACAAATAAAAAGAATATTTTTTCACATCAAAACCTAAAATTTTCGTTGCCCTCAACGAAATTAGAACACAGTTGAAGGATAGAAAATATCTGACTAATCGGAGTCCACGTGATCAGGGTGCTCCTCTCCGTCTCTCTCACGCTCCTCGTTGTCGGAAACCTCGGGCACGAGATCAAGAATCGGTGCCGGTAAAGGTCCTGGCCCCACACAATCAGGCGTCCCACACCCCAAGTGTCGTACGATGTCTTGTACCTTCTTTCTCGACAATCTATGGAGTGCCTCCAGCGTGTTGACCTTGTTCTCGACGATTGCCAACTGGTTCCTCGTGAGTATCATCTCTCGCTCCATCTTTCTCCAGAATTGTCGTTTCTTTCTTTCGGTGGAAGAGCGGCTTCAAATTCGACTAAGGCTTGCGGCTCGTCGTGCATGAACGCGTTGAACTATGAGGCTACAAAGTCGGCAATCGGCTTCAGGAGGCTTAGCTCGATGTCGATCAGTTGCTTGGGGACTTTCTCCTTTTTGCACAACCCCGCAATTAGTCTAAGCAAGAAAAGTCCCTTTGAGTTGTCATGAATAACCCCGCGATTAGGCAAAGGAAGAAAAGTCCCTTTTTTACACAAACCCGCGATTAGGCTATGGAAGAAAACTATTCATAGTTGGTCGTGGATAGTTTCACCGACATCGATCGGCTCTCCCTTGATTATGTAGTAGGCAAGGGCACATCTTTCATGATTGCCCTGACTAAAAAAGGTTGTCCAAATTTGCACAAATAAATGTTTACCACGCCTTGCCCGCGTAATTGATGCTTTTCCTATTGAGCTCGTATGCCTTTTTATCCGGATATTCAATCCACATCGAGCGTCCATCACATAACACCTCATCGATTTGATCTTTGGTGACTTCGTCTCGCGTAGCTCTCCATTACCTACCAAGATTTTGGAGGCTGTAATATTCGTTGATTGTGTGCATCCGCCATCGACGTAATTATTGCATACCACACTTCACGTGTAGTGGGGAGGTTTGAGTGCCAAATGTTGGCGTCGAATTCCCGGATGATCGAGATATTGTAGACGGGTTCCTGTTCACACAACTGTTGCCACCTTTGTTTGTTGATTTTGTGATTGAGGTTGGTAAAGTGTGATAGTGTGATCGTTAGGGCTCGTTTCGTGATTGCCGTCTTCTTTGTTTGTTTGTCAAATAGGGCTTCATCTCCTTCGACACTAAATGTCTCAATATCGGGTTGGGGAACCAATGTCGCCTTGGTGGATCCATTATTTCCCTTCCCTTTGTTCGAGGTGGATGGTTAGCCTGTGCGGCCTCTCTTGTTGGAAGACATGATGAGAAGGATTGGAAGAGAATTGGTTACGATGTGATGCAATTTGAACCCCCAAACTTGGTTCGAGCAATTCGTCTAACACTTTGTGGGTGTGCCTTGAAGAATAAGGTTGTGGAAAAAATTGTTCCATTCTCAAGCTTCCCTGCCAATACCAACAAAAATACTATCAACTTAAGTGGTCGAGTGTGTGGGTTGTAAATGTGAAAGTGAGATTTCCAAGAATATTTGATGAAAGTTGAGGGGGAGAAGCTAGGGCTCGAGTGAAAATTTGAGAGTGGTTTTGGAATGTGGGGAGAAATCTAATTCTCTGCCCTTTTAAAACGCTCAATACACTTTCGTACGGCCGTCCCGAATTTGAACTGCGTTTTGGAAAGTCGTCTGAAAATGCGTAGGTTGGTTTTGAACTTCAGGATCGCGGACGGATGTCTAAGATTTCGATCTAAAACTTGGACGACCGTCTCAAAATGCGTGAGTTGATTCTGGGATGTCAGGATTTCGGACGGCCGTCCGATATTGTGAACTAGAATCCGGAAGGCTGTCTCAAACTGGATCAGTTGGCTCTGACCCTCTTGAACTCGGACGACCGTCTGAGTTTGTGCTTGGATACTCGAACGGTCGTCTCGATCCCTTGATCGCAATTTCGACTCCAAAAATTGAAAATCAATTAAAATCATTAGAATGCATGCCTATGAAAAATCATAAAAATAAAATAAAGAAAACAAATACGAAAATCATAAAGCTCTGGTTACCTCCCGAGAAGCGCTAAGTTTACAGTCTTCAGCCGGACGTTGCTTTTTTATTTCGGCTCCCTTTCACATTGAATGTGTGATCTGAGTCACGGTCCTTTATCTCGATTGCTCCATCTGGAAGAACTTCTTGGACATTGAACGGCTCCAACCACATTGATTTGAGCTTGCTTGGGAATAACCAAAAAACGGGATTTGCACAATGACACCTATTGTCCTTTGTGAAATTTCCGTTTGACTCTATCCTCATGACCCCAATAACTTGCATAGGCCTTCTCTCGTGGCTTGTTTTGCTCATTGGGTGGCAACATCAATTTTTTCGTACTATCTTTGCCGTCAACTCCCCAACTATCTCAGGACTATCTTTTGGAAAAGTTTTGGTTGAGTCTATAAAGCAAACATGTTCCTTCTTATTGTCGTTTCTGCCACTGTCTTCTGCAATCAAAGATGCTTCGCAAGGGTCGAAGATCAAAACAACAAAAAATTCTAGATTTCTAAAATCAATAGCAAAACAATCATTGTTTTCACATGAATTTTATTTTCACAAAAGACATTAAATTTGATTGTTTGATCATGCACCGTCATAGTAAAATCACAAGTAGCACAATCAATTAGAATTATCGACGTAGCTAAGAATGGTATTCCCACAATAAGAGGTATCTCCCTATCGTCATCTATATCAAGTATCACAAAATCAATAGGGAAGATAAATTTATCTACTTTGACTAGCACATCCTCTAAAATACCCTTGGGTAAACTCAAGACCTATCGGCTAATTGAAGAGTTATAGCCGTTGGTTCAATCTCACCTAACCCAAGACATTTATAAGTAGAATAAGACATAATATTAATGCTAGCACCTAAATCAATGAGCAATCTAAACGTTTTACCTCCTATATTACAAGGGATAGTAAACTTACCTGGATCGCCGAGTTTTTGTGGGAGGGACCTGTTGGGTTTCGGGCACGCATACGCAGCGGAAAACAAAAATTTATGTGATTTAAACGACTTTAAAACACACATAGAACATGCCCGACAAATTAAATCAATTAATTGCGTACCTTTGCGCTTCCAGCGAAATTAAAAACAACATACATGCTAAATAATTTAACCGAATTTAAATCAATTAACATGCTCGCGTTTAAACCAATTAACATGCTTGCAAAGATTAAAACGATTACACATAATCACATAAAATCATACGATAGCAAACATGAAATCATAGTTTAAACATAAACGAATCGAAACTAGGGTTTCGTATATTTACCTCTTGAAGCGTGAGGTAGGAGCGTTTAGCAAGTCGAGATTGCTACGGAAACCAATCCGTACAATCGGGGCAGCAGCGGTGCAGCGGCAGCAGCAGCAGATCGGCCACGGCGGCGCGTGAGGTTCACGCGTGGTCTTCCGGGGCGGCGCGTGGGGCAGCGTGCGGCTTCGGCTCGTGCGCTTCTCTTCGATTCCTCGATCTTTGATCTTCCTCCTCTCGGATTTCACCTCGTATACTTCGATCTACTAAAACGTGGCACTAGACACGAAGTAGTTAGAAAAACGGAAGAAAAAGAGAAGGAAAGAGACTACCAAGGCAGTCGGCCGATGAACGGCCGATTCCGGCGAGAATCCGGCGACGGCGCCGGTGATGGCCGTGGGAGAGAGGCCGAGAGAGAGAGGTGAGCGGCTAGGGTTTTGATTAGGTCTTGTGTTGTTTGTGCAAGGCCTATAAATCAAGTATTTATAGTCCCTTGCATAAAACCCTAACGGGCTTAAGTTGGACCGGGCCCAACAGCTTAAGCTCGTTAGTTCCTTTACTTGCTCGTCTCTCTCAATTCAATGATCGGAAAATTGCAACAATTACATTTTCGGAATCATTATAATATCCTCGTCATTACGAGTGTCATCTCTCATTTTCCAACTTTCCAAAAGTGGAAACCCTAGTTCAGTGCACTTTCTAAATTTGGAAACTTCCCGATTTAGAAAGTTCCCTAACACGTTCGCCTATTCTTTTCCTTTTCTTATTCTCATTCATAATTCCAAATTACGAACGTTGGAATCAATCATATTGACTTCCAATCATGCAAAGATAAACTATTTTATCTCTGACCGTTTATTCAAAGATCTCATGTGCACGAGCAGTGTGACCCTCGATGGTTCAGGTGTAAGCTAGCCGTGGGCCCACAACCCTTTGTGGTCAAAACTCGTCCCCTTAGAGTTACGATTAAGACGAAGCTCGTTTCACCTTAATCACCCAACGAATCAAGATTGGCGTCTAGCAACTACGCGTCATGATTCCCTAGATACAAATGAAGTGCCTGCAAGAACCTTCAGATATAGTTATCGTACAGTACGGTCCCTTCGATTCATATGTCCCGATCGAACTAGAGGCATTGGTTCATCGAGACCTCTTTATATGTTCGATGACGGTGCGATCATTCTAAGTTTTGTAATCCTTACGTGCATGACTTAGAGAATCGAATTCTCTAATCATCACTCAGTCAGCTCTGGCCAGAGACTTAGAATGATTACAAACTTTCAGAACACACAGGACATCCAAGACTATTCTAGCGATCGAATCCCCGACTACAATGCACAGACCTCCCACTAGATTTCGGACTGCACGAACACTGGCCCTTGGGATGGTCCTCGGTGGAACTCAGGGACAGGTCACGATACAGGTGGTCCTCTAGTGAAGTCACGGTGATGTCTAGGTCATAAGGACTAATGGTGTACAACTATACCATAGATATCTCTACTCGATTATTGGGAACCACTTAGAGATTTCTAGGGTGAGGGAGTTCAGTGAACTCGTCAACTTACGAGCACCCACTTATGCATGCCGATATCACAATACCGTTTACTGATGAGATGCAGTACACATACACTAAGTGCTAGTCTTAATGGGAAAGGCCGATATCCTCATTAGTGGCGTAACCCTTCGACTAGGAACACGTTTAACAGTTATAATACTTGAGTAAATATCTCACGATCCTAACGATCAATTACTAGTACTTGTAATAACTGTAAGGACTATATCTATGCTTGTGACAAAAGGGACAAAGATATAGAATGCCAAGATGTTTTATCATTAATACGAATAAAGGTTCGTTTATTACAATAATAAATACGAAAGACCACAGCCACAAGTTGGCTTGTTGGTCACCTACTCTAACAATCTCCCACTTGACCTAAAGCCAACTACCCATAAATCGCAATCCCATCGACTCTCGATGTTTCTCATGGACCGATCTCGGTAAAGGCTTCGTGAAGGGGTCTGCAACGTTCTCTTCCGAGGTGACTCGTTCAACCTTAACTTCACCTCTATCAATGATCTCTCGGATCACGTGATACTTCCTCAGAATATGCTTCGACTTCTGATGAGATCGTGGCTCCTTAGCTTGCGCCACGGCTCCGGTGTTATCGCAGTACAACGGTACTGGATCACTAGCATCAGGAATGACACCCAACTCTTGGATGAATTTCCTTATCCAAGTCCCTTCTTTTGCAGCTTCGGACGCTGCAATGTATTCCGCTTCGGTAGTGGAATCGGCCGTCGTGCTTTGCTTGGAACTCTTCCAACACACGGCACCACCATTAAGCATGAATATAAATCCAGAATTCGACTTTGAGTCGTCCACATCCGATTGAAAACTAGAGTCAGTAAAACCCTCTAATTTCAACTCGGCACCCCCATAGACCAAAAATATATCCTTAGTTCTTCGCAAGTACTTGAGGATATCTTTCACGGCTTTCCAGTGAGCCGGGCCGGGGTTAGACTGATATCTGCTTGTGACACTCACAGCATACGCAATATCGGGTCTCGTACATAGCATGCCATACATTATGCTTCCTATGGCAGAAGCATAGGGCGTCCTTTTCATCTCCTCGATTTCACTAGGTGTTTGCGGACACATAGATTTCGAGAGACGAACCCCATGGGACATTGGTAAGAATCCCTTCTTGGATTCTTCCATGCTAAACCGTTTCATAACGGTGTCTATGTACAGGCTTTGGGACAAGCCAAGCATCTTCCTTGCTCTATCTCTATAGATGCGTATTCCTAATACGTAAGATGCTTCTCCCAAATCCTTCATTGAGAAACGTGTGGACAACCATGCTTTCGTTTGCTGTAACATTCCTACGTCATTCCCAATGAGTAGAATGTCATCAACGTAAAGCACTAAAAATATTACTGCCCTCCCACTAACCTTCTTGTATACACAAGGTTCCTCCGGATTCTTCTCAAAATCAAACCCTTTGATAGTTGAGTCGAACCTAATGTTCCAACTACGGGATGCTAGCTTCAATCCATAAATGGATCGCTGGAGCTTGCAAACCTTTTGCTCATTTCCAGAAGATATGAAGCCTTCCGGCTGCGCCATGTAAATTTCTTCCTCAATGTCTCCATTAAGGAAGGCGGTCTTCACATCCATTTGCCATATCTCGTAGTCTACCACGCAGCTATGGCCAGCAAAATCCTAATGGACTTCAGCATCGCGACAGGCGAAAAGGTTTCCTCATAGTCAACACCTTGCCTTTGAGTGTATCCTTTTGCTACCAATCTAGCTTTATAGGTCGATACCTTTCCATCAACTCCAATTTTCTTCTTATAGATCCACTTGCAGCCTATAGGAACAATTCCTTTGGGTGGATCTACCAAGGTCCATACCTTGTTGGAGTACATGGAGTCTATTTCGGATTTCATGGCAGTTAGCCAATGTCCCATGTCCGCATCCGATACGGCCTCATTGTATGTTCTTGGATCTCGTCCAAGATCAACATGATCTTCATCATTTTCGAGGAGGAATAACCTATCCGGCATTTTCCGAACTCTTTCGGATCTAAGTACCGTAGGTTCAGGAGGCATATTAGTGGTTTGTTGTATTGGTTTGATTACTTGTTCTTGCGTTTGAACTTCACTTTGTGGTTCTTGAACTACTTCAAGTTCTATCATGCTGCCCTTTCTATCGGATAGAAACTCCCTTTCCAAAAAGGTGGCATTTCTCGAAACAAACTTCTTTGCTTCTTTGACATTGTAGAACTCGTATCCCATCGAGTCTTCGGGATACCCCACAAAGTAGCACAAGTCGGATTTACTATCCAACTTATCTCCCACTAATCGCTTCACATAAGCGGGACAACCCCATATCCTAATATGTTTGTAGTTGGGTTTCCGGGAATGCCAAAGTTCATAAGGTGTGGATTTAACTGCTTTGGTGTTAACTCTATTCAGCAAATACGCGGCAGTACGAAGTGCATGACCCCATAAGTATGCCGGTAAGTTTGTGAACCCCATCATTGATCGAACCATATCTAATAAAGTTCGATTCCGACGTTCGGAGACTCCATTAAGTTGAGGATTTCCCGGTGGAGTCCATTGGGATTGTATCCCATTTTCTTTTAGATAGTCAATGAACTCGATGCTCAAGTATTCTTCACCACGATCGGATCGTAGCTTCTTAATACTTCGTCCGAGTTGCTTTTCCACTTCGTGTCTAAAATCTTTGAAGTTTTCAAATGTTTCAGACTTGTACTTCATCAAGTACACATACCCATACCTAGAATAATCGTCGGTAAAGGTAGTGAAGTAGTTATATCCACCCTTCGCACTAACACTTAGTGGACCACATACGTCTGTATGGATCAAATCCAAAAGACCCTCGGCTCGTTCCATTTTCCCTTTGTAGGGTGACTTGGTCATTTTCCCTTTAAGGCAAGATTCACAAGTTTGTAGTGATTTCACGTCCTCCAAAGAGAACAATCCTTCACTGACAAAATCGTTCATCCTTCTTAAAGAGACATGACCTAATCTAGCGTGCCAAAGTTGTGCGGGGTTTTGATCTATCTCCTTACGTTTTGATGATATAACATTAATAGGTATTCCATTTGGATTTAGTTCATACAAGTTGTTTAATAGTCGTCCTTTGCAAATTAAATTCTCATTCTTTTGTATAATGCAAATCGAATTTCCAAAAACAAAAGTAAAACCTTCAATATCTAATACAGGAATAGAAATAAGGTTTCTAATGAGCGACGGAACAAATAAACAATCTTTCAAAACAATAGGAAAACTAGAATCCAAAACATTTAAGTAAATTGTGCCAATGGCTTCAGCAGCAACTCTTGCTCCATTCCCCATCCTTAGGTAGGTCTCACCCGCTCTAAGTCTTCGACTTCTTGTCATTAGCTGCAAATCATTGCACAAATGTGAGCCACAGCCCGTATCCAATACCCAAGAAGAAGAGTTGACAGACAAATTTACGTCAATGAAATACGTACCCTTTTCAGAACCTTTCTGCTTTAGGTAAGCCTTGCAGTTGCGGCGCCAATGTCCTTTCTTTCCACAGTGATGGCAAGCATCATCAACTTGCTTACCAACCTTTGCTTTGGGGCCCCCACTACCTTCACCCATTCGAACTTGCTGTTTGGGAAGGGAACTCTTTCCTTTCTCTTCTTTTGGAAAGAACTCTTGTTTCCAGAAGTAGCAGCAATGAGAACATACTTCTCTTTCTTAATGGTGGACTCGAAGCTGACCAACATGTTCATTAACTCATCCAAGGGAGGATCTAGTTTGTTCATGTTGAAGTTCACTATGAACGATTCATAGGAACTAGGAAGAGACAACAGGATCAAATCCAACGAGAGCTCGGCCGGGAGGGTGACATCAAGATTCACTAGCTTTTCAAGGAGAGTGATCATTTTGAGACAGTGCTCGTGGACCGAAGTCCCTTCGCGCAGTCTCGCTGTGATCAACTCCTTTGTAGCAGCGTACCTCGATGCCCTAATATTCTCACTATACATGCTATCGAGATGAGCCTTTATATCGAAAGCATGCATGTGAGACTCATATTTCCTCGCAAGCGCGGGCTCCATGGCGGCTATCATATAGCACCTAGCATGAGTGTCATCTTTCTTCCAAACTTCATAAGTTTCCTTTTCAGCATCAGTCGCTGTGGCAGGTATAGTGGCGGGAAGCCTCTCGTTCAAAACATAGAGACGCCCCTCAATAGTTAGCACAAGCTTAAGACTACGCAACCAATCTAGGTAATTAGGGCCATTGAGTTTATTGTCGAGGATTGACATTATGGGATTCTTAGACATGATTATCTGAGACATATAGAGAAGATGATTATTAGAGATTCGCGTTAAATGATTGTTACAATTAAATGTTTGGACTTATGTTATTTAATTGTTCTCCCACTAATTTTATCGAGTTCCACTTCCCTCTAGTAGACAAACGAGAAAACTGATTTTTCTTAATGGGCTTTAGGTCCAATAGACAAATATAACCCGTAGTTAATCTAGCCCGATTATATTTGCCCAAAGGTAGATCACAATCAATCATATCCACAATATGACCATAAATTAATTTTCCTCACACTTGATAATGACCTAAGTTAATCTCGCGAATATCAAAATCGTCGTGTGTCAAGTCTAACCTACCAATCAAAGATGCTCATAGAACTTGATTATGCCAAACTAATGCAGTCCCTAGTTAATCTAGCCGACCACGTTAATCCAACATAACCCTTTTCTATGGCTACCTTCATCATTATGTCAATTGAATTACAGCTTACTCTACCATAGCACTCCCCGCTAACACGGCTTACTGCACTACAGCAAAGGGCTACACATAATCCAACCGTTGGCAGAAGGAAAGAAATAACTCAACAGATTGGGTCATTCTTTATAGCTTGAAATGATTCTCAATTAAATTAAGAATGAGGGGTTTTATTAAAAGTTTTATATCTCATCAGAAAGTTCGGATTGGTCTATGTGATTCCTACATCTATGTTCTCTAAAGGTATATGGAAACGCATATTGTCCTAAGAGGAACATACGACCTAATTACATAATTAATTACATTAATTAATTATCGGGTTTTCAAAATAATTATAGAACCTCAACTAGCATAAATCATTCAAATAATGTTGAGGTACTACTAATTAAGTTGAACTATAATCAATATTATAGTTGTGTTCTATTAATTGAAATCAATTTAACAATTTAAATCAATTTGATTAATCTAACACCTATTTACTAAAATAGATGATTGTTGATCCAATTATCTAATTGGGATTAATTGAAAATAATTTTCCAAAAATTAAAATCAATTTGTTTTAAGTTTAATTTTAGAAATCTGAAATAATTTTTTTTTTTTTTTTTTTTTTTTTTTTTTTTAATTTTCCGTGAACCGGTTCGGCCCAACCGGTCTGACCGGTTCGGACCGAAGCGGTCTGGTTCTGTCCGGTCCAGCTGACCCAAATCAGTGGGCCGGGTCAGTCGGACCGGGAACCGGTCTGACCGACCCGAATCCACGTGGATTCGGTCAACTAAATCGTACACAACCATCGAACCGGCCGGTTCGACCGGTTCGATCCAAACAATTAAAAACCGATGTTTT
Organism: Erythranthe guttata; assembly: GCF_056151865.1. NCBI lineage: Eukaryota > Viridiplantae > Streptophyta > Magnoliopsida > Lamiales > Phrymaceae > Erythranthe > Erythranthe guttata. Next base: position 10,983,135 of record NC_142546.1, on the reverse strand, counting down.
AAAAACAATTTCAGATCCGATTTTCCAATTTTAAACAATTTTAAAGCTGGAAAAATTCTAAACAATATTTCAAAAATATTTTAAACTTACGAAAACTCCCAATTACATAATACAACAATCACTACTTTAATAAATCGAACATGCATAAAATCATAGCATATTATACAACGCAATTAATTACGCAACTAGCTCTGATACCACTGTTGGGTTTCGGGCACGCATACGCAGCGGAAAACAAAAATTTATGTGATTTAAACGACTTTAAAACACACATAGAACATGCCCGACAAATTAAATCAATTAATTGCGTACCTTTGCGCTTCCAGCGAAATTAAAAACAACATACATGCTAAATAATTTAACCGAATTTAAATCAATTAACATGCTCGCGTTTAAACCAATTAACATGCTTGCAAAGATTAAAAAGATTACACATAATCACATAAAATCATACGATAGCAAACATGAAATCATAGTTTAAACATAACCGAATCGAAACTAGGGTTTCGTATATTTACCTCTTGAAGCGTGAGGTAGGAGCGCTTAGCAAGTCGAGATTGCTACGGAAACCAATCCGTACAATCGGGCCAGCAGCGGTGCAGCGGCAGCAGCAGCAGATCGGCCACGGCGGCGCGTGAGGTTCACGCGCGGTCTTCCGGGGCGGCGCGTGGGGCAGCGTGCGGCTTCGGCTCGTGCGCTGCTCTTCGATTCCTCGATCTTTGATCTTCCTCCTCTCGGATTTCACCTCGTATACTTCGATCTACTAAAACGTGGCACTAGACACGAAGTAGTTAGAAAAACGGAAGAAAAAGAGAAGGAAAGAGACTACCAAGGCAGTCGGCCGATGAACGGCCGATTCCGGCGAGAATCCGGCGACGGCGCCGGTGATGGCCGTGGGAGAGAGGCCGAGAGAGAGAGGTGAGCGGCTAGGGTTTTGATTAGGTCTTGTGTTGTTTGTGCAAGGCCTATAAATCAAGTATTTATAGTCCCTTGCATAAAACCCTAACGGGCTTAAGTTGGACCGGGCCCAACAGCTTAAGCTCGTTAGTTCCTTTACTTGCTCGTCTCTCTCAATTCAATGATCGGAAAATTGCAACAATTACATTTTCGGAATCATTATAATATCCTGGTCATTACGAGTGCCATCTCTCATTTTCCAACTTTCCAAAAGTGGAAACCCTAGTTCAGTGCACTTTCTAAATTTGGAAACTTCCCGATTTAGAAAGTTCACTAACACGTTCGCCTATTCTTTTCCTTTTCTTATTCTCATTCATAATTCCAAATTACGAACGTTGGAATCAATCATATTGACTTCCAATCATGCAAAGATAAACTATTTTATCTCTGACCGTTTATTCAAAGATCTCATGTGCACGAGCAGTGTGACCCTCGATGGTTCAGGTGTAAGCTAGCCGTGGGCCCACAACCCTTTGTGGTCAAAACTCGTCCCCTTAGAGTTACGATTAAGACGAAGCTCGTTTCACCTTAATCACCCAACGAATCAAGATTGGCGTCTAGCAACTACGCGTCATGATTCCCTATATACAAATGAAGTGCCTGCAAGAACCTTCAGATATAGTTAACGTACAGTACGGTCCCTTCGATTCATATCTCCCGATCGAACTAGAGGCATTGGTTCATCGAGACCTCTTTATATGTTCGATGACGGTGCGATCGTTCTAAGTGTTGTAATCCTTACGTGCATGACTTAGAGAATCGAATTCTCTAATCATCACTCAGTCAGCTCTGGCCAGAGACTTAGAATGATTACAAACTTGAGTAAATATCTCACGATCCTAACGATCAATTACTAGTACTTGTAATACTTGTAAGGACTATATCTATGCTTGTGACAAAGGGACAAAGATATAGAATGCCAAGATGTTTTATCATTAATACGAATAAAGGTTCGTTTATTACAATAATAAATACGAAAGACCACAGCCACAAGTTGGCTTGTTGGTCACCTACTCTAACAGGACCGTGTAAGAATTGCACTGCATTGCTCGGTGAGTTGGACTATCTCGTTCCCTTGCAATTTCCTCCCCTTTGTTACGAGGTCATTGAGTAATTTCACCCACTTTGGCATTTATTGAAGTGTTTCAATGATGGGATATAGATGTGAATTTCCTTCAACTTTTCCAAGAAGCTTTGGTATTTGGCATCGAGCTTTTTCTTTAGAAACTTTTGAGGATATGGAATCGGTGGGGCCCGTGTAATCAATGTGGCTGGCGTTTTTTCTTGAATTGGTATTTTCTCCACAATCTCTACCGGCTTCTCGATTGCCGTGTTTCTCTTCTTGTTCAGTGGGACTTCCTCCAATTACTTCACGTTCTTCAGTGTGACTGCTTGGCAAGTTTCGGCCTTGATCTTTTTCTTACGAAATCTTTGGGAGTATAGGATCGGTGCTACCCATGCGGCTACAGGGGCTTGCGGTTTCTCTTGAATTTCTTCCTTCTCCTCGATTATTAGATTCACAAGTCTTAAACTCTTGTTTTCGAGGGTCCTCCGTATTTGATGGCAACGCTCAGGACAATTCTCCTAATTCGATCCTATTTGTGCCACTTGAGTCTCTAAGTTGCGCAACGAGGCTTGAGTGGCGGTCATAAATTGGGCTAACACCTCATCAATGTTTGAGCTTGAATTTTGGCCTCGTGGATTGTTCCCTTTATAGCTCTGTAGAGGAAGGGCTTGATTTTGGAATTGACCTTGAGGTGTTTGATACCCTTGGCCTTGTTGATTTCCTCCATACTTCCTGTTGGCACCAAATTTCCGTTTGTGAAGATTGAAGAAATCCGCCATACGTGGAAATTAAAGATTGGCAAAGATTTGTTTTCCATGTTTATTTTGGAATTAATTAGAGTCCTATTCTTGTAATATTTTTATTAGGACTTAGATTTATTTCCATGTATTATATTCTAGTTAGGTATCTTTTGTACTTATCTAGAATAGAAGTAGAAATCGACTAGGATTCTATTACTTAGTTAATCGATTTCTTAGGGCTCAAGTTAGGTTTAGGGTGGTGGATTTCGTGCCTATATAAGGCCCTCAACCTCATATGAGTCCTATGGAGCTTTAATAAGAAAAATCCCAGCATAAAGGCTTTGAAGGGTGCAGCCCGTGCTGCAGCCCTGCCGGCACATCAGGTGTGGCAACAGAACAGGTTTCTTCTACCAGGCCATAAAGAAGATCGGCGTTTCGGGAGAAGTGCTTAAAAGATCTCGGGAGAGGTCGATCCGCCGTTTGAAGGGAGTTCAACATTGGAGGAAGTCCAAGAGTGCGGATGGAGGAATTGCTTTGATTATCAACAAGTTTGAGTCGTGTGCAAGAACGGCGTATCACATAAAGAGGGAGTCTTTAGTGTTTTATTAAGTCCTATTAATGTACACTTAAATCTGAACTAGTTTTGCAAGTCCTCGTGGATGTAGGGTACATTTGTATCCGAACCACATTAAATTGTTGTGTTCTTTATTCTGTTTTTCGTAGATTTATTACTGTGACAACACAACAATTCTGTTACGTCACCTAATGTCGTAACGTGTAGTCTGTCTCAACAGATGAGTGGACTTTGATAGGCATTCAAATTCAACACTTCCCTTATGATCTCCACCCTTGATTTTGGAATTCGTGAGGTGCATTGTTGATGTAGTTGACCGGTCCCATCTCTTGCTGTCATTGGAGTGTGTATTGATTGTCCCCGTAAATTTGACAGCACGGAGAATCCACGGCTTGGTCTGGCTGGGTTTACTTTAATGTGCTGTAAAAGGTGCTGATTATGTTTAGCAATTTGGGTCACTTGAGCTTGAAGGGCCGTGATTGCATCTAGTACCAAAACCCCAGTAACCTTCTTGGCTCCATTAACTGTTCTTTTGCTTGATTTGGCAAACATGTTCTGCGCAATTTGATCCAACAAAATAAATGCATCAGGTACATATTGACTCATAAAATTACCTCGGGTTGATGCATCTAAGATGGTTTTCGCATTCTCGTTAATTCCTTGGTAGAACATGTGGATTAGCTACCATTGATCCACTCAGTGAGTTGGACACTGCCTCAAAAGGGTCTTGAATCTCTCCCATGCTTCGAATAGTGCTTCTCCTTGATCTTGGACGACATTGTGAATCTCTCGTTGTATTCTTTCATCCATCTCTCGTGACGAGTAAACTTTCCTGAAAAGTTTTAGGAGTAGAGGCCATGACGAGATAGAGTAAGGAATTGGGACATCAACCACTAGCGAGCTCTTCCTTCAGGGAGTGTTTGAAGAGAATTAATTTCAGCGCCTCTTGCGAAATGTCGTTTTGACGATGTGAGTTATAGGTATCTAGAAAATTGAGAATGTGAAGATGCATATCTTCACCTGCCAATCCACTAAATATCCCGTTATTTTGGAGCATCGTTAAGAGGCCTAATTTGATCTCAAAATTATGAGCCTCGATGGGTGGATACTGGATGCTTAGGTGGAATCCATCAAGAATCGAGATTATGTAGTCCTGAATTGCTCGTGGTCTAACGATAGGCTTTGTGGATGCCGTAGGGGTTGGTCTTGGATTTGAATTCCGTCATCATCGAGCAAATACCCTTCTTAGTCTCTGTGTTGATTATCTCCCATTATATTGTTCTCGCGTTAGAGTCTTCTAGCGGCTTGACAAATGCGTTCGATCTCAGGGTCAAACAGTTCTCACTCGAGATTGAGTATCCTCCGCATAAAACGGTAGCTAAAACAAAAATAAAAGAAAGACTAAAATTAAAATTTTGGGTGAGTTGTCAAAATTGTTCAAATCTAGAATTAGAATAAAATAGATAATTAAAATATTCTCCGGCAACGTCGCCAAAAACTTGTTGGTGATTTTACCTATACACAACTGTACGTATCGAACAAGTAATATAGTGGACAAAAGTTCAGATATTAATCCCATAGAGAATATTAAATTATCTCATTATAATAGCTATATTCTACAAACTGTGATCAAGCCCACCCTACACAGTCTAAAGTTGATCAATAAAGTTAAATAAAAATAAATCAATTAAAAAGGAAATTAAACAAGCAAGAGCACAAAAGCAGTTGAATACGAAGATTCACAGAGTAAACCAACCTAGGATTTTATTATTCCCCTTATGTGATTATAAATTCCCCAATTCCTTCAATTATGCAAGTTATTAAATCAGATTACTAACCTAAGATGCTAAATTAATCATAACCTACTTCAGCTTGTATTACGATTCTAATATTCAAGATTGAATAACTGTATTCCTACGCAATTAAATCTAGAATACAACATGAAGCACAAATCTCAATAATGGCTACTGAAGAGATTAAATATATTCATATGTTTATACAATAAAATCTCTTCTACCGTAGTTTTAATTGTTAAACCGAACTTCGGATTCATGCATTCAACAATAACAATAAACCACATAAAGTGGCCAGTTTCATGCACTTAATAAAAAAGTAAGAGAAATAATCCGGCATTCAAACTTGCATAAAATCATATAAAGGGTTCATAAATCCCACATAGGGTTCAAAAATAAAATCCTAGAAAATAAGAGTTGAGATACTCATGATTCAATTAAAAGCTAAATAAAAATGAATCATGAAAGATATAATTATGCTTGAATCTTCAAATTCTTCGTCTTCGTTATTGCTTCTTTTCCCTCAAAATTGTGTAAGAAGAGGACCCCTAATTGTGTGTTTGAGATTGCTTTTTATAAGGTGGGAAAAATTGGGGAAAAGGCAATTTCCTTGTACAATTTGAAGTTCCTTACTTCGCAGTCTTGCCTTCCCGAACGGTCGTCTGGCGATTTGCCCTACTTTTCGGACGGCCATCCGAAGTGACGTGACATTATATTCTTCAACATTCTTGACTCAGACGGCCGTCTAGATTCCTAGCGTATTTCCCGGACGGCTCTCCGAGATCTTGACTAGTCAAGTGACGTTGACTTCTCCAATTTATCTCACCTTTTCTTCTAAATTGTAGTTTTTGACCCTGAATTTATTAAATTCTTCAAAACTAGGGACTGCATTAGCTTGGTAGAGTTGGATCTATGACATCTCATAATGGTAGGCTAGACTTGACACACGAAGACTTTGATAATCTTAAGATGAACTTCGGCCATTGTCTAGTGTGAGGTAAATTTCGTTAGGGTCTCATAGTGATGTGATCGATAAGAATTACCTTTAGGATTATGTAATCGGGTTGTCCCGCTTATGTGAATGGACTAGTGGGAGATAAGTTGGATAGTAAATCCGACTTATGCTCATTTGTGGGGTATCCCGAGGACTGAATGTGATACCAGTTCTATTATTTCAAGGAAGAAAAGACATTTGTTTCGATAAATGCCACGTTTCTAGAAAGGGAGTTTCTACCTGATAGAAAAGGCAGCATGATAGAACTTGAAGTAGTTCAAGAACCGCAAAGTGAAGTGCAAGCACAAGAACAAGTAATCGAGCCAATACAACAATCCACTAATATACCTCCTGAACCTTCAGTACGTAGATCCGAAAGAGTTCGGAAAATGCCTGATAGGTTATTCCTTCTCGAAAATGATGAAGATCATGTTGATGTTGGACAAGATCCCAGAACATACAATGAGGCCATATCGGATGCGGACATGGGACATTGGCTGACTGCCATGAAATCCGAAATGGACTCCATGCACTCCAACAAGATGTGAACCTTTGTAGATCTACCTAAGGGAATAGTTCCCATAGGCTGCAAGTGGATCTATAAGAACAAAATTCGAGTGGATGGAAAGGTATCGACCTATAAAGCTAGATTGGTAGCGAAAGGATATACTCAAAGGCAAGGTGTTGACTATGAGGAAATATTTTCACCAGTTGCAATGCTGAAGTCCATTAGGATTTTGTTGGCCATAGCTGCGTGGTACGACTATGAGATATGGCAAATGGATATGAAGACAACTTTCCTTAATGGAGACATTGAGGAAAACATTTACATGGCGCAGCCGGAAGGCTTCATATCTTCTGGAAGTGAGCAAAAGGTTTGCAAACTCCAGCGATCCATTTATGGATTGAAACAAGCATCCCGTAGTTGGAACATTAGGTTCGACTCAACTATCAAAGGTTTTGATTTTGAAAAGAACCCAGAGGAACCTTGTGTATACAAGAAGGTTAGTGGGAGGTCAGCGATATTTTTAGTGCTTTATGTCGATGACATTCTACTCATTGGGAATGACGTAGGAATGTTGCAACAAACGAAAGCATGGTTGTCCACACGTTTCTCAATGAATGATTTGGGAGAAGCATCATACGTATTAGGAATACGCATCTATAGAGATAGAGCAAGAAAGATGTTTGGCTTATCCCAAAGCCTGTACATAGACACTGTTATGAAACGGTTTAGCATGGAAGAATCCAAGAAGGGATTCTTGCCAATGTCCCATGGGGTTCGTCCCTCGAAATCCATGTGTCCTCAGACACCTAGTGAAATCGAGGAGATGAATAGTACGCCTTTGCTTCAGCCATAGGAATCATAATGTACAGCATGCTATGTACAAGACCCGATATTACGTATTTTGTGAGTGTCGAAAGAAGATATCAGTCTAACCCCGGTCCAGCTTGCTAGAAGGCTGCGGAAGATATCCTCAAGTACTTACGAAGGACTAAGGACATACTTTTGTTCTATGGGGGGTGCCGAGTTGAAATTAGAGGGCTTTGCCAACTCTAGTTTTCAATCGGATGTGGATGACTCAAAGTCGAACTCGGGATTTATATTCACGCGTAATGGTGGTATCATGTGTTGGAAGAGTTTCAAGCAAATAACGACGGCCGATTCCACTACTGAAGCTGAGTATAATGCAGCATCCGAAGCTGCAAAAGAAGGGACTTGGATAAGGAAATTCATCCAAGAGTTGGGTGTCATTCCTAATGCTAATAATCCAGTACCGTTGTACTGTGATAACACCGGAGCCGTGGCACAAGCTAAGGAGCCGAGATATCATCAGAAGTCTAAGCATATTCTGAGGAAGTATCATGTGATCCGAGAGATCGTTGATAGAGGTCAAGTAAAAGTAGAACGAGTCACCTCGGAAGAGAATGTTGCAGACCCCTTCACGAAGCCTTTACCATGATCAGTCCACGAGGAACATCGAGCCTCGATGGGATTACAATTTATTGGTATTTGGCTTTAGGCCAAGTGGGAGATTGTTAGAGTAGGTGACCAACAAGCAAAAAATATTTTGATTGATTACAAGTGCCTCGCCATTATTTGATTGATTTATGCTAGTTGAGGTCTATAATTATTTTGAAAAACTCGATAATTAATTAATTATATAGTTAGGTCGAATGTTCCTCTTAGGATAATATGCGTTTCCATATACCACTAGAGAACATAGATGTAGGAATCACATTGACCAATCCAAACCTTCTGATCAGATAAAACTTTTTCTAAAATTCCCTCATTCTGTATTTAATTCAGAATTATTTCAAGCTATAAAGAAAAACCAATCTGTTGAATTTTTCTTTGCTTCTGCCAATGGTTGAATTATGTGTAGCCCCTTGCAATAGTGCAGTAAGCCATGTTAGCGAGTAGTAATATAGTAAGGTAAGCTGTAATTCAATTGACATAACGATGAAGGTAGCTATAGAAAACGTTATTCAAGATTAACGTGGCCGGCTAGATTAACTAGGGACTGCATTAGTTTGGTATAATTAAGTTCTATGAGCATCGTTGATTGGTAGTTAGACTTGACACACGAAGATTTTGAATTAACGAGATTAACTTAGGTCATTATCAAGTGTGAGGAAAATTACTTTAGGATCATATAAATGATATGATTGATTGTGATCTACCTGTTAGAGTAGGTGACCAACAAGCCAACTTGTGGCTTTGGCCTTTCCATTTATTCTTGTAATAAATAATCATTTTTCATATTTATGATAAAAACACCTTGGCATTCTATATATATTTTCCCTTTGTCTCAAACATAGATACAGTCCTTACAGTTATTACAAGTACTAGTTATTGATCTTTAGGATCGTGAGATATTTACTTTAGTATTATACCTGTTAAACGTGTTCCTAGTCGAAGGATGACGCCACCAATGAGGATATCGGCCTTTCCCCTTAAGAGACTAGCACTTAGTGTATGTGTACTGCATCTCATCAGTAAACATTATTGTGATATCAACATGCATAAGTGGGTGCTTGTAAGTTGACGATTTGACTGAACTCCCTCACCCTAGAAATCTCTAAGTGGTTCTCAATAATCTAGTAGAGATTTGTATGGTATAGTTGTACACCATTAGTCCTTATGACCTAGACATCATCGTGACTTCACTAGAGGACCAGCTGTATCGTGACATGTCCCTGAGTTCCACTGAGGATCGCCCCAAGGGCCAGTGTTCGTGCAATCCGAAATCTAGTGGGAGGTATGTGCATTGTAGTCGGGAATTCGATCACTAGAATAGTCTTGGATGTCATGTGTGTTCTCATAGTTTGTAATCATTAAGTCTGTGGCCAGAGCTGACTAAGTAATAACTAGAGAATTCGATTCTCTAAGTCATGCACGTACCGATTACAACACTTAGAATGATCGCAGTGTTATTTAACTACTAAGCAGGTCTCGATGAACCAATGCATCTTGTTCAATCAGGACATATGAATCGAAGGGATCGTACTGTACATTAACTATATCAAAAGGTTCTTGCAGGCACTTCATTTGTATCTAGGGAATCATGAAGCGTAGTTGCTAGACGCCAATCTTGATTCGTTGGTTGATTAAGGTGAAATGAGCTTCTTCTTAATCGTAACTCTAAGTGATTATTTTAGGTCACAAAGGGTTGTGGACCCACGGCTAGCTTACACCTGAACCATCGAGGCTCACACTACTCGTGCACTCGAGATCTTTGAATAAACGGTCAAAGATAAAAATGTTTAATCTTTGCATGATTGGAAGTCAATGTGATTGAGTCCAACATTCGTAATTTTGAATTATGAATGAGAATAAGAAAAGGAAAAGAATAGGCGAACATCTTAGTGAACTTTCTAAATTGGGAAGTTTCCAAATTTAGAAAGTCCACTGAATTAGGGTTTCCACTTTTAGCAATTGGAAATCGAGAATCGGCATTCGTAATGATGAGGAAATTAAAATGATTCCGAAAATGTAATCATTACAATTTTCCAATCATTGAATTGTGAACGAGCGAGTAAAGAACTAACGAACTTAAGTTGTTGGGCGCGGTCCAACTTAAGCCCGTTAGGGCTTGTATACAAGACACTATAAATACATGATTTATAGGTCTTGCACAACACACAACACATAAAAAAAAAACCCTAGTCGCTCGGATCTCACACCTCACGGCCGAGTCTCACCCATGGCCGCCGCCACCACCGGCGTTTGTCGCCGGAATCGACCTCTTGCGCCGATTGGTTTTGGGTAGTTCTTTTCCTCTTGTCTTTTCTTCCGTCTATTCTAACTTTTGCGTGTCTTGTGCCATGTATTTAGTAGATCAATGTATACGAGGTGAAATCCAAGAGGAGGAAGATCAAAATTCGAAGAACCGAGAAGCAGCCACCGAGTCGACGTCGCACGTGCCCTCACGCGCCGCCCAAAGACAGCGCATGAGCCACACGCACCACCGCTCCCGACTGCACGGATTGGTTACCGTGGCAGTCTTGCCTCGATTCTTGCGTCTACCTCACGCTTCAAGAGATAAACTCTCGAATCCAATATTCGATTAGGTTTTTAATTTATTTAGATTAAGTTATATGTATTTGTTTCGTAGTATGTTTTCGTGAATTTATATGTGTTTTCTTATTAATATGAAATTCATGATGTACTGCGAGCATGCTAATTGATTTACCGTCGATTAATATATTACGCATGATTGTAGTTTTTAATTTTCGCTGGAAGCGCAAATGTACGCAATTAATTGTTTAAATACGAATTGAGCATGTGTTTATGTGATTTAAATTGCTTAATTCACCTAAAATTTTTGTTTTCCGCTGCGTACACATGCACGATTTCCAACACTACCTTTGGGCAAATATAATCGGGCTAGATTAACTACGGGTTATATTTGTCTATTGGACCTAAAACCCATTAAAGAAAAATCGGTTGTCTCGTTTGTCTACTAGAGGGAACTGGAACTCTATAAAATTAGTGGGAGAACAATTAAATAACAAAAGTCGAAATATTTAATTGTAAAATCATTTAATACGAATCTCTAATAATCCTCATCTCTAACCTCTCAGATAAATCATGTCTAAGAATCCATTAATGTCAATCCTCGACAATAAACTCAATGGCCCTAATTACCTAGATTGGTTACGTGGTCTTAAATATGTGCTAATCGTTGAGGGGCGTCTCTATGTCCTTAATGAGAGACTTCCTGCCACTATAACCGACTCTGCGACCGATGCTGAAAAGACGACACTCATGCTAGGTGCTACATGTTAGCCGCCATGGAGCCCGCCTTTGCGAGGAAATATGAGTCTCACAAACATGCCTTCAACATTAAGGCTCATCTCGATAGCATATATAGTGAGAATATTAGGCCGTCAAGGTACGCTCCTACAATGGAGTTGACCACTGCGAGACACCGCGAAAGAGCTTCGGTCCACGAAAAATGTCTCAAGATGATAACTCTCCTCGACAAGCTAGTGAACCTTGACATCTCCCTCCATGTCGAGCTCTCGTTGGATTTGATCCTGTTGTCCCTTCCTAGTTCCTATGGATCGTTCATAGTGAAATTAAACATGAACAAACTTGATCCTCCCTTGGATGAGTTAATGAACATGTTAGTCAGTTTCGAGGCTTACATCAAGAAAGAGAAATCTGTTCTCGTTGCTGCTACTTTTGGAAAGAAGAGTTCTTCCCAAAAGAAGAGAAAGGAAAGAGATCCCTTCCAAAAAAACAAGTTCGAAGTGGGTGAAGGTAGTGGGGGCCCTAAGGCGAAAGTCAGCAAGCAAGCTGATGATGCTTGCCATCACTATGGAAAGAAAGGGCATTGGCGCCGCAACTGCAAGGCTTACCTAAAGCAGAAACGTTCTAAAAAGGGTATGTTTTTCATTGACGTAAATTTGTCTGTCAATTCTTCTTCTTGGGTATTAGATACGGGTTGTGGCTCACACCTATGTAATGATTTGCAGCTAATGACAAGAAGTAGAAAGCTTAGAGCAGGTTAGACCTACCTCATAATGGGGAATGGAGCAAGAGTTGTTGCTCAAGCCATTGGCACTATTTACTTAAATGTTTTGGATTCTAGTTTTCCTATTGTTTTGAACGATTGTTTATTTGTTCCGTCTCTCATTAGAAACCTTATTTCTATTCCTGTTTTGGATATTGAAGGTTTTACTTTTGTTTTTGGAAATTCGATTTGCATTATACAAAAGAATGAAAATTTGATTTGCAAGGGACGACTATTAAACAACTTATATGAACTAAATCCAAGTGAAATACCTATTAATGTTATATCAGCAAAACGTAAGGAGATAGATCAAAACTCCGCACAACTTTGGCACGCTAGATTAGGTCATGTCTCTTTCAGAAGGATGAAAAATTTTGTTAGTGAAGGATTGTTCACTTTGGACAACGTGAAATCACTACAAACTTGTGAATCTTGCCTTAAAGGTAAAATGACCAAGTCACCCTACAAAGGGATGATGGAGCGGGCCAAAGGTCTTTTGGATTTGATCCATACAAACGTATGTGGTCCAATAAGTGTTAGTGCGAAGGGTGGTTACAAGTACTTCGCTACCTTTACCGACGATTACTCTAGGTATGGGTGCGTGTACTTGATGAAGTACGAGTCTGAAACATTTGAAAAGTTCAAAGATTTTAGACACGAAGTAGAGAAACAACTCGGACGAAGTATTAAGAAACTGCGATCCGATCGTGGTGGAAAATATTTGAGCATCGATTTCATTGACTATCTAAAAGAGAATGGAATACAATCTCAATGGACTCCACCAGGAACTCCTCAACTTAATGGAGTTTCCGAGCATTGCAATAGAACCTTCTTAGACATGGTTCAAATCTATGATGGGGTTCACTAACTTACCGGCATACTTGTGAGGTCACGCACTTCGCACTGTCGTGTATTTGCTGAATAGAGTTAACACCAAAGAATTTAAATCCACACCATACGAACATTGGCATTTCCGGAAGCCCAATCAAACATATTACGATATGGGGATGTCCCGCTTATGTGAAGCGACTAGTGAGAGATAAGTTGGAAAGTAAATCCGACTTATGCTACTTTGTGGGGTATCCCGAGGACTCAATGGGATACGAATTCTATTATGTCAAGGAAGCAAAGACGTTTGTTTCGAGAAATGCCACTATTCTAGAAAGGGGGTTTCTATCCGATAGAAAATGCAGCATGATAGAACTTGAAGTAGTTCAAGAACCGCAAAGTGAAGTTCAAGCACAATAAAAAGTAATCGAGCCAATACTACAATCAACTAATATACCTCCTGAACCTTCAGTACGTAGATCCGAAAGAGTTCGAAAAATGCTAAAAATGATGAAGATTATGGTGAACTTCGACAAGATCCAAGAACATACAATGAGGCCGTATTGCATGCGGACATGGGACATTTACTGATTGCCATGAAATCCGAACTGGACTCCATGTACTCTAACAAGGTGTGGACCTTGGTTGATCCACCTAAGGGAACAGTTCCCATAGGCTGCAAGTGGATCTATAAGCAGAAAATTGGAGTGGATGGAAAGGTATCGACCTTAAAGCTAGATTGGTAGCAAAAGGATATACTCAAAGGCAATGATTTCACTATGAGGAAACCTTTTCACCAGTTGCACTGCTGAAGTCCATTAGGATTTTCCTGGCCATAGCTGCGTGGTAGGACTACGAGATATGGAAAATGGATGTGAAGACCGCTTTACTTAATGGAGACATTGAGGAAAAAATTTACATGGCGCAGCCGGATGGCTTCATATCTTCTGGAAGTGAGCAAAAGGTTTGCAAACTACAGCGATCCATTTATGGATTGAAACAACCATCCCATAGTTGCAACATTAGTTGAGAAGAACCTGGAGGAACCTTGTGTATACAAGAAGGTTAGTGGGATGTAAGTGATATTTTTAGGGCTTTATGTCGATGACTTTCTACAGATTGGGAATGACGTAGGAATGTTGCAACAAACGAAAGCATGGTTGTCCACATGTTTCTCAATGAAGGATTTGGGAGAAGCATCTTACGTATTAGGAATACGCAGCATAGAGATAGAGCAAGAAAGGTGCTTGGCTTATCCCAAAGCCTGTACATAGACACCGTTATGAAACGGTTTAGCATAGAAGAATCCAAGAAGGGATTCTTGCCAATTTCCCATGGGGTTCGTCTCTCGAACTCCATGTGTCCTCAGACACCTAGTGAAATCGAGGAGATGAATAGTACGCCTTATGTTTCTACCTTAGGAAGCATAATATACGGCATGCTATGTACAAGACCCGATTTTACGTATGCTGTGAGTGTCGAAAGAAGATATCAGTCTAACCCCGGTCCAGCTAACTGGAAGGTTGTGAAAGATATCCTCAAGTAATTACGAAGGACTAAGGACATACTTTTGCTCTATTGGGGTGCCGAGTTGAAATTCGAGGGATTTACCGACTCTAGTTTTCAATCGGATGTGGATGACTCAAAGTCAAACTCGGGATTTATATTCACGCTTAATGGTGGTATCATGTGTTGGAAGAGTTTCAAGCAATGCACGACGGCAGATTCCACTACCGAAGCTGAGTATAATGCAGCGTCCGAAGCTGCAAAAGAAGGGACTTGGATAAGGAAATTAATCCAAGAGTTAGGTGTCATTCCTAATGCTAATGATCCAGTATCGTTGTACTGTGATAACACAAGAGTTGTGGCATAAGCTAAGGAGCCGAGATCTAATCAGAAGACCAAGCATATTCTGAGGAAGTATCATGTGATCCGAGAGATCATTGATAGAGGTGAAGTCAAAGTAGAACGAGTCACCTCAGAAGAGAACGTTGCAGACCCCTTCACGAAGCCTTTACCAAGATCGGTCCACGAGAAACAACGAGAGTCGATGGGATTACGATTTATAGGTAGTTGGCTTTAGGTCAAGTGGGAGATTGTTAGAGTAGGTGACCAACAAGCCAACTTGTTGTTGTGGTCTTTCCATTTATTCTTGTAATAAATAATCCTTTTTCGTATTAATGATTAAACACCTTGGCATTCTATATCTTTGTCATTGTTTCAAACATAGATATAGTCCTTACAGTTATTACAAGTACTTGTAATTGTTCTTTTAGGATCGTGAGATATTTACTTAAGTATTATAACTGTTAAACGTGTTCCTAGTCGAAGGGTTACGCCACCAATGAGGATATCGGCCTTTCCTCTTAAGAGACTACCACTTAGTGTATGTGTATTGCATCTCATCAGTAAACTGTATTGTGATACCGGCATGCATAAGTGGGTGCTCGTAAGTTGACGATTTCACTGAACTCCCTCACCCTAGAAATCTCTAAGTGGTTTTCAATAATCCAGTAGAGATCTCTATGGTATAGTTGTACACCATTAGTCTTTATGGCCTAGACATCTCCGTGACTTCAGTAGAGGACCAGCTGCATCGTGACATGTCCCTGAGTTCCACCGAGAACCGCCCCAAGGGCCAGTGTTTGTGCAGTCTGAAATCTAGTGGGAGGTATGTGCATTGTAGTCGGGGATTCGATCGTTAGAATAGTCTTGGATGTCCTATGTGTTCTCATGGTTTGTAATCTCAAGTCTCTGGCCAGAGCTGTCTAAGTGATGGTTAGAGAATTCGATTCTCTAAGTCATGCACGTACCGATTACAACACTTAGAATGATCGCACAGTTATTGAACAACTAAGAAGGTCTCGATGAATCAATGCCTCTAGTTCAATCGGGACATATGAATCGAAGGGATTGTACTGTATGTTAACTATATCAAAAGGTTCTTGCGGGTACTTCATTTGTATCAAGGGAATCATGAAGCATAATTGCTAGACGCCAATCTTGATTCGTTCGGTGATTAAGTTGAAACGAGCTTCATCTTAATCATAACTCTAGGGACGAGTTTAAACCACAAATTAAAGGGTTGTGGACCCACGGCTAGCTTACACCTGAACCATCGAGGGCCACACTGCTCGTGCACTCGAGTTCTTGGAATAAACGGTCAATGATAAACATGTTTAATCTTTGCATGGTTGGAAGTTAATCTGATTGAGTCCAACATTCGTAATTTGGAATTATGAATGAGAATTAGAAAAGGAAAAGAATAGGCGAACATCTTAGTGAACTTTGTAAATTGGGAAGTTTCCAAATTTAGAAAGTCCACTAAATTAGAATTTCCACTTTTAGAAATTGGAAATCAAGAATTGGCACTCGTAATGACGAGGACGTTTCAATGATTCTGAAAATGTAATCGTTACAATTTTCCGATGATTTAGTTGTGAGAAACGAGCGAGTAAAGACTAACGAACTTAAGTTGTTGGGCCCGGTCCAACTTTAGCCCGTTAGTGCTTTTATACAGGACATTATAAATACTAGATTTTTAAGTCTTGCACAAAACAATAAAATAACACAACACAAAATAAAAATAAAAACCCTAGCCGCTCTCTCACACTCTCGGCCGATCCTCCCCCCTCCGCCGCCGCCGGAATTGTCCTCACGCCCCGATTACAATTGGTAGTATCTTTCCTTTGTCTTTTTCTTTCGTCTATTCTGACTTTTGCGTATCTAGTGCCACGTATTTAGTTGATCTCAGTATACAAGGTGAAATCCGAGAAGAGGAAGACCGAGGAGTCGAATTGCCGAGAAGCCGTCGTCGAAGCACCGCCGCACTCGCCCCCAGACGCCGCCCAAAGAGTGCACGTGGATCTCACGCACCGCCGTCATTGAGCTGTACCGCTGTTGCTCCTCCCGACTGCATGGATTGGTTTCCGGGGCAGTTTGCTTCGATCCGAGAGTTTTCCCTCACGCTTCAAGAGGTATTTTTCGGATCCGATTTTATTAGGTAATTTAATTAGATTAAATTACATGTTTATATTCGCAGTATGATTTTTTGTGAATTGCTATATGTAATCGTTTATATGAAATTCATGATTTACTGCGAGCATGCAATGTGATTTAATGTCGAATTAAGTATACGCATGTTGTCTTTAATTTTCGTTGGATGCGTTAAGGTACGCAATTAATTGTTTAATATGAATTGATCATGTGATTATGTGAATTAAATTGTTTATTTCATGTAATATTTTTTATTTTCCGCTGCGTACACGTGTCTGATTCCCAACAAAAGGTTTATGCTTTCACATCTCGCAAATCTACACCACGCTACGATCCCCTTCTTGAGTAGTGTAAAACACCAAGCTTTCGGAATCAAAGGGACTCTATAATAACTTGTATATTTTGGCTCTTTGATAATAGGAAAGAGATAGGACAAAAGTCGGGTTAACAATTCATTCTCGGGCTTCCCAATAGTTGAATTGAAGGGTTTACAAGAGGAAATTGTACCCCTTTTTCCCAACTTGGGGTGGTATTGTAACACCCCGCCCTTTCGGATAACTCGTTTTATATTTTTATTATTTTTCATAAGTAGATTTTACGTTTAGAAATTTTATGTGTGCTAATAGGATAATTTATTATGAGCTAGCATAATTAAACATGCATTCTTGATGTATTTTATGTGTGACTTAAATTATGTGATTAGTCGATTTATTAGGATCGAATATTTGAAAAAATTTCACACGAAAAATAACTAAATGAAAATTTTCATATTTTTATTAGATTATTGCATTCTAGAATTTAATTTGGATAGTTGGAATATATTTAGGTATACACTAAATTTTTAGAAAAAGAATAAATTCATGCATATTAGATAATTAAATGAGTGAATAAACTTAGAAATAATTTTTTCCCCACTCTTCTTGTAATTTCGGCCATGTGGAGACACACATGGATTTTCCATGTGTACAATTCTTTAATGTAGAAAGACTCATTAATTGGGAGAATTGAAGGCTTAAGTGGCTTGTACCTTCTTCATTGAGAATGGTACTTCACTTTACCTTTTAATTCAAGACCCACTTTCTCTCTCTTTCCACCTAAGCATTTGAATCCCATTCTCTTTCTTCTTCCTCTCTCCCTAAATTCGGCCATCACCACCATCCCCTCACCAAGACTCCATTTTTACTCAAGCTCAAGCCATAGAACCATCTCCAATCCAACCCACCTAAAGAGGAAATTCCAAGAACACCCCCAAATGCTTGCAAAGCTCTATAAATAGAACCCAACACCCAAATGAATTTTCATCTTCTCCACCATATCTTAAAGCTCTTAAGAAAACATCATTCTCTCTCTTCTTCTCTTCCATTTCGAAATTATTAGTGTAGGAAGCTCAAAATCTCTCCTCATTTCCAAAAAGAAGTTTCTTCAACTAGAAGTGTAAGAAAGCTTTCATTTTTCTTCTTCCTTTTCAATTTCGAATATTCCCTAATGTTTTCTTCTAATTTCTTTATAATTTCTTCAAGGTTCTTGTAGTGGGTTATTCAATCCACCAATTCCTTCATATTATCAAGAGAAACTAGTTGAGAATTTCATATTCTTGCTACAAGTGATTCTTCACCAATATTATTTCTTCTTTCACCCTCTTTGTTCTTAATGGCCGAAAATTTGGAAAGTTATAGTACTTAACTTGTTTATTGTTAGATCATCCATGCATGTAAGAATCTAAGCTTTAATTGATATAATCTTGAAGAACTAAGAATAATATTGTAATTTATTTTTTTATGTATGTATGTATATATATATATATATATATATTAGACCTGCGTGATCTTAAGGAAACTTCGATCCATGGTTTTCGTAAACCTGCGTGGTCGAAGAAAGTACTTGATCCATGGTTTATTTGCAATCTATATGTGATATATATAAGTATATGTTTCTATGTTTATATATATCGACCTACGTGGTTGTAAGTGTACTCCCTCCGGGTCGAGGAAGCTTACGATCCATGGTTTATGATCTATGAGTAATAAGATAATATACGAAGATAAAAATCGAGATCATGATTAATAAAAATGAAATTTTGTGTGATTGAATTGTTGATGGTTCGAATATTTTGGAAAGAAAATGAAATAAACGGAAATTTGGTGCTACTTTAAAGAAAACTTCAAGTCTCTTGAGAAAGAAGGCTTGAACTTTAATTAATAAAACTTGGAGATAGTAATTATAAATAACCGAATGCTTTGAGTTGTTTCGCTATATGTGATCTATGCTCTTTGCTTGAGTTGTTATGTGTCTTACTTGCTTTTGTGATTTTGTGACTAAACTATGTGCCTTTGTGAAATATGTGGAAATATGTGTGCTTATGTGAAAGCTAACTTTGAATATGTGAAATGAAGAGTATATACTAACTTCACTTGCACGTTTTTAAAGTTGGAAAATCTTGTAAAACATAGATCGAATAAGCACGGGGTATGAGGGGCCGGTACCCCAAAGATGAGATGAAGAGTGTGTGGTTTGATTCCACTTATGAAACGGGTTCTAAATAAATGAAGGCTTATTGTCTATGGTTTTACTTGATTTTTCAAAGGATATCCGAACGAAAATGTTTTTCTCACACAGCAAATCAAGTTGCTTGAATTGAATGAAATTATGTGCTAACCTCACTTGCACGTTTTTAAAATTGGAAAGTCTTGTAAAACATAGATCGAATAAGCACGGGGTATGAGGGACCGGTACCCCAAAAATGAGATGAAGAGTGTGTGGTTTGATTCCACTTATGAAACGGGTTCCAAATAAATGAAGGCTTATTGTCTATGGTTTTACTTGATTTTTCCAAAGGATATCCGAATAAAAATGTTTTTCTCACACACCTAGTGAACTTGCTTGAAATTAATGAATGTATGTGTAAAAGAATGACTCCCTTGTAAGGGATCTCCTCTTATTCCTTATGAAATGATGAAAGGAAGGTCTAAGAGGTAAATCGAAAAGTTCTAAGAGGTAAACCGAGAAGGTAAAGGTAAATCGGTAAATTTTCTTAAGGAAATAGTGATTGAGGTATATGTATACTTGTATATGTATGACTATATAATTCCTTTTCTAAGTGTATTTGATGTTCTATGGAATTCTCATTGAGTCTCAAAGACTCATATAGGTGTTGAATTGCTTGTAGGATTACCCGATTTCGAGCCCGAGGATCGTGGTTGAAGTTGAGTTCGTGGATCGGGAGAAAAGTTCATATGGAGGCATGGTGGATTTTGGGTGCTCTTAATATACTAATGTAGTTTTATTTGTACACTTTGCTTTTAAAGACATTCGACACCGTTTTAGGTGTTTACTATCGTTCCCTTCCGCCTATTGGAGGAACTTACTATTGAAGCAGAATGTGTAATGTGACATAGGATTAAGATTACCTATTTTGATATATGTTATGATAATTCCTCGAAAACTTATGTAACTTTAGGGCAAGTTTTCCTAAAAACCTTATAAAATGTCCATCGGCTAGTTATGTGTTGTGTTCTGCCTAGTAGTTTAATAATTCGTGTTAATTATCTCTTGCATACATTACTGCATGAAATTTTACAGCATCATAGGTCTATTTATTAGGTTCACGTTGATAGGTATTTTGCATTATTTGGATAAGCCATGAATTAATTACGAATTGTTTACCAACTCTTCTCTGAAACAGAGTCATTGTAGTATTTACAACACAATACGAAGTTTTTCTCACTCAAAAATATTTATTCCACTTGGTATAAACTCCTAACTTACTAATGTACTTTAGTATAGAATTTTATGATTTTTGAGACAGTAGGGAATTTATAAAGATTTTTCAAAGGTCACTCCCCTACTTTAGATTTTCAAACTGTATAGTTGTACCATTTTAATTATTCCTTTCAAATGGCTCAAGGTATTTAAAAACTGTTTTTACTAGGTTATTTTGGTCCTTATTAGAGCATGTGGTAAAAATTTCAAGTGTTTTGCATGAGCGGTTAGAGAGTTATTAATTTTTTTAATTGATAGATTGAAACTGTCCAATATTTTCTCACTTTGCTAAAATGGGACTTAATCTCTAGTCATGCATGCATAGTTTGTGAAATTGATTAAGTGAATACTGTTTGGTAATATGTGGACACTCTTCCTCTGATTTTCAAAGAAAAATTAATGCGTAACTTTCTATTGGTAGAAGGTGATTTCTAAAACGAGCATTCCACACTCATTATTTTCTATAAGTCTTCCGCTATCATGTTCTAAAATACTAATTAGGTATAACTAGAAAATGGGTGTCACAGGTATCATCGGACTTTTAGTAATTATTCCACCCCTAAGGACTTTGTTATCCTTCTCGATACTGGAGATTTTCAATAATTAAGAATTTAATTGTACATATGCTCTCCACATGATTTTCTTGTTTTATATATTTAAGTAGAACTTATTTTACGGACTTTTAATTTTGAATTCTATGTCCTCTTTTCGACATTTCATTCCCCTTGCTTCCCAAAGTAGGATCATAAATCAACAATAAGCATAGAGGGAATAATAAATCAAGAATTTCTCCACTTTTCTACCCATTTCATTAAGCTACAGAATGAACGCCGATTCTTAAAGGTTTAATCAAGGTTCTAGAGATAAATTTTTGAAATTAGAAATGGATTCAAGGTTCCATTGGATAACAAAAATATTCAAATCATCTTTTCTATTAAAAATGACTTCAGAGGGACCTATAGTAAATTCCACAAGCAAATGTGACATAGTATAATTTTTTCTTCATTCACTACTATGCTCAAGAATTATGCAACTCATAATTAAATTCCTATTTTCTAAGACAATTTACTCTTAATTCATAAAATATATACATCCTTTACAATTTGTAATCACAATCTAAATATTATCAAGCCTCGTTGCCGAACATCGGTCAACAACCTAGACCAAAAAATGCATGCTCTAAAAATAGTTCAATATGAAGATGAAAAGAATACTAATTAAATGCAGAAATGAATAAACTTAACTAAGAGATTTGTGCACCATGGAACTTAAAAATAGTATCAAGTCATGACAATGAAAACATCTAAACGAAATAGAGAAGACACGTATTTCAAATTAAGTGCGAAAACAATAAAAATAGTTATAAAACAACAAAAAAAAATATCGAAATGCAATTTTTTTATGAAAAGGAAAAAGACAGAAAAGAAAAAGAAATAACCAAATATATGTAATAGTAAATCCTAGGATCTCAATCAGACTTTGTGGTCTACGGATCATTTATTGTCCCTAGAAGGAAGGGTGACTGATGCTCCGGCTGGAAGGCATGTTGATGGTACGAGATCGGCATATTGAAATAAGGCTCCTCACTGTATTCTATTTTGAACCCCAAGGCAAACTTGTTTGTAATCCGGTCAATCTTGTGCTGGAACAAGCTTGACTCTCTATATGTGAATTCTAGTTTCGGCACATGGATCTTCACTGAATCTTTTTCGATGGGCGACGATGGATCGGCTTGTGGGACATGTATCTCCTTGTGTTCCTTGGATGCATCCACCTGATCTTCAATCGAATGCTCTTGGGATGTGAACAAATTATCTCGTTGTCCATGATTTGAATTGACCTCATTATAAAAAGCATCCCTTATACTTTAGACTTAATTACGTAGGCCTTCTTGTACAACTCTGTGATAATCTATGGGTACACGAAATACTCCCAACATCTATTGCTAGTACGAGAGATGATTTATTAATGAACACACCCACACTGAAACGCTACTCAATCAGATGCGATTTAAACGCGGGCTTGGGGATTTTTTCCACCTTACTGTGAGAGTTTTTCATCAGCCTCTGGAGCATGACTCATAATACAACGTGATATGGGACCTTTAGTCGTTTTTCCTTGAAATGAACCTTGAGCCCTAGTCCTTTCGTCACCCATTTCACCAACATAACAAAAGGAAATTATGTGATAGTATTTGCATATGGATCCCCTCTTAGGTACTATTCGCACACAAGGTTAACCTATCATTCTATGGCCTCATTATGAGCACTACATTAGTAGCCATATGTTCAAAAGTGACATAACAGTCTAGAACTTGTGTTGCTCTATATCCCTATTCTCATGGGCGTAGAGCCCACTATAAATATTGCAAGAGAAGGACGATGGCCACCTTCGGAGATCCCTGCCTTGTTTCTGCACTGGCTTCTTATTCTTCAAGGTGCATTAAAGAATTCAATGCCTGTGAATTTGTGTAAATGATTATAAGTAAATATAAAATCAGAGATTTCTTTCAAATTAACAAAAACTTGTGCTGAGAAAGATTATACAGCAGAATATAAATTACACAAGTTTGAAATCATTAGCCACAAGTATATAACTTGTGGATGGTGCATTCATAGGATAAAAATAGTAATCAAAAGAATAAAAATGAGAAGACAAGATCTTCTCTTCTAAGAAGAAATCACATGGTGATTTCTTCGTAAACCAATTCCTACACTCTATGACAATATTGCTTAACAACTCTCTAGGAATACAAATTAGTATTAAAATGAATACAAATGAGAAGCAAAGATCGTTCTCTTCTACGAAGAAAATGAGAAGTTGATTTCTTTGTACACCAATCCCTAGAATCTATGATGATGTTGCTTAGTAGTGCTCAATGAATGCAAAGCAGTATTCAATGAATACAAAAAAGACACACAAAAAAGACACAATTCTGTAGTGAGAAATCCATACAGAAACAGGGTATTGTAAAAGATGTTCCAACATCCGCAACTCTGTGCTCTCAACTCTCTGCAAGAAAAGGTGAGAAATGAACTCAGTTCTTGTCCTATTTATAGAGTCCATGAGCTCCTTCCCATGCACGAAATAAACACAGTAGGAGAGATAATGAGTTAGTGGATTAATTAAACATGTGCTTAAATAATTACCCACCAAGCTAACAATAACCACCCACTAACTATAAATAATAAATCCGAATTAAAATAATAAATCCTATAAAAATAGTAAATTTGGAAATAAGAAAAGTTGATTTCAGAAATTCAAAACAATTAAATTATATCTGACTCAAAAATCAAATATTAAAAAATCTCCATCTTTTTGACTTTCTAATCAAAAACCAATTTTTCATCAACTCTATGCATGAAATAATTTGAACTCCCCCTGCATTAAACACTTCAAATATTCAAACTCCTCATGAATATCATATCACATATAATAATCAACCTTAATAGCACATATTGAAATACAAGGATGTTCTAAAATAGCAAAGGAGAGATCAAAAATAAATGCAGCAGTTCAAAAATTACATCCCACATATAACGACAAGTGGGATGATTTAAAATTGAACACTTGAACCACTGCTAGAACCGGTTCCATCGTCATCTCCCCATTTTTTATGAGAAAGGGCCAACTCCAATATTGCAATCATTCAATGTAATTAATAGCGCAATTAAAAATTCAGCAGAGCAAAATATATAATAGCCCAAATTAACACACTTTAATAAATAACTATGATAATCAAAGTGCCCAAACTAAAAATAGGGGCCAACACCCACGATTTTTAGCAAAATAAATATTAAGGAAAATTTAAAATCGTGATATATGAAAATCTCACTCCTTGCAAGAAATACCTGTCTGAAAATCTTAGAGAAATATATAATAACTTTTTTTTTGAATAAAAAAAAACACAAGGATTATCACAAATATTGGTAACACTGAAAAATAGCAATTTAGGCATTTTCTTTATTTCCGCACTCTTTGTTTTTTATCCTTTTATTTGATTGTGGAACAATTGATCCTGTTTCCCTTTTTTTTTTTTTTGAAAAACACTACTCTTATTTTCAATTTTAGAGTTTTCACATGGAACAGAATCACGGGTCAGCTTGAAAGATTCCTCAGCTACTCATTCCAACTATCAAAATAGAGGTGTTTGGCTCATGGTTTTGTGAAAAGTCAGAAAAGCCATATGTGTGTTAGACTCCACGTGGGAGTATGTGACCAAAATTAATTGGGAATTCTATTGAGATTCAATTTCCCACAATTACGATGTGTGGAATTGTTGGAAATAAAAGGAATTATATTTTCCTTTATTTTATTCAAACATACGTGTGAAACAAAAGAAACGAGAATTCGTTCTTCAATCTGATCTCTTGTATTTATCATTAATTGGTCTTTATTTGTTGACATTAATCAATATTTTATACCTTTTGGAATTTAGTTTAGATACGGAATGAGGTAGACTCATTTTCTCATACAACTCTATTGAACGTGAATAGGTGATTTCCTCTTTCTTGTACATGAGGTTTTTATTGAAGTATAAAAGAGAGAAAAAGAGTTCTTATTCGGCGTGCCTTTTTTTAGATAAAAAGATTTCTCTTTTTTTTCTCCTACGTGTTTTTTTTATCTAGAGAAAATCTGCAGAGAAAATATTTTGCTCTCGTTTTTTTTGCTCCACCATGAGTACGTGATTTTCATAGAAAATATATCAACTTCAAGGTAGACACCAAGGTTCAAGAATTGACACCAAGATTCAAGGATTATCACAAGTTT
This sequence comes from Erythranthe guttata, assembly GCF_056151865.1. Taxonomy (NCBI): domain Eukaryota; kingdom Viridiplantae; phylum Streptophyta; class Magnoliopsida; order Lamiales; family Phrymaceae; genus Erythranthe; species Erythranthe guttata. Next base: position 10,957,635 of record NC_142546.1, on the reverse strand, counting down.
GCTTCGTCTATACAAAAAGAAGATCGGTTCTTCTGGAGAGGGGCTTAAACAGATCTCGGGAGGAGAGCGATCCGCCGACTGAAGTGATTAAGCGTTGAAGGGTGTTCAACTGAGCGGAGAGGAGGCTGGCATAATCGGAGTTACAAGTTTTGAGTATTGCACAAAAACGGCGTCAAGATAAAGAGGGAGTCTTTAATTTATTGTTTAAGTCCTAATATTGTGCTTGTAAAACAATAATACTGAATATTCGTTTTTTGCAGATCCTCATTGATGTAGGGTACAATTGTATTCAAACCACATTACATTTTTGTCTCGTTTATTTTTGTTTTTATAAACTGTGTTATAACGAAAAACAGAATCCGACACAAATAATTAATATTTGCACGAAATAAATTCTTACAGTTGACATCAAGAGCCTGTCACTAGATCTACTTAGTGAGATTTCGGGAATTAATTAATTTATTTTGTTACGTGCACATATGTTTCATCGTGAAGGAACATCTACAGTACGACCACCTCTCTTGGATGGATCAAATTACTCTTACTGGAAATTGAAGATGAAGATGTTCATCAAGTCCGTTGATGAACGAGCTTGGCGCGCTAACGTGACTGGTTGGACCCCTCTCATGGCAAAAGGAACATATGGTGTGAAGACAGTAAAACTAGAAGAAGCATAGAATAATGCGGAGATATCACTTGCCAGTTACAACTCAAGGACGATAAACTCAATTTTCATTTGCGTTGGTGACAATCAGTTCAAACAGATATCGTCATGTGAATAAAAAAAAGGGCATGGGAGATCCTACAATATGAAGGAACGTCAATTGTCCGAACATCTAAGCTGCAGATTCTTACCACCGGATTTGAGAATCTTAGGATGGAAGAAAACGAGATGATTGCTGATTTTTATGCAAGGTTGTGCGACATATACAACGAATCGTATGCACTCGTCGAACCATACTCATAAAGTAAATTGGTGAGGAAAGAGCTACGATCATTACTAGAAATATTTGCATACAAAGTAGCTGCTATTGAAGAAGTGAGAGATTTTGACACACCTCAACATGATGAACTTATGGACATATGGGGAAACTGCTAGCACACGAAACGAACCACAACGATACCCATCGAGAAAAGAAAACGATGAAGAATGTGGCAATCCAGGCTGAAGCTTCCCATGGCAAGTCAAAATGCCAAACATTTCCTGAGTATGACCTTGATTTTGAAGAATCCTTGGCAATTATGTCAAAGAACATTGAAAGGCGTCAAGAAATTGAAAATAGAGGAAGTTCCTTTCAATCAGGTAAGTCTGTTAACCCTCAAACATTCAATAAATTTTCTAATAATGGTTAATCTTATGATGCAAAGTCTAGAAGAATACAATGTCGAGAGTGTGGGGGTTTTGGACATATTCATGCCGAGTGTGCGAACACATTGAAGAAAATAGAATGTCACTCACCACTGGTTGGAGTGATAAAGAGGATAGTGATGAGGATGAGAACAACAAAGAAGACCAAACCGCTCACTTTGTAGCATTCAATGGTGCTACTTGGATGAGCAGAACCGAGGGAACTGTTGCAACAGTCTGTCCGACAGAACTCTAGTATGATGAATTATCTTCTGATAAGAATAATAGCCTGAATTCACCATTTATTTTTGCAGATGAATCGGAGAGCAGTAGTGATGATGAAGAGCCAACCCTAGAAGAGGTTAAAGATGTATATGAATAAATGTACCAGAAGTGGATCGAAGTATCTAAGGTAACTAAGTGCCTTGAAAAGGATAAGCATGTTCTCATAGAGGAGAAAAATGTGTTGAAGATAAGAATTTCTACTCTTGAGGAAAGGGCTATTAGACTAGATAAACAAACAAGTTGTTTGCATGCTAAATTTACTCAGAACCAAGATGCTATTTCTAAGTTTAATACTGGTAAGGTAACTTTGCATGAAATTTTGAACAAAAATCAGCCAAACTATAGTCGTCTAGGTATATGGGCTAATCAGCTATCTACTGATGCATTGAAACAAAAAGAAAATCCTAAACCAAAAATCAATTTTATTAAACAATCCACTGTTTCACAGATTGTTGCGACAGTTGCATCAACACGGTCATCTCAAAGAAATTTTTTTGTCCCTACCTGTCATTTTTGCCATGTTCTTGGTCATATACGACCTAGGTGTTTTAAGTACATGAAGATGGTAAAAAGAATAATGGCCTTCTCACTACTTTCCGCTAAAATTGATCACACTTTTGTGTCGACTCAAAAACCCAACATAAAGATTGAATGAATAAAACTCAACAAAAAATATGGGTAAAGAAATTTGATCTTAACTTTTTATCTGCCATTACTTCTTTAAAATCATGTGATAATAGTACTAACCGTTCCAATAGTCCTGTTAACAAATCGAGTTTAGGACATAAAAAACTTGGTCTTCTGAATTTTGATAATTTGAGTGCGAAAAATAATCATGTGAATTCAATTCTCCATTCGAGAACTAAGCTTACTGATATATGCCATTTTTTCATAAGGGGCTTGGTTGAAAAGGGGGTTGTCTCAATCAAGTATGCTGGAACAGAGCATGAATTAACCGAAGCCTTTGCAAAAACACTTGATGCATAGAGATTTGATTCCTTTCGAAAATCGCTGGGAATTTATGGTGTCTAATGTGGTGCAGTTGCATGAACTGTAGGAACAGTCTATGTGTCCTAACTTGCAACTGTTAGTAGTAGGACACTTCATATGTTTTTGCATCTCATATAAGACTTGAATTAAGCATACTGCATGTGATTGAGACAAATGTGAATTTGATACTTCGTGTATATCTAATATTTGTGGGGTAGAACTTCACCAATTTCCAAAATGATTTCTAAAAAAGCTCTAACTTATTTATTTCTATGAATAGTACACTCTTGTCATGGTTGAACCTTCTTATAGGAAAAATCTACCTCTTTCAGTGAGTGAAAGCTACTCTTGGATTGCTAATATATATATACATATACATATATATATATATATATATATATTGTTGAATTTGAATGCCTATCAAAGTCCACTCTTCTGTTGAGACAGACTACGTGTTACGACATTAGGAGTGGCAACAATATTCTTGTGTTATCACAGTAATTAACCTACTAAAAGCAGAATAAAAACACAAGAATTTAATGTGGTTCGGATACAAACGTACCCTACATCCACGAGGACTTGCAAAACTAGTTCAGATTTATGTGTACATTAATAGGACTTAATAAAACACTAAAGACTCCCTCTTTGTGTGATACGCCGTTCTTGCACACGACTCGAACTTGTTGATAATCAAAGCAATTCCTCCTCCGCACTCTTGGACTTCCTCCAATGTTGAACTTCCTTCAAACGGCGGATCGACCTCTCCCGAGATCTTTTAAGCACTTCTCCCGAAACGCCGATCTTCTTTATGGCCTGGTAGAAGAAACCTGTTATGTTGCCACACCTGCCGTGCAGACAGGGCTGCAGCACGGGCTGCACCCTTCAAAGCCTTTATGCTGGGATTTTTCTTATTAAAGCTCCATGGGACTCATATGAGGTTGAGGGCCTTATATAGGCACGAAATCCACCACCCTAAACCTAACTTGAGCCCTAAGAAATCGATTAACTAGGTAATAGAATCCTAGTCGATTTCTACTTCTATTCTAGATAAGTACAAAAGATACCTAACTAGAATATAATACATGGAAATAAATCTAAGTCCTAATAAAAATATTACAAGAATAGGACTCTAATTAATTCCAAATAAACATGGAAAACAAATCTTTGCCAATCTTTAATTTCCACATATGGCGGATATCTTCAATCTTCACAAACGGAAATTTGGTGCCAACATATGGCGGATTTACTTTTGTCTCTTCACTCACGTTCATTCCTTGTTCTGCATTTAGGAATTAGAGAGAGAGAGAGAGAGAGAGAGAGAGAGAGAGAGAGAGAGAGAGAGAGAGAGAGAGAGAGAGAGAGAGAGAGAGAGAGAGAGGTGTTTTTTTGTGCCGGTTAAATATATTTTTTTGTTGCGACCGGATCTATTGGGCCTACTCCTCACATTCCCACATGTCTTATGAAGTTTGAAAAAGTTAGTTTTCGTGGTTATTTATTGTTGGATGTTATATCACTATCATTTGATTTTGCCTTACAATTGTCGTGTGGTATTGGGTTTGTGAGTTTGTGTGCCTCACTTGCTTTCAAGATTCTCTCTTCGTTTGATATTTTTGTTAAGTGTTTGGACAGATTGCTCGACACATCGATATCATTGATCCATGTTAATTTATCTATGCATGGTGATTGCCCAGAAATGGGTGAAAAAGAACAATAAAGCTGGCATGAACAGAGGGGGAGTTCAAACAACTGTTGCTACAGTTCATCAGACACTTGCTGGAACAGTGCTGGAATACACTGGGAGTTCAGACAACTGTTGAGACAGTTCATCAGTTGCTGGAACAGTGCAAAAATAAAGGAGGAATTCATTCAATTGTTGACACAGTTGAGGAGCATTGTGAAGGGAAGTTGATTCTCCAACTGCATATCTTCTTGTTCCCTACTTATTTGAACAATTTTAACTATCTGCTTTCCTAGGTAGGTTTTGCTAAGAGCTTATATAGTTCAATGAATTGTTGCAACAGTTTATATTTGCAGATGTTATTTTGAATTTTCTAACCCTTGTTCATGCAAGTATCATATATTTAAGGGGAGTAACTCTTCTGACCAATCAATGACAAAGGGGGAGATTGTTACACTCCACGTGGGAGTATGTGACCAAAATGAATTAGGAATTCTATTCAGCTTCAATTTTCCACAATTACCATGTTTGTAGTTGTTGGAAATAAAAGGAATTATATGTTGGGAATCAAGCACGTGTACGCAGCGGAAAACAAAAAAAATTATATGAAAAACGAATTTAATCATCACACGTACTCGATAATAGCAATTAATTGTGTACCTTAATGCTTCCAGCGAAAATTATAAACAAACATTCCTATAATATATTCGCTAATTAAATCGAGTAGCATGCTCGCAGTAAATCGCAAATCATGCATAAATAATTTCATAACATCATTCATGAAAAACATACTGCATATAAAACATATAGTTTAATCATATTAAATTAATACAAGATAATAATATCGGATTCGAAAATTACCTCTTGAAGCATGAGGCAAACATTCGGAGACGCAAACTGCCACATAAACCAATCCGTGCAGTCGGCAGATGCGGCAGCGACGGACACGCGGAGTAGCGGCGGCGCGTGAGATTCACGCGCTGTCTTCGGACGACGCGTGAGAGCGCGTACGGTGGCGGATCAGCGACAATGTTTCGGAAGTTCGACTCCTTCGTCATCCTCCTCTTGGATTTCACCTCGTACACCGAATTCAATTGATACGTGGCATTAGACACGTAAAAGTCAGAATAAAAGGGAAGAATAATAAAAGCAGAAAGCTGCCCAGAACAAGCGGCGCGTGGGGACCCAATTTCCAACGACGGTGGCGGCGATGGACTGGCGGAGATGGCAGCAAACTAGGGTTGAGCGGCTAGGTTTTTTTTCACTTTATTGTACAAGACCTATAAATCTTTTATTTATAGTGTTTTGTATATAAGCCCTAACGGGCTTAAGTTGGACCAGACCTAACAGCTTATGTCCGTTAGTTTTTCTTCGCTCGTTTCTCATAAACCAATGATTGGAAACTTATAACAATTACATTTTCGGAATCATCGAATGTCCTCATCACTGCTAGTGCCGATTCTCGATTTCCAATTTCTAAAAGTGGAAACCCTAATTTAGTGGACTTTCTAAATTTGGAAACTTCCCGATTTAGAAAGTTCACTAAGATGTTCGCCTATTCTTTTCCTTTTCTTATTTTCATTCATAATTCCAAATTACAAATGTTGGACTCAATCACATTGAATTCCAATCGTGCAATGATTAAACATTTTATCTTTGACCGTTTATTCAAGGATCTCGAGTGCACTAGCAGTGTGACCCCCAATGGTTCAGGTATAAGCTCGTCGTGGGTCCACAACCCATTGTGGTCTAAACTCGTCCCTTAGAGATACGATTAAGATGAAGCTCGTTTCACCTTAATCACCCAACGAATCAAGATTGGCATTTGGAAACTACGCGTCATGATTCCCTAGATAAAAATGAAGTGCCTGCAAGAACCTTTTGATATAGTTAACGTACAGTACGATCCCTTTGATACATATGTCCCGATTGAACTAGAGGCATTGGTTCGTCGAGCCCTCGTTTATAGTTCAATAACTGTGCGATAATTCTAAGTGTTGTAATCGGTACATGCATGACTTAGAGAATCAAATTCCCTAATCATCACTTAGTCAGAGCTGGCCAGAGACTTATGGATTACAAACTATGAGAACACACAGGACATCCAAGACTATTCTAGCGATCGAATCCCCGACTACAATGCATAGACCTCCTACTAGATTTCAGACTGCACGAACACTGGCCCTTGGGGCGGTCCTCGGTAGAACTCATGGACATGTCACGATACAACTAGTCCTCTAGTGAAGTCATAGTGATGTCTAGGTCTTAAGGACTAATGGTGTACAACTATATCATAGAGATCTCTACTCGATTATTGAGAGCCACTTAGAGATTTCTAGGATGAGGGAGTTCCGTGAACTCGTCAACTTACGAGCACCCACTTATTTATGCCGATATCACAATACCGTTTACTTATGAGACGCGATACACATACACCAAGTGCTAGTCTCTTAATGGGAAAGGCCGATATCCTCATTGCTAGCGTAACCCTTCGACTAGGAACACAGTTAAGAAGTTATAATACTTTAGTAAATTTCTCATGATCCTAGTAGATGAAATATAAGTAATTATATTAACTGTAAGGACTATATCTATGCTTATGCCAGGGACAAATATATAAAATGCCAATTGGTGTTTTATCATTAATAAGAAAAAAAGATTATTTATTACAAGAATAAATGAAACACCACAACCACAAGTTGGCTTGTTGGTCATCTACTCTAAAAATCTCCCCCTTGACCTAAATCCAACTACCCATAAATCGTAATCCCATCGACTCTCGATGTTTCTCGTGGACTGATCTTGGTAAACGCTTCGTGAAGGGGTCTGCAATGTTCTTTTCCGAGGTGACTCGTTCTACTTTGACTTCACCTCTATCAATGATCTCTCGGATCACATGATACTTCCCCAGAATATGCTTGGACTTCTGATGAGTTCTCGGCTCCTTAGCTTGCGCCACGGCTCTGGTGTTATAGCACTACAGCGGTACTCGATCATTAGCATTAGGAACAACACCCAACTCTTGGATGAATTTCCTTATCCAAGTCCCTTCTTTTGAAACCTCCGATGCTGCAATATATTTAGCTTTGGTAGTGGAATCAGCCGTTTTACTGTGCTTGGTACTCTTCCAACACACGGCACCACCATTAAGCGTGAATATTAATCCCGAGTACGACTTTGAGTCGTCCGCCTCAGATTGAAAACTAGGGGTCGGTAAAACCTCGTAATTTCAACTCGGCACCCCAATAGACTAAAAATAAATCCCTAGTCCATCGTAAGTACTTGAGGATATTTTTCACACCCTTCCAGTGAGCTAGACCAGGTTAAGACTCATATCTGCTTGTGACACTCACAACATACACAATATCGGGTCTCGTACATAGCATGCCATGCATTATGCTTCCTATGGCAGAAGCATATGGTGTATTTTTTATCTCCTCGATGTCATTAGGTGTCTGAGGACACATGGATTTTGAGAGACGAACCCCATGGGACATTGGCAAGAATCCCTACTTGGATTCTTCCATGCTAAACCGTTTCATAACGGTGTCTATGTACAAGGTTTGGGATAAGCCTAGCATCTTCTTAGCTCTATCTCTATAGATGTGTATTCCTAATATGTAAAATGCGTCTCCCAAATCCTTGATTGAGAAACGTGTAGACAACCATGCTTTTGTCTGTTGCAACATTCCTACGTCATTCCCAATTAGTAGAATGTTGTCGACATAAGGCACTAAAAATATCACTGCCCTCCCACTAACCTTATTGTATGCACAATGTTTCTCCGGGTTTTTCTCAAAATCAAACTCTTTGATAGTTGAGTCGAACCTTATGTTCCACCTACATGATGCTTGTTTCAATCCATAAATGGATCGCTGGAGTTTGCAAACTTTTTTCTCACTTCCAGAAGATATAAAGCCTTCCGGCTGCGCCATATAAATTTCTTCCTCAATGTATCCATTATGGAAAGCGGTCTTCACATCCATTTGCTATATTTCATAGTCGTTCCACGCAGCTATGGCCAGAAAAATCATAATGGACTTCTGCATTGCGACTGGTGAAAAGGTTTTCCTCATAGTCAACACCTTGTCTTTGAGTATATCTTTTTGCTACCAATCTAGCTCTGTAGGTCGATATCTTTCCATCCACTCCAATTTTCTTCTTATATATCCATTTGCAGCCTATGGGAACTATTCCATTGGGTGGATCTACCAAGGTCCATACCTTGTTGAACTAGATGGAGTCCATTTCGGATTTCCTGGCATTTAGCCAATGTCCCATGTCTGTATCCGATACAGCCTTATTGTATGTCCTTGGATCTCGTCCAAGTTCAACATGATCTTCATCATATTCGAGGAGGAATAACTTATCAGGCATTTCCCGAACTCTTTCGGATGTGTGTACTGAAGGTTCAGGAGGTATATTAGTGGACTGTTGTATTGGCCCGTTTACTTGTTCTTGTGATTTAACTTCACTTTGTGGATCTTGAACTACTTCAAGTTCTATCATGCTGCCTTTTCTATCTTATAGAAACTCTTTTTTTCCAAAAATGTGGCATTTCTTGAAACAAATGTTCTTGCCTTCTTAACATAATATAATTCGTATCCCATTGATTCCTCATGATACCCCACAAAGTAGCACAAGTCGGATCTACTATCCAACTTGTCTCCCATTAATCGTTTCACATAAGCGAGACAACCCCATATCTTAATATGTTTGATGATGGGCTTCCGAGAATGACAAAGTTCGTATGGTGTGTGTTGGCGCCATATTTCTGTTAGTGAAGATTGAACAAATTCGCCATACGTGGAAATTAAAGATTGGCAAAGATTTGTTTTCCATGTTTATTATGGAATTCATTACGGTCCTATTCTTGTAATATTGTTATTAGGACTTAGATTTATTTCCATGTATTATATTCTAGTTAGGTATATTTTGTACTTATCTAGAATAGAAGTAGAAATCGACTAGGATTCTATTACCTAGTTAAATCGATTTCTTAGGGCTCATGTTAGATTTAGGGTGATGAATTATGTGCCTATATAAGGACCTCAACCTCATATGAGTCTTATGGAGATTTAATAAGAAAAATTCCACCATAAAGCCTTTGAAGGGTGCAGCCCGTGCTGCAGCCCTGTCGGCACATCAGGTGTGGCAACAGGACGGGTTTCTTCTACCAGGCCATAAAGAAGATCGGCATTTCAAGAGAAGTTCTTAAAATATCTCGGGAGAGGTCGATCCATCATTTGAAGGGAGTTCACCAATGGAAGGAGTCCAAGAGTGCGGATGGAGGAATTTCTTTGATTATCAATAAGTTCGAGTCATCTGCAAGAACGGCGTATAACATAAAGAGGTATTCTTTAGTGTTTTATTAAGTCCTATTAATGTACGATGTAAATATGAACTAGTTTGCAAGTCCTCAAGGATGTAGGATACGTTAGTATCCGAACCACATTAAATTCTTGTGTTTTTTTATTCTGCTTTTAGGAGGTTAATTACTGTGACAACACAAGAGTTCTGTTACCACACCTAATGCCGTAACACGCAGTCTGTCTCAACAGATGACACTACAACAAAAATCACTTATTGGGACAGAGAAAAAATGCCTCAATATATACTCTATTGAGGCACTTACACATTTAGGGGCAAATAAAATAAATGCCGCGTAGTTGTGTGTCGCAATAGATCATGCGACATTTATTATATGTCCCCAAAAGGAATTCCTTTGGAGACATTTATATATGTCCAAATAGAGTATTTTTGAGGCACAAATATATGCCACGTAAATGTCTCATTTATGTTGCAGCGGAAACGTGTTGGGACACTTCTTATACTGTAGAGACATTTAGGAATGTCTCTAAAAGATAATAATAGGATATTTATTATTGTCACGATATATAATTTTAGGGACATTTTTAATATCTTATAAAATTGTCTTAGGATACATTTTAAATTGATTTTTTTAATTATTTATAAATATCCAAATAAATAATATAGGATTCTCGAAATTCCTATTAAATATCCTAATTATGATTATTTTCATACTAGATTTTCAATCTACATGTATAATTTAAATCCTGCAAATATATAGAAATTAAGCATACATACAACAAATAAAATTTAAATATCACAAAGTTTCAATGACATTCGATAAATAAATGCATAAATATTACTAATACTAATTCCCGAGAAAACAACCAATGTACAAGATCAAGAAATGATTCTTAAAGCATAAAACTCAGTATTTGAAGATACCGTAAGTTCTCTCGTAAAAGTAGTGTGGGACCGGATCTTTAATAAAATTAATTGAGTACTCGAACAAATGACGGACTCATAAATATATTATGATGCAACTTCATCGTACTCTTGCTTGCATCAACAATGAAATTCATCATCCAAAGCAACCTGCATATAAACATATATACATTAATCAACAAGAACAACCTAAATTCTAACACAAAGATGTTTTTTTTTTTCAGCCCAGTTCAGCCATACAAAAATTAAAATAAAACCAGCAACCCACATAAAAATATTAGCATGTCATGGTTGAGTTGAATGGATAGAGTTCAGCTAGTCAACCTGACTTATGATTTTGTTTGTTTCCATACGATATCAGTTGAATTAAAATTAGACATTAAACAAAAGAAGATAACACGTTACAGAAGGTACGTAGGGACAAAAATGAACATACCAATGATAAGGGCCAAGCAACTGGCACTCCAACAGCATCTCCAATTAGTTCAATATTATTATGAGCGAAAACCAATCTCGTATCTTTCTTCACCGGATATTAAATGACAACTTGACAAAAGTCAGACCCCAAATCTATACCATTCACTCTAATATGGTCCATCTTGTCCACAATACCAGTTGCAACTATTTCATTTACATTTGCAAGATTTTGCAAAATAACATATGAACCACCCTGCGCACAAGATTTAATACTTAGTGCATCAAATATATTTAACGATTATGTATGTCGTAACAAGTTATCTATTTTATTTTATTACCTTGATGCACTTTGAAAGGGAACTTGTTCCAGCTCTTATCCATTACAATCCTGCTAAAATAATAATTCACAAATTATTTATAATTACATATATAATAAGACAACATGTAAGCAAAAAAAAAATATGAATTATGAATCAGTACTACCCTTATGAATGAATACTCATTCATGACTATCAACTACTTATTCACAAGAAATTAAAGGTTTAATTGTCTAATTAACTTATCAACTACTTATTCACAACTAAAAAGATACCACTTAGATAATAAATCTCAAGAAAGAAGTAGAAAACATGAACCATTTGAACAATGAACAGAGCCAAAACAGCCAAAGGATCATCCGAATAACGAACATGCAATTCACAATTCTATATAGAACAGAGCAAGAACCAAAATACAATAAATAATAATGTTTTAAGTTTTTGAATAAAAAAAGCTATTGATAAGGACAAAACACTTCCTTTAGAGTGACTTTTAAATACTCAAATTTGGCTTGGAGAATTTTCCTCGGACCTGGCATACCCAAATTTCTATTATAAGTGGTGCTCTATATCTTAATTGGAAACAATATGCAGATATGGAGCAATATCAATCGCATGGCATGGAATGGGTGCTAATAGGATAAAAATACAAGGGTCAAAAAGATATTTATGGTTTCTGTTACGAATTGGATGGCAGCTACCACTCATAACCAGGGGGGTTACATGCTTATTTTCAAACTATAAAGGGGTTATGTACCAAATAGGCAAACTACAAGGTGGGTAAATGCTATTTACCATGAAAAAAATGAGGTATACAAAAATTACTAACTATAAGATCAAAATTCTTCTATAAGTACAATAAGTAACGTGTTTGTGCAATTGTAACAGAAAAAATGAGATATTATGCAACTAGAAAAATCCATTTGTTAAAAGAATTTTTTTTGATGCAATTTTGTATTAAAAATAAACTATATTGATCGTGGATTATATCCTTAAACTAGTATTTTTGTTCCACAATTCCACTATCCCCTTTTCAAACAAGGACAAATGTTGGTCACAGAATCAATTGCTAGCATGCTCACTAAACATAAGGCCGATTCACCATCTAATTTCAATTTTGCAATTATTTCTCTTTGCCTATTTTTATCAAACAGTAGGTGTGCAGAACACAATTTCCATCTACCAAAACTAAACTTATATGCATATCCTCCCAAACTTTCTCTTTCGATTTGGCTATATTTATCAAAAGGGCAATTAATTTGCAGAAACAAAAAAAGGAAAAAAAAAACTTTAAAGTGGTTAATCTAAAATCTCTAAAACTCCAACTTTAGTTAACCAATAGTTTCAAGAATTGACCCATAACAAATAGATTATTCAAACGGATATATGAAGTTATATTCATCATCTATATGATTTTTTCGGCAATCAATTTATATATGTATAAATATTGAGTTAAAAAAATCTACAAACTACCTAGGGCCTGGAGTTTAATTACTGGGATTAAAATAAATGACAAGGATGGATGGGTTCTTTAGTTTCAATCACTTACCGTAGAGAGAGACAGGAATTGACAAGCTGGATTCCTTCGAACGCGCCCCTCTTCCCCTTCTCGTTGTTGCAGAAAAAAATATGCGATCCAGATCTTCTCCCCTGGCGTTTTTTGAAGAAAGAAAAGTCCATTAGGTTTTCTCGTATAATTAAAGTGGCGTTAATTTGGGGAATTGAGAATTGGGCCCACGAAAATAAGAGAAACCGCCAATCTAAAATTTTCGCGCTCCGTGGATTAGTGTCCCTTTAGGTTATAAAAATAAGTGAAAATTTTAAGTGCCCTTATAATTGATGCTTGAGGCATTTATCAAAATATGCCTCTAAATTATAAACGCCCCTATAGGTCTTAAAAATAAAATAAATCAATCAAATGTCCCAATAAGTTAAAATTGAGGCATTTATAAAAAAATGTCTCCAAATAAATGTCGCAATATTTATATTTTGTTGTAGTGTGAGTAGATTTTCATAGGCATTTAAAATCAACAGTGTGGATTTAACTGCCTTGGTTTTGACTCTATTCAGCAAATAGGCGGCAGTGCGATTTAACTGTAATGACTATAAAATAAGCACCAATTAATATTTAGTTCTGCATTTAAATTTTCATTTTTGCATCTAGCATTTTTGTTATTACCTTTTGTTAAGTGTATATTTATACACTTAATTGTACCTTCTAATTGGAACTTTTGGTGTGTTTTAACGATAAGTGGTCCTTAAAATGGCTATTATTTGTATTTTAGGTACAAATTGAAGAATTGGAAACTTTTGGGGTCAAAACTGCAAATTCGGAGAAAAAGTGGGCCAAAAGTAGAAAAATCAAAATTTAGAAGAATTAAAGACCGGACGGCCGTGCGGATTTAAGAATGAATTCTCGCACGGCCGTCCGGAGGAACGTATTGGCGCAGTGAAGGAATTTTAATTACACAAGGAAACCCGCCCTATTATATCTTTGCACCCTATTTAAAGGCCAAAAAGCACACAATTAAGGGGATCTATCTTTATCTTTATTTTTCTACACGCAATCTAGGAGCAACGAAGACGAAGACTTGACGAATCTTCATCATAGTTTTTCCTTTACTTTTATTTCTAGATTTTTATGAACTGTCGTATTTTTTTTATGCTTTTCGTTAAGAACATGAGTAGCTAAGTTTTTATTCTAGGATTTTGTTGGAACCCTATGTGGTGATTCGAACCTCTTTTTATACTTTTATGAAAGTTTAATTCTTCGATTATTTCTTCTATCTTGATCTTATTTAGCGCATGAACGTAGCTAATTTATGTTGCTATTGGTTATTGTTAGAATTGATTGACAGATCGTTTTAATAATTAGAACAGGGATAGAAGAGCCTTCGAGTAGTTTTTCACCGAATGCGTGTGTTGATTGCATGTATTATCGTAGACATACAGATAATACCTTAGGTAGCCGTTTTCAATACTTGTTATTTAATGCTTTATTCATACTAGGTTTGCATAGACATATAATGAATCTTTTATGAATAATAGACTAATAATACAGCGACAGTTGGTTATGAGTAATTTCGTGTCTTGGGTTAATAATCGGAAATCATAACTTGCATGATTGGAGATTAATTGGGTGAAGAATTATCGCATAGGGGGAAGATAGAATCCTAGATCCGTTTTATATTGATATTTTCTCGTGATTATTTGCTTTCTTAATTAGTTTAATTAATTAATTGATTTAATTTAACAAACGTGCGTAGGCTGGATAAAAATCACAATTGTTAGAATTTGGTACTTAGGATTAGGTAATTTGCGTATTCCCTGTGGGATCGACATCCGACTCTCACGAGTCCACTTTACTACTTGTTTGCGATACGTGCACTTGCGTGTGGGTATTTAGCACCCAACAAGTTTTTGGCGCCGTTGCCGGGGAATACGGCTAAATTGTTTATTTATCCTAATATTAAATTTGAGCAATTTCTCTTACTTCAGCCATTTTGTTTATTTTATTTAATTATTTAATTATTTTTTTTAGGTACTTTTTATGCGAAGAGGACACGACACAAACTTACTACCTCTCGATCCCGAAATTGAGCGAACGTTTAGGCAAGCCAGGAGAAATCAACGGTTAGCTCAAAACGCTCCCGCAACGATGGAAGAAGAGATTAATCGTGGTGGAGATAACCAAGGGCGCCTACCGAATGCGGTGGGGGAAGTCGTCATTGAGCAAGAACAACGCCAGCTAATTAATCCACCACCTCGTCAACGAGCACTGCATGAGTACACCGTTCCAACGCTTAATGGGTTTCAATCAATTATCCAGCAGCCCCCCATTGAAGCCAACAATTTCGAGATTCGAGCGGGACTCCTCACGATGCTCCAAAACAATGGGTTATTCAGCGGATTGGCTCATGAAGACCCACACCTCCACTTGGTCAACTTCCTCGAAACATGTGACTCGCACAAGATGAACGGAGTAGCACCCGAAGCACTGCAACTCCGCCTGTTCAAGCACTCCTTACAAGGAGCAGCCCGAGAATGGTTACAAACTCGCGCACCGCACTCCATCTCGTCTTGGGCCCAGCTAGCACAACTTTTCATGAACACATACAACTTCCCAACAAAAACTGAGAGAATCCGGAGAGAAATTCAAAATTTCATACAAGAAGCCGGTGAAGCATTATTCGAGACGTGGGAGCGGTTCAAACAGTTAGTAAGGAGGTGCCCGAATCACGGACTTCAAGAGTGGCGCCAACTGCAAATATTTTACGATGGGCTAAAAGACAACTCGAGAACCGTGCTCGACTCTGCAGCTGGAGGAATGTTCATGAGTTTGACCTACGATGAAGCATACGAGCTTTTGGAGCGAATCGCTAGAAATAAATACATGCGGGCATCGGATCGGTCGAATAGCGGAGCCGTCAAGACGGGAGGAATTTTGGAGTTAGACGGGGTCACTGCAATCACGGCCCAATTAGAGAAGCTATCGAAGCAAGTAGCGGCTTTGCAGACTCAGCAAGTCCACACAGTCCAAGTTCCCGACCAGCGCGTAGAAGAAACGGAGTCTCTGAATTATGTGCACGACACCAACCGACAACAGAGGAACCCGTACTCCAACACGTACAATCCGGGATGGAAGGATCACCCTAACTTTGGGTGGGGAGGAAATCAACAAGGACATAGGCAAGCACCACCTCAAGGTCAACCGCCTAATCATTCACGACCAGCTCCCGGATTTCAAAATCCGCCTCAAGCTCAACCTCAAGGTGGAGATCTCGCAAATATCTTGGCGCAATTTATGACAACCACCCAAGCCTCCATCCGAAATTTGGAAACACAGATGGGTCAACTCGCAACCCAGCTAACCGCGAGGCCATCGGGAGCACTGCCGTCGAATACAGAAGATCCTCGGGAGAACAACGTCGAGCAGTGCAACGCTGTGAGTTTAAGGAATGGGAGACAATTGGAGGAAGCCCCACGAAAAGAGAAGGAACACACGGTAATCGAGAAACCGAGCGTGATAGGGGAAAAAGAAGCAACTCACGAAGAACCACTATCGTCCCCAGTGAAATCACGAGCCCCTCCAATTCCATATCCTCAGAAGCTTATAAAGAAGAAGCTCGATGCCGATTATCAAAGATTTTTGGACAAGCTGAAGGAAATCCAAGTAAATATTCCGTTTATTGAAGCCCTTCAAAAGATGCCAAAGTGAGTAAAATTCCTCAAGGATCTCGTGAAAAAAAGGAAGAAATTGCAAGGGAACGAGATGATCCAACTCACGGAACAATGTAGTGCAATTCTTACACGGCCCCTTCCACAAAAACTCGGCGATCCAGGTAAGTTCACAATCCCTTGTACTATAGGAGGTAAAAAATTTAGATCGCTTATTGATTTAGGTGCTAGCATTAATCTTATGCCTTATTCTACTTATCAAAATCTTGGGTTAGGTGAGATTGAACCTACGGCTATAACTCTTCAATTAGCCGATAGGTCTTTAGTTTACCCAAAAGGTATTTTAGAGAATGTGCTAGTAAAGGTGAACAAATTTATCTTCCCGGTTGATTTTGTTGTACTCGATATAGATGAAGATAGGGAGATACCTCTTATTTTAGGGAGACCGTTTTTGGCCACTTCGAAAACTCTAATTGACTGTGCTAGTGGTGATTTTACAATGACGGTGCATGATGAAACAATCAAATTTAATGTTTTTTGTGCTAATAAAAATCCATGTGAGAATAATGAGTGTTTTACTATTGAGCTTATGGATTTTACAAATCATGAAAAATTTGATGTTTCTATTTTGGACCATGGGAAAGCATCATTGAGTGCAGTAGATGACAACGGAAAAGGGAATCGGAAGGAGCCCGTCTATTGTGCAAATTCAATTTCAACACCTCCGAGAGATAGTCAAAAGAGTTGGGGTGCTAACGGTGATGAACGTGCAATGAGGATGTGGCCACCTAAAAAATCAAACGAGCATCATCGGGGAGAGGAATTCAATTGCCAAGTGACTTCGGTCACGTTAGCTTAAACAAAGAAGCAGACAAAGTCCGGCTGAAGACTGTAAACTTAGCGCTTCTCGGGAGGCAACTCGAGCTTTCGTTTTTACTATTTTATGTTATTT
This sequence comes from Erythranthe guttata, assembly GCF_056151865.1. Taxonomy (NCBI): domain Eukaryota; kingdom Viridiplantae; phylum Streptophyta; class Magnoliopsida; order Lamiales; family Phrymaceae; genus Erythranthe; species Erythranthe guttata. The sequence continues at coordinate 10,940,215 of NC_142546.1, read as the reverse complement.
TAAAATTTTAGTTTGTTTTTATTTTATTTCTACTTTAAAAAAAAAAAAAGTTTCAGGGGCACTAATAAGAAGTTTTTATTTTGCACGGACCTAATTGCAATTATTCACACGGCCGTGCAAGAAAAAGGCAGGAATCTCACGCGGCCGTGTGAGATTTTGGAGCAGCTACTGGACAAACACGCATATTGGTGCGGCCGTGCGAAAAAGAACTGGAATCTCGCACGGCCGTCCGAGAAACGGAAGAAGCTACTGCTCAAAATCGCAATTTGGCGCGGCCGTGCGGATTTAAGGCTTAAATCTCGCACGGCCGTCCGAGAGTTCAAGGGGCTACTGCCCAAAACCGGTAATTGGCGCGGCCGTGCGGAATTCAGGCTTAAATCCCGCACGGCCGTCCGAAAAAAAAAGGGGCAGTTTTAGATAGAGTTTTTCACACCCCAATCTTCACAATTCCAAAACCCCTCACCCCCACTTCGAACCCTAGTCTTTCTCTTCCGAATTTTATTCTTTTCTTTGTCCAATTTCACCGAAAATTCACCAACTACACATACATACTACTCAATCTTGGTGGTTTCTTGTTGATTTGTGCAGAGAGGCTTCAAGAAAGGTGCAAATTTCTCCAAAAATCCATTCCACCAAGAACGCCCACAAGGTGTTCGACGAATTGCCCAAGTCAAGTTTGGGGGAAATTTTTCACACCAATTCAATCCAAATCTCCTCCACAAGCATTCTCCAAGTATGGGGAAACGAGGACGTGATGGGGAGGGCACTTCACAAGGCGAAGGCACTTCAAAAGGCAAGGGGAAGGGCAAGAAAACCAACCAAAACGACGGATATTCTCACATCGATTCGGAAGCCGATGAGTAACCTTGCGGCCCGACAATACAAGGCACCCATCCAAGATTGCGAGCAACCCGTCGATAACCAACCAATAGCTCCACCCGAGGGTCCAAGTACAAGTTCGGACCGGCGATTTCAAAGAAGAATGGAGCGAGAGTTGGGGATCACGAGAAATCGGCTTGCCACGGTGGAGCACAAGGTGAGCACGATTGAATCCCTCCAACGGTGGTCAGGGAAGATCCTCCAAACCATTGTGCGCCATTTGGCATGCGGCACTCCCGAGTGCGCCGAACCGGCTCTGTTGCCCGCATTGATTCTTGAGCCGGTACCCGAGCTTTCGGATGATGAAGAGGATGGTGATGCTCATGCGCAAGGTGGAGTTGGTGAGCAACGCGACGATGGTCCCGACGCTTAAACAGGTGTTTTCTATCCTTAAACTCCAGGCAAATCACATTGAGGGCAATGTGAATTTTAAGTTTGGGGGTGGTTAACTACTTGTTTTATTTTATGTGCGCTTTATTTGTGTTTTAATTTTTTTTTTTAGTTTGCATGCTTTATTTGCGTTTTGTTATTTCCGTTTTATTCTTTGGCTTTGAAAAAAAAAAAAAAATTAATTGGTTCGATGCATCGATGAGTTATGATGATGGGAGATGGTCAATGTTTGATGATGATATTACTTGTTTTATGTCGATAAGGATCACATATTTGTCTAGCTTTCGATTCAACGGAACGTAGAAGTGAATTATTGCTAGGAATCACACCTTGTGCATTGCTTTGGTTGAATGTTTTGTATTTTAATTTTGGAATTTATTTGTGCTAAATCATGCTTTGTTCGGTTTTAAATCTCACCTTAGGAAATTTATGATACGAAGTGTTGGGTAGTAAGTGATGTGGGATATGATTTGGGCCTTCTTTGAAACCGTTTGAGCCGTTCAAGCCGACCCTTTTTGTCGAATTTATCCTTAGAACCTTGATTTGAGCCTTGGAGAAAAGGTGTTCTTTCTTTTAGCCAATATGTAGAAGGTAGAAAAGTGGAGATTCTTGAATAATTATCCCTTGGAGGTCGATCGAAAATTCTTATAAGATCTTTCTTCTTCTTCGAAAAAAAAAAAGAGATATATATATATATATATATATATATATATATATATATATATATGTGTGCATCTTATTATATATATATATATCTAAATTCGATTCAAAAAAAAAAAAAAAAAACAAAACAAAAAGAGAAAAAGAAGAAGAAGAATAGATTAGAAGGGAGAAATAAGGACTAGTTTTGAATTGGGTTGAAAACTCGATCCATTGCCTAAAAGGCAAAAGTGTTGAAGAGTGAACTTTTGAGAATCGAGTTTATTTGTGCCCTTAGAGGTGAATTCATTGTTTCAAACGCCTATCTTTCAATTTTTGGTGAAATCACCTCAATCCAAGAAAAATTAGCCACACATACCCATATTACCTTCCTCGGACCAAAGAGCCTAATAATTGAAAGCCACAAAGTCCCAATGATCCCAATAGCTTATTGTTCAATATTAGTTGAGTAGAATAATTTGGTGAGTATTTGGAGTTAAATATATGCATGTAAGTATAAATTCTTTCTATTTTTAACTTGCAAATATTGGATACTTGAAGCAATTGTATGATTTATGGTTTTTTGTAATAGTGAGTGACTAAGTGCCGTTGAATGTTAAGCTTGCGAATACCTAGGAATTATCATCATAATTGCAAGTTCTGAAAACACGAAGTTGACCAATCGATCTATGTAATGAGATGTATAGTCGTGTTTTGTGCTCTTAAATTGATTTTACTTGAGGACAAGCAAAAGTTCAAGTTTGGGGGTGTGTTAAGTATATATTTATACACTTAATTGTACCTTCTAATTGGAACTTTTGGTGTGTTTTAACGATAAGTGGTGCTTAAAATGGCTATTATTTGTATTTTAGGTACCAATTGAAGAATTGGAAACTTTTGGGGTCAAAACTGCAAATTCGGAGAAAAAGTGGGCCAAAAGTAGAAAAATCAGAATTCTGAAGAATTAAAGACCGGACGGCCGTCCGGATTTAAGAACGAATTCTCGCACGGCCGTCCGGAGGAACGTATTGGCGCAGTGAAGGAATTTTAATTACACAAGGAAACCCGCCATATTATATCTTTGCACCCTATTTAAAGGCCAAAAAGCACACAATTAAGGGGATCTATCTTTATCTTTATTTTTCTACACGCAATCTAGGAGCAAGAGAACGGAGCAACGAAGACGAAGACTTGATGAATCTTCATCATAGTTTTTCCTTTACTTTTATTTCTAGATTTTTATGAACTGTCGTATTTTTTTTATGCTTTTCGTTAAGAACATGAGTAGCTAAGTTTTTATTCTAGGATTTTGTTGGAACCCTATGTGGTGATTCGAACCTCTTTTTATACTTTTATGCAAGTTTAATTCTTCGATTATTTCTTCTATCTTGATCTTATTTAGCGCATGAACGTAGCTAATTTATGTTGCTATTGGTTATTGTTAGAATTGATTGACAGATCGTTTTAATAATTAGAACAGGGATAGAAGAGCCTTCGAGTAGTTTTTCACCGAATGCGTGTGTTGATTGCATGTATTATCGTAGATATACAGATAATACCTTAGGTAGCCGTTTTCGAGACTTGTTATTTAATGCTTTATTCATACTAGGTTTGCATAGACATATAGTGAATCTTTTATGAATAATAGACTTATAATACAGCGACAGTTGGTTATGAGTAATTTCGTGTCTTGGGTTAATAATCGGGAATCATAACTTGCATGATTGGAGATTAATTGGGTGAAGAATTATCGCATAGGGGGAAGATAGAATCCTAGATCCGTTTTATATTGATATTTTCTCGTGATTATTTGCTTTCTTAATTAGTTTAATTAATTAATTGATTTAATTTGACAAACGTGCGTAGGCTGGATAAAAATCACAATTGTTAGAATTTGGTACTTAGGATTAGGTAATTTGCGTATTCCCTATGGGATCGACATCCGACTCTCACGAGTCCACTTTACTACTTGTTTGCGATACGTGCACTTGCGTGTGGGTATTTAGCACCCAACACCTTTTTTCGTAGAGCATGTTTTTATTTTATTTTTCTTGCTTTTTTTCACTATTATAAAAATCTAGTTTTTTTTTTCTTTTTTTCTACATCATATTGAAAATAATGATTTTTTTTTTTAATTTTTTTTTGGTGTAGTCATCTATAGAAACCCGTAGGAAACCGTAGTAGTTCGTAGTCACGTATAAACACCCGTAGGAAACTGTAGTAATCCGTAGTCACATATTCTTAAAACCCTAACTCTTCCTTTGAACCCTAGTCGCCAGACACCCATACACACTCACAGACATCTGTAGATATGAAATCGAAAAATCTTAGATTTGCCCCACCAAACCCTTTATCCCCCACCAAACCCTAGATTCGCGACGCCAACGTCACTAAAGATGCCACAAACCCCACCCACGCTGCCGTCGCTATCCCCACCCTCAACATTAATGCGCCACCGACACCATCCCCCAACCCCTAACGCCGCCACCCCAACGAGCGCCATCCTTATGCCCAGCATCGAGTCACCACTAGAGCCTCCCCCCACAGAACCACCACGATGGCCATCGCCATCACCATCCCATCCCCCCCCCCCACCCCCACACCCCCAATGTCGCTGCCTCCAGTGCCATAGTCGATTCCATCATCATAGCCACCACCTCCCCTAAAACCATAGAGTGGAGAGAGAGAGAGAGAGAGAGAGAGAGAGAGAGAGAGAGAGAGAGAGAGAGAGAGAGAGAGAGAGAGAGAGAGAGAGAGAGAGAGAGAGAGAGAGAGAGAGAGAGAGAGAGAGAGAGAGAGAGAGAGAGAGAGAGAGAGAGAGGGAGAGAGAGAGGGGGAGAGAGAGAGGGGGAGAGAGAGAGAGAGAGAGAGAGAGAGAGAGAGAGAGAGAGAGAGAGAGAGAGAGAGAGAGAGAGAGAGAGAGAGAGAGAGAGAGAGAGAGAGAGAGAGAGAGAGAGAGAGAGAGAGAGAGAGAGAGAGAGAGAGAGAGAGAGAGAGAGAGAGAGAGAGAGAGAGAGAGAGAGAGAGAGAGAGAGAGAGAGAGAGAGAGAGAGAGAGAGAGAGAGAGAGAGAGAGAGAGAGAGAGAGAGAGAGAGAGAGAGAGAGAGAGAGAGAGAGAGAGAGAGAGAGAGAGAGAGAGAGAGAGAGAGAGAGAGAGAGAGAGAGAGAGAGAGAGAGAGAGAGAGAGAGAGAGAGAGAGAGCGGGGTTAAGTTAAAACTCACGGTAACGCCCAACAGAGTGCTGGCTGTAAATAAGTAAAAGAAATGTCCAAGAACTTGAAGACAATCATAGCGTTAATATCTGAGAGGTCGAACTTTTGAATTGCGTTAAAGAGGACAACAGATGTCGCATCATTCAACACTCCTTCCCCAAAAACTAGACTGTACAGTAACGGCAACTCGTCCTGATTAAGAACCTGCATGCCCAAAATAATTAAATCAGTTACCAAGTTTGTATGGGTGCCACCTTTTTCGTTTGGAGTTTTTTAAAGAAAAACAAAGTGGTTACAAATTTATACAGACCTGCAAGGTGCATATAGAATCCGTAGCTGAAAAGATGGTTCCAATTGTTGCATAAAAAACGAAGGCTCAAGTTGGAAACGTATCCCTCAAGAAGACGTTTCATTAGTTCGACATATATATACAACAGGGCAGAGAGAGAGAGAGAGAGAGAGAGAGAGAGAGAGAGAGAGAGAGAGAGAGAGAGAGAGAGAGAGAGAGAGAGAGAGAGAGAGAGAGAACCCTAGGAGATATAATATGAAATTATCGACTAACAAAGAATTAATTACAAGATAATTGCATGCATATACGATGAAATATCATATACAGGATGAATATGTAGTGAAGAGGATGAAGTGACCAAGATAATCTTTAAGGTCAAAATTGACTATTCCCAATGTCTCGAAAAAAAGTTTCGAACCTGAAAAAGTTAAATACTTAGTGCTATGCGAAATCACAAACCATAAAATATATAATATATAGACAGGTGCACAAAAATAAGTTATAAGTAGGAAATCATGCAAACACAACCACTTCTCAACCATCAAAGCTTTACGGATGCGTAAACTCAAAATACCGATAACTTTTATCGTAAACTGACCAGGAAAATATACTTTCATGTGATCAAATTTTACAATCGATGAAAATAAAATTCCTTACAACTTTGATTTCTAAACAATATATGATTTATCCATTGTTCGATAGGATTTCGTAAGATTTACATTATATGTGGGTATAATAGAATGGGCAGCGAATTGAAATAATTAATACCAAATGATGTGATGAAGAAAGATATGAGTGTCCCAAAAGCGCCAAACAACATAATATTCATGAGGTTCTTGAAAAAATGCTTCTTCTTCACCTGCAACCTTCAGTCCAAAGTACAATATAATTATCACATTCCAATTTCACAAGAATTATAACATCTACATACATATTATAACTCACCCAGCATTAAATATAACAGGGGGCCCTCGCGCCTAAAATATAGCTCATCTCGCCGTCGCCAGTGTTGGCCCTCGCGCCTAAAATACTATCGGTAGTTTTTTTCTCATATTTGTATTCTTCCGTTTTTCTGACTTTTATGTGTCTAGAACCATGTAGTTAGTTGATATCGGTATACGAGGTGAAATCCAAGAGGAGGAAGATCAAGGAGTCAATCATCGAGAAGCAACCGCCGAGCAGACGTCGCACGCGCCCTCACGCGCCGCCCGAAGACAATGCGTGATCCACACGCGCCACCGCTGCCAGCGCGTTCGCCGTCATTGCTTCACCGCCGCCGGTCCCGACTGCACGGATTGGTTTTCGTGGCAGTCTGCTTCGATCCGAGTGCTTGCCTCACGCTTCAAGTGGTAAATTTTCGGATCCGATATTTGTTAGGTATTAATTTAATTAGATTAAATTATATGTGTTTATATTCGCAGTATGTTTTTCGTGAATTACTATATGTTTCGTGGTTAAATAAAATTCATGATTTACTGCAAGCAAGCTATATGATTTATTGTCGAACAAGTTTATACGCATGATTGTTGTTTTTTTTTTCGCTGGAAGCGCAAAGGTACGCAATTAATGGTTTAAATACTGTTGAATTTGAATGCCTATCAAAGTCCACTCATCTGTTGAGACAGACTACATGTTACGACATTAGGTGACGTAACAGAATTGTTGTGTTGTCACAGTAATAAATCTACGAAAAGCAGAATAAAGAACACAACAATTTAATGTGGTTCGGATACAAATGTACCCTACATCCACGAGGACTTGCAAAACTAGTTCAGATTTAAGTGTACATTAATAGGACTTAATAAAACACTAAAGACTCCCTCTTTATGTGATACGCCGTTCTTGCACACGACTCGAACTTGTTGATAATCAAAGCAATTCCTCCTCCGCACTCTTGGACTTCCTCCAATGTTGAACTTCCTTCAAACGGCGGATCGACCTCTCCCGAGATCTTTTAAGCACTTCTCCCGAAACGCCGATCTTCTTTATGGCCTGGTAGAAGAAACCTGTTCTGTTGCCACACCTGCCGTGCAGACAGGGCTGCAGCACGGGCTGCACCCTTCAAAGCCTTTATGCTGGGATTTTTCTTATTAAAGCTCCATGGGACTCATATGAGGTTGAGGGCCTTATATAGGCACGAAATCCACCACCCTAAACCTAACTTGAGCCCTAAGAAATCGATTAACTAGGTAATAGAATCCTAGTCGATTTCTACTTCTATTCTAGATAAGTACAAAAGATACCTTACTAGAATATAATACATGGAAATAAATCTAAGTCCTAATAAAAATATTACAAGAATAGGACTCTAATTAATTCCAAAATAAACATGGAAAACAAATCTTTGCCAATCTTTAATTTGCACGTATGGCGGATTTCTTCAATCTTCACAAACGGAAATTTGGTGCCAACAATCTCCCCATTTGGCATAGATTGGTTAGAATCCATGTTTAACAAGAACTCCCCATGCAGATGAGATTTACTCCCCCTGCAACAAAGATATTACTTTTCTTCACCCGTCTTGGTCTTCTATCAGAGTGTCCCATCACGGGGCACGTTACAACGCAGCGGAATTGAGTGAATGCCGTGAAAGACTTCCGTCTCAACCTTCCTTGTGAACACACGTCATCCAATAAGCAAAGCAAACAAATCAAAACCCAAAATCGGACACTAAGTATATCTAGTGATCCGCTCTGATGCCAATTGTTGAATTTGAATGCCTATCAAAGTCCACTCATCTGTTGAGACAGACTACATGTTACGACATTAGGTGACGTAACAGAATTGTTGTGTTGTCACAGTAATAAATCTACGAAAAGCAGAATAAAGAACACAACAATTTAATGTGGTTCGGATACAAATGTACCCTACATCCACGAGGACTTGCAAAACTAGTTCAGATTTAAGTGTACATTAATAGGACTTAATAAAACACTAAAGACTCCCTCTTTATGTGATACGCCGTTCTTGCACACGACTCGAACTTGTTGATAATCAAAGCAATTCCTCCTCCGCACTCTTGGACTTCCTCCAATGTTGAACTTCCTTCAAACGGCGGATCGACCTCTCCCGAGATCTTTTAAGCACTTCTCCCGAAACGCCGATCTTCTTTATGGCCTGGTAGAAGAAACCTGTTCTGTTGCCACACCTGCCGTGCAGACCGGGCTGCAGCACGGGCTGCACCCTTCAAAGCCTTTATGCTGGGATTTTTCTTAGTAAAGCTCCATGGGACTCATATGAGGTTGAGGGCCTTATATAGGCACGAAATCCACCACCCTAAACCTAACTTGAGCCCTAAGAAATCGATTAACTAGGTAATAGAATCCTAGTCGATTTCTACTTCTATTCTAGATAAGTACAAAAGATACCTTACTAGAATATAATACATGGAAATAAATCTAAGTCCTAATAAAAATATTACAAGAATAGGACTCTAATTAATTCCAAAATAAACATGGAAAACAAATCTTTGCCAATCTTTAATTTGCACGTATGGCGGATTTCTTCAATCTTCACAAACGGAAATTTGGTGCCAACAATCTCCCCCTTTGGCATAGATTGGTTAGAATCCATGTTTAACAAGAACTCCCCATGCAGATGAGATTTACTCCCCCTGCAATAAAGATATTACTTTTCTTCACCCGTCTTGGTCTTCTATCAGAGTGTCCCATCACGGGGCACGTTACAACGCAGCGGAATTGAGTGAATGCCGTGAAAGACTTCCGTCTCAACCTTCCTTGTGAACACACGTCATCCAATAAGCAAAGCAAACAAATCAAAACCCAAAATCGGACACTAAGTATATCTAGTGATCCGCTCTGATGCCAATTGTTGAATTTGAATGCCTATCAAAGTCCACTCATCTGTTGAGACAGACTACATGTTACGACATTAGGTGACGTAACAGAATTGTTGTGTTGTCACAGTAATAAATCTACGAAAAGCAGAATAAAGAACACAACAATTTAATGTGGTTCGGATACAAATGTACCCTACATCCACGAGGACTTGCAAAACTAGTTCAGATTTAAGTGTACATTAATAGGACTTAATAAAACACTAAAGACTCTCTCTTTATGTGATACGCCGTTCTTGCACACGACTCGAACTTGTTGATAATCAAAGCAATTCCTCCTCCGCACTCTTGGACTTCCTCCAATGTTGAACTTCCTTCAAACGGCGGATCGACCTCTCCCGAGATCTTTTAAGCACTTCTCCCGAAACGCCGATCTTCTTTATGGCCTGGTAGAAGAAACCTGTTCTGTTGCCACACCTGCCGTGCAGACAGGGCTGCAGCACGGGCTGCACCCTTCAAAGCCTTTATGCTGGGATTTTTCTTATTAAAGCTCCATGGGACTCATATGAGGTTGAGGGCCTTATATAGGCACGAAATCCACCACCCTAAACCTAACTTGAGCCCTAAGAAATCGATTAACTAGGTAATAGAATCCTAGTCGATTTCTACTTCTATTCTAGATAAGTACAAAAGATACCTTACTAGAATATAATACATGGAAATAAATCTAAGTCCTAATAAAAATATTACAAGAATAGGACTCTAATTAATTCCAAAATAAACATGGAAAACAAATCTTTGCCAATCTTTAATTTGCACGTATGGCGGATTTCTTCAATCTTCACAAACGGAAATTTGGTGCCAACAATCTCCCCATTTGGCATAGATTGGTTAGAATCCATGTTTAACAAGAACTCCCCATGCAGATGAGATTTACTCCCCCTGCAACAAAGATATTACTTTTCTTCACCCGTCTTGGTCTTCTATCAGAGTGTCCCATCACGGGGCACGTTACAACGCAGCGGAATTGAGTGAATGCCGTGAAAGACTTCCGTCTCAACCTTCCTTGTGAACACACGTCATCCAATAAGCAAAGCAAACAAATCAAAACCCAAAATCGGACACTAAGTATATCTAGTGATCCGCTCTGATGCCAATTGTTGAATTTGAATGCCTATCAAAGTCCACTCATCTGTTGAGACAGACTACATGTTACGACATTAGGTGACGTAACAGAATTGTTGTGTTGTCACAGTAATAAATCTACGAAAAGCAGAATAAAGAACACAACAATTTAATGTGGTTCGGATACAAATGTACCCTACATCCACGAGGACTTGCAAAACTAGTTCAGATTTAAGTGTACATTAATAGGACTTAATAAAACACTAAAGACTCCCTCTTTATGTGATACGCCGTTCTTGCACACGACTCGAACTTGTTGATAATCAAAGCAATTCCTCCTCCGCACTCTTGGACTTCCTCCAATGTTGAACTTCCTTCAAACGGCGGATCGACCTCTCCCGAGATCTTTTAAGCACTTCTCCCGAAACGCCGATCTTCTTTATGGCCTGGTAGAAGAAACCTGTTCTGTTGCCACACCTGCCGTGCAGACAGGGCTGCAGCACGGGCTGCACCCTTCAAAGCCTTTATGCTGGGATTTTTCTTATTAAAGCTCCATGGGACTCATATGAGGTTGAGGGCCTTATATAGGCACGAAATCCACCACCCTAAACCTAACTTGAGCCCTAAGAAATCGATTAACTAGGTAATAGAATCCTAGTCGATTTCTACTTCTATTCTAGATAAGTACAAAAGATACCTTACTAGAATATAATACATGGAAATAAATCTAAGTCCTAATAAAAATATTACAAGAATAGGACTCTAATTAATTCCAAAATAAACATGGAAAACAAATCTTTGCCAATCTTTAATTTGCACGTATGGCGGATTTCTTCAATCTTCACAAACGGAAATTTGGTGCCAACAAATACGAATCAAGAATGTGTTTATGTGATTTAAATCGTTAGTTTCACATAAAAAAATTGTTTTCCGCTGCGTACACGTGTCCGATTCCCAACAGTGGTATCAGAGCTAGTTGCGCAATTCATTGCGTTTTTATGCTATGCTTATTTTGATGCATGTTCGATTTATTAAAGTTGTTATTGTTGTATTATTAAGTTAGGTGTTTTCGAAAGTTTAAAATATTTTTGAAATATTGTTTAGAATTTTTCAAGATTTAAAACTGTTTAAAATTGGAAAATCGGATCTGAAATTTAATTTAAAATGTCGGTTTTTTATTATTCGGATCGAACCGGTCGAATCAGCCGGTTCGATGGCTCTAATCGATCCAACTGAACGAATCCACGTGGATTCGGATCGCTCAGACCAGTTCTCGGCTGACTGATCCGGCCCACTGATTTTGGTCAGCTGGACTGGTCAGAACCGATTCACTAAAAAAAAAATATCAGATTTCTAAAATTAAACTTAAAACAAATTGATTTTAATTTTTGGAAATTATTTTCAATTAAACCCTATTAGATAATCGATTCAACAATCATCTATTTTAGTAAATAGGTGTTAGATTAATTAATTAATTTAAATTGTTAACTTGATCTTAATTAATAAAACACTCGTATAATATTGATTATACTTCAACTTAATTCCTAGTGCCTCAACATTATTTGATTGATTTATGCTAGTTGAGGTCCTATAATTATTTTGAAAAACTTGATAATTAATTAATGTAATTAATTATATAGTTAGGCCGCATGTTCCTCTTAGGACAATATGAGCTTCCATATACCTTTAGAGAACATAGATGTAGGAATCACATTGACCAATCCAAACCTTATCATGAGATAAATTTTTTTTATAAAAGTCCCTCATTCTTAATCTAGTTAAGAATTATTTCAAGCTATAAAGAAAAACCAATTTGTTGAATTGTTTTTTCCTTCTGCCAACGGTTGAATTATGTGTAGCCCTTTACTAAAGTGCAGTAAGCGTGTTAGGGGGGAGTGCTAAGGTAAATTAAGATGTAATTCAATTGACATAACGATGAAGGTAGCAATAGAAAAGGTTATGCTAGATTAACGTAATCGGCTAGATTAACTAGGGACTGCATTAGTTTCGTATAATTGAGTTCTATGAGCATCTTTGATTGGTAGGTTAGACTTGACACACGAAGATTTTGAATTCGCGAGATTAGCTTAGGTCATTATCAAGTATGAAGAAAATTACTTTAGGGTCATATAAAGAATATGATTGATTGTGATCTATTATGAAAAATCGGTTTTCTCGTTTGTCTACTAGAGAGAAGTGGAACACGATAAAATTAGTGGGAGAACAATTAAATAACATAAGTCCAAACATTTAATTGTAAAATCATTTAATACGAATATCTAATAATCCTCTTCTCTAAACCTCTCAGATAATCATGTCTAAAAATCCCATACTGTCAATCCTCGACAATAAACTCAATGGACCTAATTACCTAGATTGGTTGCGTGGTCTTAAACTTGTGCTAACCGTTGAAGGGCGTCACTATGTCCTTAATGAGAGACTTCCTGCCACTATACCCGACACTACGAGCGATGCTGGAAAGGAAACTTATGAAGCATGGATGAAAGACGACACTCATGCTACGTGCCACATGATAGTCGCCATGGAGCCCGCACTTGCGAGGAAATATGAGTCTCATAAACATGATTTTGATATCAAGGCTCATCTCGATAGCATGTATAGTGAGAATATTAGGGCGTCGAGGTACGTTGCTACAAAGGAGTTGACCACTGCGAGACTGCGCGAAGGGGCTTCGGTCCACGAGCACTGTCTCAAAATGATCACTCTCCTTGAAAAGCTAGTGAACCTTGACGTCACCCTCCCTGCCGAGCTCTCGTTGGATTTCATCCTGTTGTCTCTTCCTAGTTCCTATGAAGCGTTCATAGTGAACTTCAACATGAACAAACTTTATCCTCCCTTGGATGAGTTAGTGAACATGTTAGTCAGTTTCGAGTCTGCCATTAAGAAAGAGAAGTCTGTTCTCGTTGTTGCTACTTCTGGACACAAGAGTTCTTCCCAAAACAAGAGAAAGGAAAGAGTTCCCTTCCCAAACAGCAAGTTCGAAGTGGGTGAAGGTAGTGGGGGCCCTAAGGCGAAAGTCAGCAAGTAAGTTGATGACACTTGCCATCACTGTGGAAAGAAAGGGCATTGGCGCCGCAACTGCAAAGGCTTACCTAAAGTAGAAACGTTCTGAAAAGGGTACGTATTTCATTGACGTAAATTTGTATGTCAATTCTTCTTCTTGGGTATTGGATACGGGCTGTGGCTCACACTTATGTAATGATTTGCAGCTAATGACAAAAAGTAGAAAGCTTAGAGCGGGTGAGACCTACCTAAGGATGGGGAATGGAGCAAGAGTTGCTGCTGAACCCATTGGCACAATTTACTTAAATGTTTTGGATTCTAGTATTCCTATTGTTTTGAACGATTGTTTATTTGTTCCGTCTCTCATTAGAAATCTTATTTCTATTCATGTTTTAGAAATTGAAGGTTTTACTTCTGTTTTTAGAAATTCGATTTGCATTATACAAGAGGATGCAAGGGATGACTATTTAACAACTAATATGAACTAAATCCAAATGAAATACCTATTAATGTTATATCAGCAAAATGTAAGGAGATAAATCAAACTCCCGCACAACTTTGGCACACTAGATTAGTGTTAGAGTAGGTGACCAACAAGCCAACATGTGGCTGTGGTCTTTCGTATTTACTATTGTAATAAACAAACCTTTATTCGTATTAATGATAAAACACCTTGGCATTCTATATCTTTGTCCCTTTGTCACAAGCATAGATATAGTCCTTACAGTTATTACAAGTACTAGTAATTGATCGTTAGGATCGTGAGATATTTACTCAAGTATTATAACTGTTAAACGTGTTCCTAGTCGAAGGGTTACGCCACTAATGAGGATATCGGCCTTTCCCATTAAGACTAGCACTTAGTGTATGTGTACTGCATCTCATCAGTAAACGGTATTGTGATATCGGCATGCATAAGTGGGTGCTCTTAAGTTGACGAGTTCACTGAACTCCCTCACCCTAGAAATCTCTAAGTGGTTCTCAATAATCGAGTAGAGATATCTATGGTATAGTTGTACACCATTAGTCCTTATGACCTAGACATCACAGTGACTTCACTAGAGGACCAGCTGTATCGTGACCTGTCCCTGAGTTCCACCGAGGACTGCCCCAAGGGCTGCCCCAAGGGCTGCCCCAAGGGCTAGTGTTCGTGTAGTCCGAAATCTAGTGGGAGGTATGTGCATTGTAGTCGGGGATTTGATCACTAGAATAGTCTTGGATGTCCTGTGTGTTCTCATAGTTTGTAATCTCTAAGTCTATCGCCAGAGCTCACTAAGTGATCATTAGAGAATTCGATTCTGTAAGTCATGCACGTACCGATTACAACACTTAGAATGATCGCACAGTTATTGAACTACTAAGGAGGTCTCGATGAACCAATACCTCTAGTTCGATCGGGACATATGAATCGAAGGGATCGTACTGTACGTTAACTATATCAAAAGGTTCTTGCAGGCAATTCATTTGTATCTAGGGAATCATGACGCGTAGTTGCCACACGCCAATCTTAATTCGTTGGGTGATTAAGGTGAAACGAGCGTCATCTTAATCGTAACTCTAAGGGACGAGTTATTACCACAAAGAGTTGTGGGCCCACGGCTAGCTTACACCTGAACCATCGAGCGTCACACTGCTCGTGCACATGAGATCTTTGAATAAACGGTCAGAGATAAAGTAAGTTTATCTTTGCATGATTGGAAGTCAATATGATTGGATCCAACATTCGTAATTTGGAATTATGAATGAGAATAAGGAAAAGGAAAAGAATAGGCGAACATGTTAGTGAACTTTCTAAATCGGGATGTTTCCAAATTTAGAAAGTGCACTGAATAGGTTTTCCACTTTTGGAAAGTTGGAAATCGAGAGTTGGCACTCGTAATGACAAGGACATTATAATGATTCCGAAAATGTAATCGTTACAGTTTTCCGATCATTGAATTGAGAGAGACGAGCAAGTAAAGGAACTAACGAGCTTAAGCTGTTGGGCCCGGTCCAACTTAAGCCCGTTAGGGTTTTATGCAACGGACTATAAATACTTGATTTATAGGCCTTGCACAAACACACAAGACCTAACCCTCACCCTAGCCGTCCACCTCTCTCTCTCTCTCGGCCTCTCTCTCCCGCGGCCACCACCGCCGTCAACGCCGCCGTTTCGCCGGAATCGGCCGTTCATCGGCCGATTGCTTGGTAGCTTCTTTCCTTCTCCTTTTCTTCCGTTTTTCTAACTATTACGTGTCTAGTGCCACGTGTTCAGTAGATCGAAGTATACGAGGTGAAATCCAAGAGGAGGAAGATCGAAGATCGAAGAATCGAGGAGCAGCATACGAGCCGAAGCCGCACGCAACCCCACGCGCCATCCGAAGACCGCGCGTGAGCTGCACGCGCCGCCACGGCCCGATTCGCCGCTGCTGCCCCGATTGTACGGATTGGTTTCCGTAGCAATATCGACTTGCTTAGCGCTCCTACCTCACGCTTCAAGAGGTAAACACACGAATCCCTTGTTTCGATTCGTTCACGTTTAAACTTAATGTTCATGTTTGCTTTCGTATGATTTTATGTGATTATATGTAATCGTTTTAATCGTTGCAAGCATGTTAATTGGTTTAAACGTGAGCATGTTAATTGGTTTAAATTCAGTTAAACATTTAAGCATGTTTGTTGTTTTTAATTTCGCTGGAAGCGCAAAGGTACGCAATTAATTGATTTAATTTATCGGGCATGTGCTTATGTTCTTTAAAGCCGTTTAAATCGAATAATTTTTTTGTTTTCCGCTGCGTACACCTGCCCGAAACCCAACAGTGGTATGAGAGCTCGTTGCGTAATTAATTGCGTTGTATAATATGTTATGATTTTATGCATGTTCGATTTATTAATGTAGTGATTGTTGTATTATTTAATTGGGAGTTTTCGTAAGTTTAAAATATTTTTGAAATATTGTTTAGAATTTTTCCAGCTTTAAAATTGTTTAAAATTGGAAAATCGGATATGAAATTATTTTTTAAACATCGTTTTTTAATTGTTCGGATCGAACCGGTCGAACCAGCCGGTTCGATGGTTGTGTGCGATCTAGTTGACCGAATCCACGTGGATTCGGGTCGGTCAGACCGGTTCCCGGTCCGACTGACCTGGCCCACTGATTTGGGTCAGCTGGACCGGGCAGAACCGGACCGCTTCGGTCCGAACCGGTCAGACCGGTTGGGCCGAACCGGTTCACTGAAAAAAAAAAAAAAAAAATAAATAAATAAATAAATTATTTCAGATTTCTAAAATTAAACTTAAAACAAATTGATTTTAATTTTTGGAAAATTATTTTCAATTAATCCCAATTAGATAATTGGATCGACAATCATCTATTTTAGTAAATAGGTGTTAGATTAATTAATTAATTTAAATTGTTAAATTGATTTCAATTAATAGAACACATATATAATATTGATTATAGTTCAACTTAATTAGTAGTACCTCAACATTATTTGAATGATTTATGCTACTTGAGGTTCTATAATTATTTTGAAAAACCCGATAATTATTAATGTAATTAATTATGTAGTTAGGTCGTATGTTCCTCTTAGGACAATATGCGTTTCCATATACCTTTAGAGAACATAGATGTAGGAATCACATAGACCAATCTGAACCTTCTGATGAGATAAAACTTTTAAATAAAAATCCCTCGTTCTTAATCTAATTGAGAATCATTTCAAGCTATAAAGAATGACCCAATCTGTTGAGTTATTTCTTTCCTTCTGCCAACGGTTGGATTATGTGTAGCCCTTTACTGTAGTGCAGTAAGCCGTGTTAGCGGGGAGTGGTATGGTAGAGTAAGCTGTAATTCAATTGACATAGCGATGAAGGTAGCCATAGAAAAGGGTTATGTTGGATTAACGTGGTCGGCTAGATTAACTAGGGACTGCATTAGTTTGGCATAATCAAGTTTTCTGAGCATCTTTGATTGGTAGGTTAGACTTGACACACGACGATTTTGATATTCGCGAGATTAACTTAGGTCATTATCAAGTGTGAGGAAAATTAATTTAGGGTCATATTGTGGATATGATTGATTGTGATCTACCTTTGGGCAAATATAATCGGACTAGATTAACTACGGGTTATATTTGTCTATTGGACCTAAAGCCCATTAAGAAAAATCAGTTTTCTCGTTTGTCTACTAGAGGGAAGTGGAACTCGATAAAATTAGTGGGAGAACAATTAAATAACATAAGTCCAAACATTTAATTGTAACAATCATTTAACGCGAATCTCTAATAATCCTCTTCTCTATATGTCTCAGATAATCATGTCTAAGAATCCCATAATGTCAATCCTCGACAATAAACTCAATGGCCCAAATTACCTAGATTGGTTGCGTAGTCTTAAGCTTGTGCTAACCGTTGAGGGGCGTCTCTATGTTTTGAACGACAAACTTCCCGCCACTATACCTGCCACAACAACTGATGTTGAAAAGGAAACTTATGAAGTTTGGAAGAAAGATGACAGTCATGCTAGGTGCTATATGATAGCCGCCATGGAGCCCGCGCTTGCGAGGAAATATGAGTCTCACATGCATGCTTTCGATATAAAGGCTCATCTCGATAGCATGTATAGTGAGAATATTAGGGCAGCGAGGTACTATACGCTGCTACAAAGGAGTTGATCGCAGCGAGACTGCGCGAAGGGACTTCGGTCCACGAGCACTGTCTCAAAATGATCACTCTCCTTGAAAAGCTAGTGAATCTTGATGTCATCCTCCCGGCCGAGCTCTCGTTGGATTTGATCCTGTTGTCCCTTCCTAGTTCCTATGAATCGTTCATAGTGAACTTCAACATGAACAAACTAGATCCTCCCTTGGATGAGTTAATGAACATGTTGGTCAGCTTCGAGTCCACCATTAAGAAAGAGAAGTCTGTTCTCATTGCAGCTACTTATGGAAAGAAGAGTTCTTTCCAAAAGAAGAGAAAGGAAAGAGTTCCCTTCCCAAACAGCAAGTTCGAAGTGGGTGAAGGTAGTGGGGGCCCCAAAGCAAAGGTTGGCAAACAAGTTGATGATGCTTGCCATCACTGTGGAAAGAAAGGACATTGGCGCCGCAACTGCAAGGCTTACCTAAAACAGAAAGGTTCTGAAAAGGGTACGTATTTCATTGACGTAAATTTGTCTGTCAACTCTTCTTCTTGGGTATTGGATACGGGCTGTGGCTCACATTTGTGCAATGATTTGCAGCTAATGACAAGAAGTCGAAGGCTTAGAGCGGGTGAGACCTACCTAAGGATGGGGAATGGAGCAAGAGTTGCTGCTGAAGCACTTGGCACAATTTACTTAAATGTTTTGGATTCTAGTTTTCCTATTGTTTTGAACGATTGTTTATTTGTTCCGTCCCTCATTAGAAACCTTATTTCTATTCATGTATTAGATATTGAAGGTTTTACTTTTGTTTTTGGAAATTCGATTTGCATTATACAAAAGAATGAGAATTTAATTTGCAAAGGACGACTATTAAACAACTTGTATGAACTAAATCCAAATGAAATACCTATTAATGTTATATCAGCTAAACGTAAGGAGATAGATCAAAACCCCGCACAACTTTGGCACGCTAGATTAGGTCATGTCTCTTTAAGAAGGATGAACGATTTTGTCAGTGAAGGATTGTTCTCTTTGGAGGACGTGAAATCACTACAAACTTGTGAATCTTGCCTTAAAGGGAAAATGACCAAGTCACCCTACAAAGGGAAAATGGAACGAGCCGAGGGTCTTTTGGATTTGAACCATACAGACGTATGTGGTCCACTAAGTGTTAGTGCGAAGGGTGGATATAACTACTTCGCTACCTTTACCGACGATTGTTCTAGGTATGGGTATGTGTACTTGATGAAGTACAAGTCTGAAACATTTGAAAGGTTCAAAGATTTTAGACACGAAGTGGAAAAGCAACTCGGACGAAGTATTAAGAAGCTGCGATCCGATCGTGGTGGAGAGTACTTGAGCATCGAGTTCATTGACTATCTAAAAGAGAATGGGATACAATCCCAATGGACTCCACCGGGAACTCCTCAACTTAATGGAGTCTCCGAACGTCGGAATCGAACTTTATTAGATATGGTTCGATCAATGATGGGGTTCACAAACTTACCGGCATACTTGTGGGGTCATGCACTTCGTACTGCCGCGTATTTGCTGAATAGAGTTAACACCAAAGCAGTTAAATCCACACCTTATGAACTTTGGCATTCCCGGAAACCCAACTACAAACATATTAGGATATGGGGTTGTCCCGCTTATGTGAAGCGATTAGTGGGAGATAAGTTGGATAGTAAATCCGACTTGTGCTATTTTGTGGGGTATCCCGAAGACTCGATGGGATACGAGTTCTACTATGTCAAAGAAGCAAAGACGTTTGTTTCGAGAAATGCCACCTTTTTGGAAAGGGAGTTTCTATCCGATAGAAAGGGCAGCATGATAGAACTTGAAGTAGTTCAAGAACCACAAAGTGAAGTTCAAACGCAAGAACAAATAATCGAACCAATACAACAAACCACTAATATACCTCCTGAACCTGCGGTACGTAGATCCGAAAGAGTTCGGAAAATGCCGGATAGGTTATCCCTCCTCGAAAATGATGAAGATCATGTTGATCCTGGACAAGATCCAAGAACATACAATGAGGCCGTATCGGATGCGGACATGGGACATTGGCTAACTGCCATGAAATCCGAAATGGACTCCATGTACTCCAACAAGGTATGGACCTTGGTAGATCCACCCAAAGGAATTGTTCCTATAGGCTGCAAGTGGATCTATAAGAAGAAAATAGGAGTTGATGGAAAGATATCGACCTATAAAGCTAGATTGGTAGCAAAAGGATACACTCAAAGGCAAGGTGTTGACTATGAGGAAACCTTTTCGCCAGTCGTGATGCTGATGTCCATTAGGATTTTGCTGGCCATAGCTGCGTGGTACGACTACGAGATATGGCAAATGGATGTGAAGACCGCCTTCCTTAATGGAGATATTGGGGAAGAAATTTACATGGCGCAGCCGGAAGGCTTCATATCTTCCGGAAGTGAGCAAAAGGTTTACAAGCTCCAGCGATCCATTTATGGATTGAAGCAAGCATCCCGTAGTTGGAACATTAGGTTCGACTCAACTATCAAAGAGTTTGATTTTGAGAAGAACCCGGAGGAACCTTGTGTATATAAGAAGGTTAGTGGGAGGGTAGTGATATTTTTGGTTCTTTATGTCGATGACATTCTACTCATTGGGAATGATGTTGGAATGTTGGGTGCTCGTAAGTTGACGAGTTCACTGAACTCCCTCACCCTAGAAATCTCTGAGTGGTTCCCAATAATCGAGTAGAGATATCTATGGTATAGTTGTACACCATTAGTCCTTATGACCTAGACATCACCGTGACTTCACTAGAGGACCAGCTGTATCGTGACCTGTCCCTGAGTTCCACCGAGGACCATCCCAAGGGCCAGTGTTCGTGCAGTCCGAAATCTAGTGGGAGGTCTGTGCATTGTAGTCGGGGATTCGATCGCTAGAATAGTCTTGGATGTCCTGTGTGTTCTGAAAGTTTGTAATCATTCTAAGTCTCTGGCCAGAGCTGACTAAGTGATGATTAGAGAATTCGATTCTCTAAGTCCTGCACGTAAGGATTACAACACTTAGAACGATCGCACCGTCATTGAACAAATAAAGAGGTCTCGATGAACCAATGCCTCTAGTTCAATCGGGACATATGAATCGAAGGGACCGTACTATACGTTAACTATATCTGAAGGTTCTTGCAGGCACTTCATTTGTATCTAGGGAATCATGACGCGTAGTTGCTAGACGCCAATCTTGATTCGTTGGGTGATTAAGGTGAAACGAGCTTCATCTTAATCGTAACTCTAAGGGACGAGTTTTGACCACAAAGAGTTGTGGGCCCACGGCTAGCTTACACCTGAACCATCGAGGGTTACACTACTCGTGCACATGAGATCTTTGAATAAACGGTCAGAGATAAAGTAAGTTTATCTTTGCATGATTTGAAGTCAATATGATTGGATCCAACATTCGTAATTTGGAATTATGAATGAGAATAAGGAAAAGGAAAAGAGTAGGCGAACATGTTAGTGAACTTTCTAAATCGGGAAGTTTCCAAATTTAGAAAGTGCACTGAATTAGGGTTTCCACTTTTTGAAAGTTGGAAATCGAGAGTTGGCACTCGTAATGACGAGGACATTATAATGATTCCGAAAATGTAATCGTTACAGTTTTCCGATCATTGAATTGAGAGAGACGAGCAAGTAAAGGAACTAACGAGCTTAAGCTGTTGGGCCCGGTCCAACTTAAGCCCGTTAGGGTTTTATGCAACGGACTATAAATACTTGATTTATAGGCCTTGCACAAACACACAAGACCTAACCCTAACCCTAGCCGTCCACCTCTCTCTCTCTCGGCCTCTCTCTCCCGCGGCCACCACCGCCGTCAACGCCGCCGTTTCGCCAGAATCGGCCGTTCATCGGCCGATTGCTTGGTAGCTTATTTCCTTCTCCTTTTCTTCCGTTTTTATAACTATTATGTGTCTATTTCCACGTGTTTAGTAGATCTAAGTATACGAGGTGAAATCCAAGAGGAGGAAGATCGAAGATCGAAGAATCGAGGAGCAGCATACGAGCCGAAGCCGCACGCAACCCCACGCGCCACCCGAAGACCGCGCGTGAGCTGCACGCGCCGCCACGGCCCGATTCGCCGCTGCTGCCGCTGCACCGCTGCTGCCCCGATTGTATGGATTGGTTTCCGTAGCAATCTCGACTTGCTTAGCGCTCCTACCTCACGCTTCAAGAGGTAAACACACGAATCCCTTGTTTCGATTCGTTCACGTTTAAACTTAATGTTCATGTTTGCTTTCGTATGATTTTATGTGATTATATGTAATCGTTTTAATCGTTGCAAGCATGTTAATTGGTTTAAACGCGAGCATGTTAATTGGTTTAAATTCAGTTAAACATTTTAGCATGTTTGTTGTTTTTAATTTCGCTGGAAGCGCAAAGGTACGCAATTAATTGATTTAATTTATCGGGCATGTGCTTATGTGCTTTAAAGTCGTTTAAATCACATAAAATTTTTGTTTTCCGCTGCGTACACGTGCCTGAAACCCAACAATTAGGTCATGTCTCTTTAAGAAGGATGAACGATTTTGTTAGTGAAGGATTGTTCACTTTGGACGAAGTGAAATCACTACAAACTTGTGAATCCTACCTTAAAGGGAAAATAACCAAGTCACCCTACAAAGGGAAAATTGAGCGGGCCGAACGTCTTTTGGATTTAATCCATACACACGTATGTGGTCCACTAAGTTTTAGTGTGAAGGGTGGATACAACTACTTCGCTACCTTTACCGACGATTACTCTAGGTATGGGTACGTGTACTTGATGAAGTACAAGTCCGAAACATTTGAAAAGTTCAAAGATTTTAGACACAAAGTAGAGAAGCAACTCGGACAAAGTATTAAGAAAATACGATCTGATCGTGGTGGATAATACTTGAGCATCGAGTTCATTGACTATTTAAAAGGGAATGGAATACAATCTCAATGGACTCCACCTGAAACACCTCAACTTAATGGAGTTTCCGAGCATCGGAATAGAACCTTGTTAGACATTGTTCGATCTATGATGGGGTTAACCAACTTACCGGCATACTTGTGAGGTCATGCACTTCGCACTACCGCGTATTTGCTGAATAGAGTTAACACCAAAGCAGTTAAATCCACACCATATGAACTTTGGCATTCCCGGAAGCCCAACAAAAAACATATTAGGATATGGGGTTATCCCGCTTTTGTGAAACGATTAGTGCGAGATAAGTTGGATAGTAAATCCAACTTATGCTACTTTGTGGGGTATCCCAAGGACTCAATGGAATACGAATTCTATTATGTAAAGGAAGCAAAGACGTTTGTTTTGAGAAATGCCACCTTTTCTAGAAATGGAGTTTCTATCCGATAAAAAGGCAGCATGATAGAACTTAAAGTAGTTCAAGAACCGCAAAGTGAAGTTCAAGCACAAAAACATGTAATCGAACCAATACAACAATCCACTAATATACCTCCTGAACCTTCAGTGTGTAGATCCAAAAGTGTTCGGAAAATGTCTGATAGGTTATTGCTCCTCGAAAATGATGAAGATCATGTTGATCTTGGATAAGATCCAAGAACATACAATGAGGCCGTATCGGATGCGAACGTGGGACATTGGCTAACTGCCAATAAATCCGAAATGGACTCTATGTACTCCAACAAGGTGTGGACTTTGGTAGATCAACCTAAGGGAATAGTTCCCATAGGGTGCAAGTGGATCTATAAGAAGAAAATTGGAGTGGATGGAAAGGTATCGACCTATAAAGCTGGATTGGTAGCGAAAGGATATACTCAAAGGCAAGGTGTTGACTATGAGGAAACTTTTTCACCTGTTGCGATGCTGAAGTCCATTAGTATTTTGCTGGCCATAGATGCGTGGTACGACTACGAGGTATGGCAAATGGATGTGAAGACCGCTTTCCTTAATGGAGACATTGAGGAAGAAATTTACCTTGCACAACCGGAAGGCTTCATATCTTCTGGAAGTGAGCAAAAGGTTTGCAAACTCCGACGATCCATTTATGGATTGAAACAAGCATCCCGTAGTTGGAACATTAGGTTCGACTCAACTATCAAAGAGTTTGATTTTGAGAAGAACCCGGAGGAACCTTGTGTATACAAGAAGGTTAGTGGGAGGGCAGTGATATTTTTGGTGCTTTATGTTGATGACATTCTACTCATTGGGAATGATGTAGGAATGTTGCAACAAACAAAAGCATGGTTGTCCACACATTTCTGAATGAAGTATTTGGGAGAAGCATCTTACGTATTGAGAATACGGATCTATAGAGATAGAGCAAGAAAAATGCTTGGCTTATCCCAAAGGCTGTACATAGACACTGTTATGAAATGGTTTAGCATGGAAGAATCCAAGAAAGGATTCTTGCCAATGTCCCCTGGGGTTCGTCACTCGAAATCCATGTGTTCTTAGACACCTGGTGAAATCAAAAGATGAAAAGGACACCTTATGCTTCTACCATAGAAAGCATAATGTATGGCATGTTGTGTACGAGACCCGATATCGCATATGCTGTGAGTGTCACAAGCCGATATCAGTTTAACCCCGGTCCAGCTCACTAGAAGGCTGTAAAAGATATCCTCAAGTACTTACGAATGACTAAGGATATTTTTGGTCTATGGGGGTGCCGAGTTGAAATTAGAGGACTTCACCGGCACCAGTTTTCAATCGGACGTGGATGACTCAAAGTCCAACTCGGGATTTATATTCACACTTAATGGTGGTGCTGTGTGTTGGAAGAGTTCCAAGCAAAGCACGACGGCCGATTCCACTACCAAAGCTGAACACATTGCAGCGTCTGAAGCTGCAAAAGAAGGGACATAGATAAGGAAATTCATCCAAGAGTTGGGTATCATTCCTAATGCTAATGATCCAGTACCTTTGTACTGTGATCACACCAGAGCCGTGCGCAAGCTAAAGAGCCGAGATCTCATCAAAAGTCCAAGCATATCCTGAGGAAGTATAATGTGATCCGAGAGATTATTGATAGAGGTGAAGTTAAAGTAGAACGAGTCACCTCGGAAGAGAACGTTGCTAACCCTTCACGAAGCCTTTACCAAGGTCGGTCCACGAGAAACATCGAGAGTCGATGGGATTACGATTTATGGGTAGTTGGGTTTAGGTCAAGTGGGAGATTGTTAGAGTAGGTGACCAACAAGCCAACTTGTGGATGTCGTCTTTCCATTTATTCCTGTAATAAATAATCCTTTTTCCTATTTATGATAAAAACACCTTGGCATTCTATATCTTTGTACTTTTGTGTCAATCATAGATATAGTCCTTACAATTATTACAAGTACTAGGAATTGATCTTAAGGATCGTGAGATATTTACTTTAGTATTATAACTGTTAAACGTGTTCCTAGTCCAAGAGTTATGCCACCAATGAGGATATCGGCCTTTCCCATTATAAGACTAGCACTTAGTGTAGGTGTACTGCTGGTCGGGATCGTGCATGTATACGCAGCGGAATTTAAATTTTTTTAGATCGAACTACTTTCGATTACATGCATAAACTAATGACATAGTCAACGTACCTTAACGCTTCCGCCATACATATGGTAATTATCGATTTAATTGAAAAACACGTAAAACCGAAAATTACGAAACAAGCTTGTTCCTCATTCAATAAAATCGAAACACGTAATCACATATTACTCATAATCATAAATTACAATTCATACAAACATGCTCGAATTAATTTACGAAAGTTTCGATTTATTTACCTCTTGTAGCGTGAGATTTCGACGAATCGAAACCTAAAACCAATCACGTACAAGCTGCAAATTACCAATCCTCGGGGCTGCAACTCATGGCTGGAACAAGCTGATCGAGCAAGCGACGAACGGCGGTGAGTGGCAGCAGCAGTGGCGGCGCGTGGCAGCAGCAGCGGCGGCGCGTGCGGCGGTGCGTGGATTCGTCGGGGCAGCAGCTCCTCTCTAATTAGGTTTCACCTCGTATTTTCGACCCACTCGAACTATAGCACAAGATGTTAACGAGTTAGATAAACAACAAGTAAACGAAGGAGAAGGGAGGAGAAAACCGGCGACTATCGGCGGTGATCGGCGGCGGCGCGGCGGGGCTGCAACGGCCGAGAGGAAGAGCGGCTAGGGCTTGAGCGGCTAGGGTATGGTGCATCAAAAAAATATGATCTCAAACTCTTGTTTGAGGTCTATTTATACTTAGGGTTTTCAACCCTAGTGGGTTTAAGTCATTGGGCTTGACCCACTGATGTATTAAGCCCATTCCCTCGTCGGCCTCGTTTCTAATAAACGATCGTTCACAAAATTTTAACAAGATTATATTTTTGACGAGCTCAAAGTCTTCGTCGATACGAGTGCCTCTTCGAAATTTCCAATTTCCAAAATTGGAAACTTCCACTTCAGTGGACTTGCTAAATCGGGAAACTTCCCAATTTAGAAAGTTCACTAAATTCCGCATGTCTCTCTTTCTCTACGTTTATTCCGATTCGCAATCCACAATTACGAATCTTGGATTCAATCATATCGACATCCAATCGTTCAAAGATTAACACATTAATATATGCTTGTTGTTATCAAGGATCTATATTACACGAGAAGTGTGACCCTCAATGGTTCAGGTGTATGCTAGCCGTGGGCTCACAACACATTGTTCTTATACGAACTCCTCCCAAGAGTCCTGATTAGAGTAAAACTCATTTTACCTAATCTCCGATCAAATAGGTGCCCAACGAATCAAGATTGGCGTCTAGCAACTACGCATCATGATTCCCTAGATACAAGTGAAGTGCCTGCAAGAACCTTATGATATAGTTAGCGTACAGTACGATCCTTTCGCAACACATGTCCCGATTGAACTAGAGGCATTGGTTCACCGAGACCTCTGATAAAGTTCAATAACCGTGCGAACGTTCTAGGTATTTAAAATTCGTTCGTGTGCGACTTAGGGAAACACATTTCCCTAATCACCCCACTATCAACTCTGGCCAGAGATTCCTTGGATTATAAACCGTCATAACACACAGGACATCCATGACTACTCAAGCGCTCGAATCCCCTACTACAATGCACAAACTTCACACTAGATTTCGGATTGTACGAACGTTGGCCCTTGGAGTGGTCCGCGGTGGGACTCAGAGACAGGTCACGATTTAATCGGTCCTCTAGTGAAGTCACGGTGATGTCTGGGTCTTAAGGACTAATGGTGTACAACTATATCTTAGAAACCTATTACTCGATGAATGAGAACCACTTATAGATTTCTAGGGCGAGGGAGTTCAGTGAACTCATCTAGTATGAGCACCCACTCAAGTATGCCGATGTCACAACACCGAGGACTGATGAGACGCAGTACACATACACTAAGTGCTAGTCTCAAAAGGAAAAGGCCGGTATCCTCATTATTGGCGTAACCCATCGACTAGGAACAAAGTTTAACAGTTACATTACATTGCTGAGTTATCTCACGATTCTACTAGACCAACTCACAGTAATAGAGTAACTCGTTAGGACTATATCTATGCTGCTTGCATGGGATAACATATATAGAATGCCAAATGAAATGTTTTTATTATTACGAACGAAAAACGATTGTTTTATTACAAGATAAAAGGAAAGACCACAGCCACAAGTTGGCTTGTTGGTCACCTACTCCAACAACTGCATCTCATCAGTAAACGGTATTGTGATATCGGCATGCATAAGTGGGTGCTCGTAAGTTGACGAGTTCACTGAACTCCCTAACCCTAGAAATCTCTAAGTGGTTCTCAATAATCGAGTAGAGATATCTATGGTATAGTTGTACACCTTTAGTCCTTAAGACCTAGACATCACCGTGACTTCACTACAGAACCAGCTGTATCATAACTTGTCCCTGAGTTCCACCGAGGACCGCCCCAAGGGCCAGTGTTCGTGCAGTCCGAAATCTAGTGGGAGGTCTGTGCATTGTAGTCGGGGATTCGATCGCTATAATAGTCTTGGATGTCCTGTGTGTTCTCATAGTTTGTAATCTCTAAGTCTCTGGCCAGAGCTGACTAAGTGATGATTAGAGAATTCGATTCTCTAAGTCATGCACGTACCAATTACGACACTTAGAACGATCGCACAGTTATTGAACTACTTAGGAGGTCTCGATGAACCAATGCCTCTAGTTTGATCAGGACATATGAATCGAAGGGATCGTACTGTACGTTAACTAAATCAAAAGGTTCTTGCAGGCAATTGATTTGTATCTAGGGAATCATGACGCGTAGTTGCTACACGTCAATCTTTATTCGTTGGGTGATTAAGGTGAAACGAGCTTCATCTTAATTGTAACTCTAAGGGACGAGTTTAGACCACAAAGGGCTGTGGACCCACGGCTAGCTTACACCTGAACCATGGAGGGTCACACTGCTCGTGCACTCGATATTTTTGAATAAACGGTCAAAGATAAAAATGTTTAATCTTTGCATGATTGGAAGTCAATGTGATTGAGTCCAACATTTGCAATTTCGAATTATGAATGAGAATAAGAAAAAGAAAAGAATAGGCGTACATCGTAGTGAACTTTCTAAATCGGTAAGTTCCCAAATTTAGAGAGTCCACTGAATTAGGGTTTCCACTTTTAGAAATTGGAAATCAAGAATCGGCACTCGTAATGACGAGGACATTACAATAGTTCCGAAAATGTAATCACTACAATTTTCAAATCATTGAGTTGTGAGAAACAAGCGCGTAAAGAACAAATGAACTTAAGTTGTTGGGCCCGGTCCAACTTAAGCCCGTTAGCGCGTAAAGTCTTGCACAACATACAACACATTACACAAAACCCTAGCCGCTCAAATCTCACAACAATTAAAATTGTCAAATGTCAAGCAATTAGGTGTGGAATTAAAATTTTACATTGTACATAGATAACTATCAATAAACTTTTTCAATTGAAATTGATTTGATAACTATGGTCGGAGTACATGAATTTTAAATAGGTGTCAAAATATTATCCTAAATGTCGAAGGAGTTATTGATACTCAATTTCTGTTTTATATTTGCTATCGAAGTTACTCTTAGGATAACATTCATTTTAATGATCTCTCTACGTATACAATATAACTACAATATTTATTTAAAATCAAAATTGGTTGATATATTTATCGAAATTAAAGTTTACATTAGACTGCCCATAATTAAATCAAGGGTTAATTAGATATAAACCCATCACTAAGAAAAATACATTAAGATTAACCACTCCCATTTAATTTTAACAAGGCAAACCCCTCTATTAGTGATTTACCATGTGTACCTTCATATTTTGTATTAGACAACCCCCATCCCCGCCCTCTCAAATCTTACGAGAGACAATGACATTCATAGAAGTTAACTATCTTCATAAACTACCGCAATTACGCTGAAGATCTTCCAAAAATCTCGCTTGAAAAAATCTTCTTATCTACCTCTTCCTAAAAACACGCCCTCTCTATTTTCTTCTCTTCTTCTCTATCTCCCCTCTCTCCAACTTTCTCTTTCATCTTCTCAACGAAAACAGTTTGCTATGTTCAGCAACGGCGGATGGGCCAGCGGTGTGCACCGGCGGCGATGGGCTATTGTTCACGGCCGTGGCGGCGAAAGGCGGTTATGTGCAGCACGACCGTGAGCGGTTGTGTGCAGGGACATCGAAGAATTGTGGTTTGCGGCGACCATATGCGACGGTTCGAAATTCTTCCATGGTTGATTACTCAGGAATGGAGTTTGTAAACAAGCTTGTTTTTTTAGATCTACAAATCCATGGTCGCATTATTTGTTGACTCGTAAATATTTGTTTCCCATGATTTTTTTTTATCAGAGTCCACAACAAAGAGGGGATCATTGTTGTGGCAAAAAAAAAAAAATATTGTAGTCTTCTACACCCAGAGTCAACTATAAGTAACGGGTAGTTCACTATATTGTTCCAAAGTCAACTATAATTTTTTCGATGTCAATTATAAAAAAAATGGGTAGTTAACTATAATGTTGCTATAGTCAGCTATAAAAATTAGATAGTCAACTATAACTTTTCCGATGTCAACTACAAAAAATTGGTAGTCAACTATAATTTTTTTATTAATTCACTATATTATATTTATATTTAAGAAACTATGGTGTTTTAAAATGGAATACTAACTATAATAAATATCATATCCTGCGAAAACATGACATTCCCTATAGTAGAAATAGATTGATTTCAACAAAAAAATGAGATGAGAAGAAAAGGCAAAGTAGTGAGAAAAAAAAAAGAGAAAAAAAAAAAAAACAAAGACGAGAAGAGCGAAAATGGGGAAGAGAGAGAAGAGAGAGAGAGAGGTGAGAGAGAAGAGAGGGAGAAGAAGAATAAAAAAACAGTCAAAGTAAAGGAAAAATGAAGAGAGAGAAATGAATGGAAAATATAAAATGACGGATAATAGAGAAATAGGTGAAGAGGGAGAACAGATAAAAATATGGACAAAAAATGGCATATGAGAATTAACATAAGAGGTCACACAATTCAGAAAATATTATATGGATTTGTTTATAAAGGGTCAATTGTAAATTGGTCTCACGCTCTATTATTTTACCTAATGAATGGGTTATATCTCATATTCCCTTAAATCAATATGACATGTTAATCTTAAAATCAACTAGTTCCAAAATAATATTAAGGGCAAGACAAGGGACTTAAATACACATTGGTCCATAAAAAAAAGGTATTTCAAATAAACTCATACCCTTGTCTTTAGTCTAAAATACCTTCCATAATAAATTTTTTTATCAATCATCCATTATTAACTTCCTCAATATTACACATTGACCCCGAATTTAAACAAATGTATTACATTAACCCCCCTTTTACTTATTTTTTGAACAAAAAAAATTTTAGAAAATAATATTTTTTTCTGAATTTTTTTTCCGGCCAGATTCTGGCATTGACCGGGCGGTTCTCCACGTTGACTTTCTCTTTTTTTTTAACTTTTTTTTTTGAAATTTTTTTCCGGCCGATCAACTACCGTTTGACCGCCGGTCTCCCGCGTTGACTTTTTTTTTCTTTCTTAGAAACAATTATTTTAATTAATATTACTGTCGTGGCTGCTAAATTACTAATATTATTGTCCCAAACAGTAATATTACGGGCGATGACAGCAATATTACGGTCGGGGATGTAATATTACGGTCGAAGACAGCAAAATTGCAGGCCAAGACGATAAAATTAATTAATACAGTAAAATTACTGTCTCAGACAGTTAAATTACTTAAAGACGGTAATTTAGCCGACAAGACAGTAATATTAATTAAAATATTGTTTTTTAAGAAAAAAAAATTAAAAAAAAAAAAAAAAAAAACTCAATTAATAATTAAATTACTGTCTCCGACAATTAAATTACTATTGAAGACAGTAATTTAGCAGTCAAGACAGTGAATTAATTAAAATAATTTTTTTAAGAAAACAAAAAGGCAATTAACAGTTAAATTACTGTCTCTGAAAGTTAAATAACTGCTGGAGACAGTAATTTAGTAGCCAAGACTAATTTAGCAGCCAAGACAGTAATATTAATTTAAATATTCTTTTTAAGAAAAAAACAAAGTCAACACCGGAGACCCGGCGGTCAACAGCGGTTGACCTAGCAGAAAAAAAAAATTCAAAAAAAAAAGGAGGTCAATGCCGTTGACCGACGGTCTCCAAGGTTGACGGGTCAAAATTGAAATTAGCGTCAAAATTGGTTAATTGGTGAAATTGGGTTAAATTGGGGTATAAATCATGAAATTTGAGTTGAATTGGGTTTCAAGGAATTCGGAGTAATTTTGGTATAAATACAAGGGTTTTCCTTATTTGCAAATAAGTTTGAATGAGCTGAAAATATTTGAAAGACAAAGAAATTGAATGTCCATTTTTTAATTAAGTGCCTTTGTCATGGGTTTTAATTGTTATTCTTGTCATAGTTGCTAACTCTTATGATCATTTACTATTTCATTTATCGATTCATTTTGAGTTTTTAAAATTTCAATTTGAATCTTATAAAAATTAATTTGACATGATTTGTTATGATTGAATAGATTTTTACTATTCAAAATATATATTTGTTTATGTCAATTCATAATTGTAACAAAGTCAAATCAATAAAAAAATTAATTATCCAAATTTAAATAAGAAAAAAAAATGAATAGTTACGAAATTTTAGTAAAAGATTTCACTTTAACCAACAAAATCAATTAATCATCTGCCGTTGGAAAAAACAATCACATATAAATAAGTTTGGATGAAATATAATCTTTTATTTTATCTCTAAAAAGTGAGACATATAAATGAACTGGAGTTGTATGTATATGAAATTCATAAGAGTCCTAGTAGTATTAAAGTATGTTAAATTTATTAGAGTCTTAGTAATACTAAAGTATCTTGAACTAGTTAGACTCTTTAATAAGAATATAAGTTAATTTTAATTTGCATGAAAATCGTTTTTTCTCTTCTTCTCTTTGGAAAAAAAAAATCCAAAGAAAAGAAGATGAAAAAAACACAGGAAGATTGAATGGAGCGGATGGGTAGCGGTGTGGTTTCTTGGTTGATGAGAATCGGAGAATCTAAACCTGATTCTGCTCAGGATCCTGTTGATAACTTGGCGATGTTTATCATTCTCCTCTATGCTTGTAGAATTACCCGTCATCAACTTAAAGGATTCCGATGGATTAACGAACCTATTATTGCTATTTTTTTTTATGCGTTCCGATCCCACCTTGTTTTTTTGTTTGTTTTCTTTTAGTAGTTAAAATGATGATATTTTGCGTTTATAATGATCATTAGCTTTGATGGATGATATTTTAGGGTTTGGGTACTGGAATTACTCTACTGGTGCTTACGGGTGGAAAGAGCTCGAACATACTTGTATTTGATGTAGAGCTCTTTTTTACATATTTCTTGCCCCCTGTTATATTTAATGCTGGGTGAGTTATAAGATGTATGTAGATGTTATAATTCTTGTGAAATTGGAATGTGATAATTATATTGTACTTTGGACTGAAGGATGCAGGTGAAGAAGAAGCATTTTTTCAAGAACCTCATGAATATTATGTTGTTTGGCGCTTTTGGGACACTCATATCTTTCTTCATCACATCATTTGGTATTAATTATTTCAATTCGCTGCCCATTCTATTATACCCACATATAATGTAAATCTTACGAAATCCTATCGAACAATGGATAAATCATATATTGTTTAGAAATCAAAGTTGTAAGGAATTTTATTTTCATCGATTGTAAAATTTGATCACATGAAAGTATATTTTCCTAGTCAGTTTACGATAAAAGTTATCGGTATTTTGAGTTTACGCATCCGTAAAGCTTTGATGGTTGAGAAGTGGTTGTGTTTGCATGATTTCCTACTTATAACTTATTTTTGTGCACCTGTCTATATATTATATATTTTATGGTTTGTGATTTCGCATAGCACTAAGTATTTAACTTTTTCAGGTTCGAAACTTTTTTTCGAGACATTGGGAATAGTCAATTTTGACCTTAAAGATTATCTTGGTCACTTCATCCTCTTCACTACATATTCATCCTGTATATGATATTTCATCGTATATGCATGCAATTATCTTGTAATTAATTCTTTGTTAGTCGATAATTTCATATTATATCTCCTAGGGTTCTCTCTCTCTCTCTCTCTCTCTCTCTCTCTCTCTCTCTCTCTCTCTCTCTCTCTCTCTCTCTCTCTCTCTCTCTCTCTCTCTCTCTCTCTCTCTCTCTCTCTCTCTCTCTCTCTCTCTCTCTCTCTCTCTCTCTCTCTCTCTCTCTCTCTCTCTCTCTCTCTGCCCTGTTGTATATATATGTCGAACTAATGAAACGTCTTCTTGAGGGATACGTTTCCAACTTGAGCCTTCGTTTTTTATGCAGCAATTGGAACCATCTTTTCAGCTACGGATTCTATATGCACCTTGCAGGTCTGTATAAATTTGTAACCACTTTGTTTTTCTTTAAAAAACTCCAAACGAAAAAGGTGGCACCCATACAAACTTGGTAACTGATTTAATTATTTTGGGCATGCAGGTTCTTAATCAGGACGAGTTGCCGTTACTGTACAGTCTAGTTTTTGGGGAAGGAGTGGTGAATGATGCGACATCTGTTGTCCTCTTTAACGCAATTCAAAAGTTCGACCTCTCAGATATTAACGCTATGATTGTCTTCAAGTTCTTGGACATTTCTTTTACTTATTTACAGCCAGCACTCTGTTGGGCGTTATTGTGAGTTTTAACTTAACCCCGCTCTCTCTCTCTCTCTCTCTCTCTCTCTCTCTCTCTCTCTCTCTCTCTCTCTCTCTCTCTCTCTCTCTCTCTCTCTCTCTCTCTCTATCTCTCTCTCTCTCTCTCTCTCTCTCTCTCTCTCTTAAACAGTTGTATATGGCATTTTCAGTTATTCCAAATATTTGATTGCACAACACATTGTCTAAAAATTTGGTTTCTAATTGTGAAAAATCAAAATGCAGATTGGATTGCTTAGTGCCTACATTATTAAAAAGTTGAACTTTCGAAGGTATATATCAAGTTTTGGACTTCTTTGATTTTGTTATTCGACACGGTTATGGTATCAGTACATTACTAACATCTAAAATTTATTTCAAGAGATTCAGCTTATCACGAGTTGGCTCTCATGATTCTCATGGCTTACCTTTCTTATATTTTGGTCGAGGTCCGTTTTCCTTTTACCTCTTCGCTCAATTTATATTTTATGTTACTTCTTTTTTATCATTATCATGGCTTACCCTTATATATTTACATATTGCAGCTCTTCGAGTTTGGCGGAATTCTCACAGTGTTCATTTGTGGAATTGTTATGTCACACTACACATTGTATAATGTGAATACACTTTCTAGAGTTACCGCCATGTAAGTATTCAATTTCAAAAAAGTCCCAAATAAAATTTTGGTACTTATTTGTTTATTTATTTATTATTTATTTTTAACAGGCATGCTTTTGCAACGATGTCGGTTATTACCGAGAGATTTATCTACCTCTATCTGGGTATGGATGCATTAAACATTGAAAAATGGAAAGCTGTGAGCAAAAGGTAAAAGAAGTTGTAAACTTGCTCTATTAATCTTACTTTGAATTCAAACATTGAAAAAACATATTTAATTTGTAAAATTTCCGTTTGTCGATTTACTTTTCTAGCCCTGGAAGCTCTGTTGGAACAAGTTCACTGATGCTAAGCCTAGTTATGCTCGGGAGAGCATCATTCGTTTTCCCTTTATCCTTTTTTTCCAACTTACTAACCAAGTCTGAGCATGACAAACTCAGCCTCAAGCAACAGGTTAACTTTTCAAGACTATTATTATTATCATCTCTTTTTCTTTCGTTCGGTTGCAATAAATGTTGAACAATTATTATGACTATCGTACAGTTGGCAATTTTCTGGTCTTGTCTAACGCGAGGTGCTGTTCCCATGGCTCTCTCTTATAATCACGTATAATAAGAGAAGTACAGTAGAACCTTCTCTGTCCCGACTTGAACGCAACATCCTAAAACATATTTCGTTAAATTAATAGAATTTGGCTGGTTCTGACAGTATTAATATTGCAATTTTCATTTTGTTTTTTTAAATCGGTTGAACCTAACCACATTGTACATTCGATTTCATGTTTCTTACATTGAACAATTATTTGCAGTTTGGAAAATCTGGCGACGATAATAAGCAGCAAGCGAATGCAATCATGATTACATGCACAATCATTGTAGTCATGTTCAGTACAGTGGTAAGAACATATATTATCATGTCTATATATAAAAAGACATTGATTTGAGTAATTTGTATAAACAATTGGTTTATTGTTCAGGTTTCTGGATCGTTAACGACGTATCTTATAAGGCTTATGCTCCCTCCGTCAGACTTTGAAAATAATACACATTCTTCGGAACCTCGTAGCCCTTCAAGCTCTACAATTAATATACGGCCCTTTCTCAGCAATTATACTATACAAGATTTGGAAGAAGACGATCGGATAAGCTCTAGAAACATTTCACGTTTAGTCTTGTTTCTATGCTCCCCATACAACTCGGTCCATTATTACTCGAGAAAATTGGACAATGCATTTATGCGCCGTGTGTTTGGTGGCAGGGGATTTACTGTGAACCTTACAAGCTCACCTGAAGAAACATTGGACCATTCACTATTAGTTTAGATATATTTTCAAGTGTTTTTGTTCCTTATTTTCGTTTAGTATAGTGTGTGTATAGGATGCCACGTGTACATAGGACTTTTTAGTTTTTAACGATGTATTCTGGGCCGCTCCTGAGAATTTTGGGCCCAAGGCGCTTTCAAGGATGTCCTGAAATTGTTGCTCCTTTTATATTATCTTCTATGCAAAAAAACAATTTTTTTTCTTAAATAGTAATTAAGAAATTTACATAATCTTCTAACTAACACACAACAAAGACAAATATAAGGGTTTTGATCTAAGGTGTTTAGTCAATAACAACATATATACGATTATGAAAGTGAATGCTAGCTTTTTTCAGACATCCGATTAATATAAAATATAGCAGCATATATGATATATCCTATTATTTGGTTGTAATTGGCATACCTCATGCCGTATTCTCGGGATGATTATAGTTTCAGTCCCCAAAAATTGGCACAATTTTCACTTTTGGTTCCCCATTTACGTGTGTCAATAAAATGTGATGTCATGTTGCCACATCTTAACATAATGAGTCAATTTACTATATTATTGTCTAATACATAATATTAAAAAAAAATACTAAATCAATATTACTGCGTTACTCGGTAATTTTACTTCGTTACCCAATAATATTACTGACTTACTGTATTAACCGGTTAACACATGAAAAAAGGATTTTTTTTAATATTATTGTATTAGATAATAATATTAATGTGTTGATCACTCAACCAAAAAATAAATTAAATAAAGTCAACGCATAAAAAATAAGTGACGTTAACCCCGATCAACACTGGAAAATAAATTTCTAAAAAAATTCAAAACACTGGTCAACAATGGAATCGATAAAAATTGGATTAGAAATCATTGGTGAAAATATGGTTAAATTGGGGTTTGAAATCATAATTGTGTTTGTTTAAAGGGTTGCGGTAATTTTGTCATAAATATTTTTAGATAAGAAATTTGTTAGCAATTCCAAATAATATAGGGGTCAATTTACAATTTGCTGAAAGAAAAACCTCAAATTCAACCATAATTTTACGGTTGACGGCCAAATAGACGGAGGGACCTAATGTGTTAAAATGTGACAACATATACATGAGAGTGTATTTTGTTGATGACGGTAATAGGGGACTAAAGGTTAACTGTAATTATCCCTCGTACTCTCTTATAATAACAACTACTAATCAACCATTAACATGGCACCTACAAAGCCTTTTACAGGAGAAACTGCTTATTCTCGATTCATTGGGGTGCAAATTATGGAGTGCGAAAGTTGTTGGGTCCGGATTTGGTTCAACACATTGTTGATGTGATTTAACAAGTTCGAGAAAATATGAAAACGGCTTAAGACCGTCAACAAGGAGACTAGATCTAGAGTTTGCCATAGGAGAATCATGTATTTTTAAAAGACGTCCGGCTCAAAGAAGTCATTAATTTGGTCAAGAGACAGTGATTTGTAATTCTAACAATGTATTATATTTCTTTCAGTCAAGTTGTTTCCACTGAGTTTTTTCTTGGCAAGTTTTTACGAGCAGTGTCACCTTCTCAAGCTTCACATTTACACTCTTTATTTTGTCCAATGAAGTTTTACTAATAAGATTTTTTTAAATGAGGTTTATTCTATATTTTCAACATCCAATGAGGAATGTTACAAAATATATGTGATTTTTTATATATCAATTGGTGCTATAGATAGAGCACCCATTCTCTCTTTACATTACATTGATCATGATATCTACTTGTCTTGTAATGTGTGATTTTTGAAGCTGATTGCTTGAATGCCATACTTTTCATCACTGATCAATCATCCACCAGCTTTTTGTCTGTCTCAGTTTATATTGAAAAAAATCAATAAGTATTGGGCACTTTAGCCTAAATGGAAGTTCAAGTTTTATCCAAGAAGTGCTAATTTTGCGGCCCATCATATCGCTACATGGGCTTTTTCACGTGCATGGATTGGTTTTATTGATGTCAGTTTTATCCCTTTAGGCCCCGTTTGGTTAACAAGATAAGATTAGCCAAGATAAGATTAAATAATCTAATGAGATCCAATTATTTTATTGGAGCTTGAAACGTCCAACAAAAAAAAAACTCATTAGAAGACAAGATAAGCCAAGATAAGGCAAAATAAGCCATGATTATATAATTTTAGTGGGTCGACCCGGCAATTTATTGAGGATACCAAACATCAAATTAAGTCCAACTATTTAATTAATCATGGCTTATCTTGGCAACCAAACGGGGTCTTAGTGTGTTAATGTGACGGGTTACTTATTGTAGACTCTTTTCATTCGTATTATTAATTTTAAATTTCAATTATAAAAAAAAAGCGCAATTTAAATGACAATAAAAAAGGGGGGTTTTGTGCATAAGATTCTAACCAAACATCTTTATTATTTTAGGTTTAGGGGCTATATATCTTTCATCAATAAGCCCATCCCTTTAATATTTATTATAAATAAAGTAAACATTCATGTATATGACAATATTACCCCAACCATTTATACCCAATTCTTAATTTTAACCCCAATTTAATCAATTTGTCCACAAAAATCCAATTTTGACCACAAATCCAATTTTGATTTTTTTTTACAAAAAAAAATTTTTTGTCGTCGGATTCCGGCGTTGATTTTTTTAAGTTTTTTTTTTTTTTTTTTTTTTTTTTTTTTTTTTTTACGGCCGCCGCTAAACGTTGATCGTAATTGTGCAGTCATTGACAGTAAATTAACGTAATTATATTGTCAATGATAGTTAATTAACGTAATTGTACTTACGCTGACAATACATTTATGTAATAGTTCTCTCGTTGACAGTAAATTAATGTAATATTATTAATTTTTTTTTGTGTTATTTTTTTTTGTTTGATTTGTTGACAAGTCAACGTAATTATATTACTGTCGTTGCTAGTAAAATAACTGTAAACACAATAATATTACTATCAACAACATCAATATTATTTTATTTTTTTGGGTTTTTTGTTTTGTTTGAGTTATTCAAGGAGTAACGTAATAATATTGTCTATTATTGTAATATTACTGTAAACACAATAATATTACTGTGGTTGACAGTAATATTACTATTGTTATAGATTGTTGTCAACCACATAAATATTATTATTTTGTTTGGATTTTTTTGTTTGTTTGAGTTATTCACGGAGTAACGTAGTAATATTACTGTGGTTGACGGTAATATTACTGTTGTTATAGTAATTTTACCGTCACTCACAGTAATATTAATTATTTTGGCTTTTCACAAGGATCATATAAATTGGATTTTTGTTTTAAAATTTGATTTTGATTGATTTTAAAATTGGAAATTGGGTTTAAAATTAAAATTGGATTTAAGTTTTAAATTCCAAAATGATTTTCTAAAAACTATCCGGGCCGGACAGCTCAGTCAGATCGGTCCAACCGGGTCTAACTGGTTTAGACAGCCGAAAATAAATAAGTAAATAAATAATTCTTTTTCCAAAAATTAAAATAAAATCAAAATTGATTTTTAATTTTCTGAATTTATTTATCAATTAAAGCCCAATCCAATTATTCGATCTATTGATCAATAATGTTCAAGAAATGAGTGTTTGATTAATTAATTAATGTAAACGTTAAACCAATTTCATTAATAGTAAATATGTATAATAGTGATTATACTTCAACTTAATTAATTGTACCTTAAGCTTTATTTGATTGATTTATGTTGATTAAGGTCCTTTAACTATTTTGAAACAAATCCTCATAATTAATTATTGTAATTAATTATAATTTAGGTCGAATGTTCATCTTAGGACAATATGCGTTTCCATATACCTTTAGAGAACATAGTTGTAGGAATCCAATCCACATGTCCAATAATTCTGATATGATAACAACAAAACAATAATAAATCCCTGATTCTTAATTTATTAAGAATTATTTCAAGCTATAAAGAAAAACATATCCTCATGTACTTACGAAGGACGAAGGATATATTTTTGGTCTATGGGGGTGCCGAGTTGAAAATAGAGGGCTTTACCGACTCTAGTTTTTAATCGGATGTGGATGACTCAAAGTCGAACTCGGGATTTATATTCAAGCTTAATGGTGGTGCCTGTTGGGTTTCGGGCACGCATACGCAGCGGAAAACAAAAATTTTACGTGATTTAAACCACTTTAAAGCACACAAGTACATGCCCGACAAATTAAATCAATTAATTGCGTACCTTTGCGCTTCCAGCGAAATTAAAAACAACATACATGCTAATAAATTTAACCGAATTTAAATCAATTAACATGCTCGCAATTTAAACCAAATAACATGCTCGCAACGATTTAATCGATTACACATAATCACATAAAATCATACAAACACAAGCATGAAATCATAGTTTAAATTAAACCCTAAAACGAAACTAGGGTTTCGAGTATTTACCTCTTGACGCGTGAGGTAGGAGCGAACGATTCGTCGTGATTACTACGGAAACCAATCCGTAGAATCGGGGCAGCAATGGAGCAGCAGCAGCGGCGGTGTGGCAGCTCACGGCGGCGCGTGTACAGCACGCGCGGTTGTGCGAGGCGGCGCGTGGGGCAGCGTGCGGCTTCGGCTCGTGCGTTGCTCCTCGATTCTTCGATCTACGGTCTTCCTCCTCTCGGATTTCACCTCGTATACTTCGATCTACTAAATCGTGGCACTAGACACGAAGTAGTTAGAATAAAACGGAAAGAAAATAAAGGAGAAAGAATACCGAACAAAAGCCGGCCGAGGAACGGCCGTTTCCGGCGACGGAGCGGCGGTGGTGGCGCGGTGGTGGCCGCGCGGAAGAGAGGGCGAGAGAGAGAGGGTGGCCGATTAGGGTTAGGGTTTTTGTTGTGTGTGTGCTAGGGTTATAAATCATGTATTTATAGTCCCTAGCATGAAACCCTAGCGGGCTTAAGTTGGACTGGGCCCAACAGCTTAAGCTCGTTAGTTTCTTTAATCGCTCGTATCTCTCAATTCAATGATCGAAAAAATTGTAACGATTACAATTTCCGAGTCATTATAATTTTCTCGTCATTACGAGTGCCATCTCTTATTTTCCAACTTTCCAAAAGTGGAAACCCTAGTTCAGTGGACTTTCTAAATTTGGAAACTTCCTGATTTAGAAAGTTCACTAACATGTTCGCTTATTCTTTTCCTTTTCTTATTCTCATTCATAATTCCAAATTACGAATGTTGGATTCAATCATATTGACTTCCAATTATGCAAAGATAAACTATTTTATCTCTGACCGTTTATTCAAAGATCTCATGTGCACGAGCAGTGTGACCCTCGATGGTTCAGGTGTAAGCTAGCCGTGGGCCCACAACTCTTTGTGGTCAAAACTCGTCCCCTTCGAGTTACAATTAAGATGAAGCTCGTTTCACCTTAATCACCCAACGAATCAAGATTGGCGTCTAGCAACTACGCGTCATGATTCCCTAGATACAAATGAAGTGCCTGCAAGAACCTTCAGATATAGTTAACGTACAGTACGGTCCCTTCGATTCATATGTCCCGATTGAACTAGAGGCATTGGTTCATCGAGACCTCTTTATATGTTCAATAACGGTGCGATCGTTCTAAGTGTTGTAATCCTTACGTGCATGACTTAAAGAATCGAATTCTCTAATCATCACTTAGTCAGCTCTGGCCAGAGACTTAGAATGAATACAAACTTTCAGAACACACAGGACATCCAAGACTATTCTAGCGATCGAATCCCCGACTACAATGCACAGACCTCCCACTAGATTTCGGACTGCACGAACACTGGCCCTTGGGATGGTCCTCGGTGGAACTCAGGGACAGGTCACGATACAGCTGGTCCTCTAGTGAAGTCACGGTGATGTCTAGGTCATAAGGACTAATGGTGTACAACTATACCATAGATATCTCTACTCGATTATTGGGAACCACTTAGAGATTTCTAGGGTGAGGGAGTTCAGTGAACTCGTCAACTTACGAGCACCCACTTATGCATGCCGATATCACAATACCGTTTACTGATGAGATGCAGTACACATACACTAAGTGCTAGTCTTAATGGGAAAGGCCGATATCCTCATTAGTGGCGTAACCCTTCGACTAGGAACACGTTTAACAGTTATAATACTTGAGTAAATATCTCACGATCCTAACGATCATTTACTAGTACTTGTAATAACTGTAAGGACTATATCTATGCTTGTGACAAAGGGACAAAGATATAGAATGCCAATGTGTTTTATCATTAATACGAATAAAGGTTCGTTTATTACAATAATAAATACGAAAGACCACAGCCACAAGTTGGCTTGTTGGTCACCTACTCTAACAATCTCCCACTTGACCTAAAGCCAACTACCCATAAACCGCAATCCCATCGACTCTCGATGTTTCTCATGGACCGATCTTGGTAAAGGCTTCGTGAAGGGGTCTGCAACGTTCTCTTCCGAGGTGACTCGTTCTACCTTAACTTCACCTCTATCAATGATCTCTCGGATCACGTGATACTTCCTCAGAATATGCTTCGACTTCTGATGAGATCGCGGCTCCTTAGCTTGTGCCACGGCTCCGGTGTTATCACAGTACAACGGTACTGGATCACTAGCATCAGGAATGACACCCAACTCTTGGATGAATTTCCTTATCCAAGTCCCTTCTTTTGCAGCTTCGGACGCTGCAATGTATTCCGCTTCGGTAGTGGAATCGGCCGTCGTGCTTTGCTTGGAACTCTTCCAACACACGGCACCACCATTAAGCGTGAATATGAATCCAGAATTCGACTTCGAGTCGTCCACATCCGATTGAAAACTAGAGTCAGTGAAACCCTCTAATTTCAACTCGGCACCCCCATAGACCAAAATTATATCCTTAGTTCTTCGCAAGTACTTGAGGATATCTTTCACGGCTTTCCAGTGAGCCGGGCCGGGGTTAGACTGATATCTGCTTGTGACACTCACAGCATACGCAATATCGGGTCTAGTACATAGCATGCCATACATTATGCTTCCTATGGCAGAAGCATAGGGTGTCCTTTTCATCTCCTCGATTTCACTAGGTGTTTGGGGACACATAGATTTCGAGAGACGAACCCCATGGGACATTGGCAAGAATCCCTTCTTGGATTCTTCCATGCTAAAACGTTTCATAACGGTGTCTATGTACAGGCTTTGGGACAAGCCAAGCATCTTTCTTGCTCTATCTCTATAGATGCGTATTCCCAATACGTAAGATGCTTCTCCCAAATCCTTCATTGAGAAACGTGTGGACAACCATGCTTTCGTTTGCTGTAACATTCCTACGTCATTCCCAATGAGTAGAATGTCATCAACGTAAAGCACTAGAAATATTACTGCCCTCCCACTAACCTTCTTG
Organism: Erythranthe guttata; assembly: GCF_056151865.1. Taxonomy (NCBI): domain Eukaryota; kingdom Viridiplantae; phylum Streptophyta; class Magnoliopsida; order Lamiales; family Phrymaceae; genus Erythranthe; species Erythranthe guttata. Next base: position 10,896,725 of record NC_142546.1, on the reverse strand, counting down.
TAAACACAAGGTTCCTCCGGATTCTTCTCAAAATCAAACTCTTTGATAGTTGAGTCGAACCTAATGTTCCAACTACGGGATGCTTGCTTCAATCCATAAATGGATCGCTGGAGCTTGCAAACCTTTTGCTCACTTCCAGAAGATATGAAGCCTTCCGGCTGCGCCATGTAAATCTCTTCCTCAATGTCTCCATTAAGGAAGGCGGTCTTCACATCCATTTGCCATATCTCGTAGTCGTACCACGCAGCTATGGCTAGCAAGATCCTAATGGACTTCAGCATCGCGACTGGCGAAAAGGTTTCCTCATAGTCAACACCTTGCCTTTGAGTGTATCCTTTTGCTACCAATCTAGCTTTATAGGTCGATACCTTTCCATCTACTCCAATTTTCTTCTTATAGATCCACTTGCAGCCTATAGGAACAATTCCTTTGGGTGGATCTACCAAGGTCCATACCTTGTTGGAGTACATGGAGTCCATTTCGGATTTCATGGCAGTTAGCCAATGTCCCATGTCCGCATCCGATACGGCCTCATTGTATGTTCTTGGATCTCGTCCAAGATCAACATGATCTTCATCATTTTTCGAGGAGGAATAACCTATCCGGCATTTTCCGAACTCTTTCGGATCTACGTACCGTAGGTTCAGGAGGTATATCAGTGGTTTGTTGTATTGGTTCGATTACTTGTTCTTGCGTTTGAACTTCACTTTGTGGTTCTTGAACTATTTCAAGTTCTATCATGCTGCCCTTTCTATCGGATAGAAACTCCCTTTCCAAAAAGGTGGCATTTCTCGAAACAAACGTCTTTGCTTCTTTGACGTAGTAGAACTCGTATCCCATTGAGTCTTCGGGATACCCCACAAAATAGCACAAGTCGGATTTACTATCCAACTTATCTCCCACTAATCGCTTCACATAAGCGGGACAACCCCATATCCTAATATGTTTGTAATTGGGTTTCCGGGAATGCCAAAGTTCATAAGGTGTGGATTTAACTGCTTTGGTGTTAACTCTATTCAGCAAATACGCGGCAGTACGGAGTGCATGACCCCACAAGTATGCCGGTAAGTTTGTGAACCCCATCATTGATCGAACCATATCTAATAAAGTTCGATTCCGACGTTCGGACACTCCATTAAGTTGAGGAGTTCCCGGTGGAGTCCATTGGGACTGTATCCCATTTTCTTTTAGATAGTCAATGAACTCGATGCTCAAGTATTCCCCACCACGATCGGATCGCAGCTTCTTAATACTTCGTCCGAGTTGCTTTTCCACTTCGTGTCTAAAATCTTTGAACCTTTCAAATGTTTCAGACTTGTACTTCATCAAGTATACATACCCATACCTAGAATAATCATCGGTAAAGGTAGCGAAGTAGTTATATCCACCCTTCGCACTAACACTTAGTGGACCACATACGTCTGTATGGATCAAATCCAAAAGACCTTCGGCTCGTTCCATTACCCCTTTGTAGGGTGACTTGGTCATTTTCCCTTTAAGGCAAGATTCACAAGTTTGTAGTGATTTCACGTCCTCCAAAGAGAACAATCCTTCACTAACAAAATCGTTCATCCTTCTTAAAGAGACATGACCTAATCTAGCGTGCCAAAGTTGTGCGGGGTTTTGATCTATCTCCTTACGTTTTGCTGATATAACGTTAATAGGTATTTCACTTGGATTTAGTTCATATAAGTTGTTTAATAGCCGTCCTTTGCAAATTAAATTCTCATTCTTTTGTATAATGCAAATCGAATTTCCAAAAACAAAAGTAAAACCTTCAATATCTAATACAGGAATAGAAATAAGGTTTCTAATGAGCGACGGAACAAATAAACAATCGTTCAAAACAATAGGAAAACTAGAATCCAAAACATTTAAGTAAATAGTCCCAATGGCTTCAGCAGCAACTCTTGCTCCATTCCCCATCCTTAGGTAGGTCTCACCCGCTCTAAGTCTTCGACTTCTTGTCATTAGCTGCAAATCATTGCACAAATGTGAGCCACAGCCCGTATCCAATACCCAAGAAGAAGAGTTGACAGACAAATTTACGTCAATGAAATACGTACCCTTTTCAGAACCTTTCTGCTTTAGGTAAGCCTTGCAGTTGCGGCGCCAATGTCCTTTCTTTCCACAGTGATGGCAAGCATCATCAACTTGTTTGCTAACCTTTGCTTTGGGGCCCCCACTGCCTTCACCCACTTCGAACTTGCTGTTTGGGAAGGAAACTCTTTCCTTTCTCTTCTTTTGGAAAGAACTCTTCTTTCCAGAAGGAGCAGCAATGAGAACAGACTTCTCTTTCTTAATGGTGGACTCGAAGCTGACCAACATGTTCATTAACTCATCCAAGGGAGGATCTAGTTTGTTCATGTTGAAGTTCACTATGAACGATTCATAGGAACTAGGAAGAGACAACAGGATCAAATCCAACGAGAGCTCGGCCGGGAGGGTGACATCGAGATTCACTAGCTTTTCAAGGAGAGTGATCATTTTGAGACAGTGCTCGTGGACCGAAACCCCTTCGCGCAATCTCGCTGTGATCAACTCCTTTGTAGCAGCGTACCTCGATGCCCTAATATTCTCACTATACATGCTATCGAGATGAGCCTTTATATCGAAAGCATGCAAGTGAGACTCATATTTCCTCGCAAGCGCGGGCTCCATGGCGGCTATCATATAGCACCTAGCATGAGTGTCATCTTTCTTCCAAACTTCATAAGTTTCCTTTTCAGCATCAGTCGCTGTGGCAGGTAAAGTGGCGGGAAGCCTCTCGTTCAAAACGTAGAGACGCCCCTCAACAGTTAGCACAAGCTTAAGACTACGCAACCAATCTAGGTAATTAGGGCCATTGAGTTTATTGTCGAGGATTGACATTATGGGATTCTTAGACATAATTATCTGAGACATATAGAGAAGAGGATTATTAGAGATTCGCGTTAAATGATTGTTACAATTAAATGTTTGGACTTATGTTATTTAATTGTTCTCCCACTAATTTTATCGAGTTCCACTTCCCTCTAGTAGACAAACGAGAAAACTGATTTTTCTTAATGGGCTTTAGGTCCAATAGACAAATATAACCCGTAGTTAATCTAGCCCGATTATATTTGCCCAAAGGTAGATCACAATCAATCATATCCACAATATGACCCTAAATTAATTTTCCTCACACTTGATAATGACCTAAGTTAATCTCGCGAATATCAAAATCGTCGTGTGTCAAGTCTAACCTACCAATCAAAGATGCTCATAGAACTCGATTATGCCAAACTAATGCAGTCCCTAGTTAATCTAGCCGACCACGTTAATTCAACATAACCCTTTTCTATGGCTACCTTCATCATTATGTCAATTGAATTACAGCTTACTCTACCATAGCACTCCCCGCTAACACGGCTTACTGCACTATAGTAAAGGGCTACACATAATCCAACCGTTGGCAGAAGGAAAGAAATAACTCAACAGATTGGGTTTTTCTTTATAGCTTGAAATGATTCTTAATTAAAAGAATGAGGGGTTTTGATTAAGTGTTTTATCTCATCAGAAGGTTTTGGATTGGTCTATGTGATTCCTACATCTATGTTCTCTAAAGGTATATGGAAAACGCATATTGTCCTAAGAGGAACATACGACCTAATTTCATAATTAATTACATTAATTAATTATCGAGTTTTCAAAATAATTATAGAACCTCAACTAGCATAAGTCATTCAAATAATGTTGAGGTACTACTAATTAAGTTGAACTTATAATCAATATTATATATGTGTTCTATTAATTGAAATCAATTTAACAATTTAAATTAATTAATTAATCTAACACCTATTTACTAAAATAGATGATTGTCGATCCAATTATCTAATTGGGATTAATTGAAAATAATTTTCCAAAAATTAAAATCAATTTGTTTTAAGTTTAATTTTAGAAATCTGAAATAAATTTTTTTTTTTTTTTTTTTTTTTATTTTTCAGTGGTCCGGTTCGGCCCAACCGGTCTGACCGGTTCGGACCGAATCGGGCCGGTTCTGTCCGGTCCAGCTGACCCAAATCAGTGGGCCGGGTCAGTCGGACCGAGAACCGGTCTGACCGACCCGAATCCACTTGGATTCGGTCAACTAAACCGCACACAACCATCGAACCGGCCGGTTCGGCCGGTTCGATCCGAACATTTAAAAACCGACATTTTAAAAACAATTTCAGATCCGATTTTCCAATTTTAAACAATTTTAAAGCTGGAAAAATTCTAAACAATATTTCAAAAATATTTTAAACTTACGAAAACTCCCAATTACATAATACGACAATCGCTACTTTAATAAATCGAACATGCATATTAAAACGAACGCAATTAATTGCGCAACGAGCTCTGATACCACTGTTGGGTTTCGGGCACGCATACGCAGCGGAAAACAAAAATTTTACGTGATTTAAACCACTTTAAAGCACACAAGTACATGCCCGACAAATTAAATCAATTAATTGCGTACCTTTGCGCTTCCAGCGAAATTAAAAACAACATACATGCTAATAAATTTAACCGAATTTAAATCAATTAACATGCTCGCAATTTAAACCAAATAACATGCTCGCAACGATTTAATCGATTACACATAATCACATAAAATCATACAAACACAAGCATGAAATCATAGTTTAAATTAAACCCTAAAACGAAACTAGGGTTTCGAGTATTTACCTCTTGACGCGTGAGGTAGGAGCGAACGATTCGTCGTGATTACTACGGAAACCAATCCGTAGAATCGGGGCAGCAATGGAGCAGCAGCAGCGGCGGTGTGGCAGCTCACGGCGGCGCGTGTACAGCACGCGCGGTTGTGCGAGGCGGCGCGTGGGGCAGCGTGCGGCTTCGGCTCGTGCGTTGCTCCTCGATTCTTCGATCTACGGTCTTCCTCCTCTCGGATTTCACCTCGTATACTTCGATCTACTAAATCGTGGCACTAGACACGAAGTAGTTAGAATAAAACGGAAAGAAAATAAAGGAGAAAGAATACCGAACAAAAGCCGGCCGAGGAACGGCCGTTTCCGGCGACGGAGCGGCGGTGGTGGCGCGGTGGTGGCCGCGCGGAAGAGAGGGCGAGAGAGAGAGGGTGGCCGATTAGGGTTAGGGTTTTTGTTGTGTGTGTGCTAGGGTTATAAATCATGTATTTATAGTCCCTAGCATGAAACCCTAGCGGGCTTAAGTTGGACTGGGCCCAACAGCTTAAGCTCGTTAGTTTCTTTAATCGCTCGTATCTCTCAATTCAATGATCGAAAAAATTGTAACGATTACAATTTCCGAGTCATTATAATTTTCTCGTCATTACGAGTGCCATCTCTTATTTTCCAACTTTCCAAAAGTGGAAACCCTAGTTCAGTGGACTTTCTAAATTTGGAAACTTCCTGATTTAGAAAGTTCACTAACATGTTCGCTTATTCTTTTCCTTTTCTTATTCTCATTCATAATTCCAAATTACGAATGTTGGATTCAATCATATTGACTTCCAATTATGCAAAGATAAACTATTTTATCTCTGACCGTTTATTCAAAGATCTCATGTGCACGAGCAGTGTGACCCTCGATGGTTCAGGTGTAAGCTAGCCGTGGGCCCACAACTCTTTGTGGTCAAAACTCGTCCCCTTCGAGTTACAATTAAGATGAAGCTCGTTTCACCTTAATCACCCAACGAATCAAGATTGGCGTCTAGCAACTACGCGTCATGATTCCCTAGATACAAATGAAGTGCCTGCAAGAACCTTCAGATATAGTTAACGTACAGTACGGTCCCTTCGATTCATATGTCCCGATTGAACTAGAGGCATTGGTTCATCGAGACCTCTTTATATGTTCAATAACGGTGCGATCGTTCTAAGTGTTGTAATCCTTACGTGCATGACTTAAAGAATCGAATTCTCTAATCATCACTTAGTCAGCTCTGGCCAGAGACTTAGAATGAATACAAACTTTCAGAACACACAGGACATCCAAGACTATTCTAGCGATCGAATCCCCGACTACAATGCACAGACCTCCCACTAGATTTCGGACTGCACGAACACTGGCCCTTGGGATGGTCCTCGGTGGAACTCAGGGACAGGTCACGATACAGCTGGTCCTCTAGTGAAGTCACGGTGATGTCTAGGTCATAAGGACTAATGGTGTACAACTATACCATAGATATCTCTACTCGATTATTGGGAACCACTTAGAGATTTCTAGGGTGAGGGAGTTCAGTGAACTCGTCAACTTACGAGCACCCACTTATGCATGCCGATATCACAATACCGTTTACTGATGAGATGCAGTACACATACACTAAGTGCTAGTCTTAATGGGAAAGGCCGATATCCTCATTAGTGGCGTAACCCTTCGACTAGGAACACGTTTAACAGTTATAATACTTGAGTAAATATCTCACGATCCTAACGATCATTTACTAGTACTTGTAATAACTGTAAGGACTATATCTATGCTTGTGACAAAGGGACAAAGATATAGAATGCCAATGTGTTTTATCATTAATACGAATAAAGGTTCGTTTATTACAATAATAAATACGAAAGACCACAGCCACAAGTTGGCTTGTTGGTCACCTACTCTAACAGTGCCGTGGGTTGGAAGAGTTCCAAGCAAAGCACGACGGCCGATTCCACTACCGAAGCTGAATACATTGCAGCGTCTGAAGCTGCAAAAGAAGGGACTTGGATAAGGAAATTGATCCAAGAGTTGGGTGTCATTCCTAATGCTAATGATCCAGTACCGTTATACTGTGATAACACCGGAGCCGTGGCGCAAGCTAAGGAGCCAAGATCTCATCAAAAGTCCAAGCATATTCTGAGGAAGTAGCATGTGATCCGAAAGATCATTGATAGAGGTGAAGTTAAAGTAGAACGAGTCGCCTCGGAAGAGAACGTTGCAGACCCCTTCACGAAGCCTTCACCAAGGTCGGTCCACGAGAAACATCGAGAGTCGATGGGATTACGATTTATGGGTAGTTGGCTTTAGTTCAAGTGGGAGATTGTTAGAGTAGGTGACCAACAAGCCAACTTGTGGCTGTGGTCTTTCCATTTATTCTTGTAATAAATAATCATTTTTCGTATTTATGATAAAAACACCTTGGCATTCTATATCTCTGTCCCTTTGTGTCAAACATAGATATAGTCCTTACAGTTATTACAAGTACTAGTAATTGATTTTTAGGATCGTTAGATATTTACTTTAGTATTATAACTGTTAAACGTGTTCCTAGTCGAAGGGTTACGCCACCAATGAGGATATCGACCTTTCCCATTAAGAGACTAGCACTTAGTGTATGTGTACTGCATCTCATCAGTAAACGGTATTGTGATATCGGCATGCATAAGTGGGTGCTCGTAAGTTGACGAGTTCACTGAACTCGCTCACCCTAGAAATCTCTAAGTGGTTCTCAATAATCGAGTAGAGATATCTATGGTATAGTTGTACACAATTAGTCCTTATGACCTAGACATCACTGTGACTTCACTAGAGGACCAGCTGTATCGTGACCTGTCCCTGAGTTCCACCGAGGACCACCCCAAGGGCCAGTTTTCGTGTAGTCCGAAATCAAGTGGGAGGTCTGTGCATTGTAGTCGGGGATTCGATCGCTAGAATAGTCTTGAATGTCCTGTGTGTTCTCATAGTTTGTAATCTCTAAGTCTCTGGCCATAGCTAACTAAGTGATGATTAGAGAATTCGATTCTCTAAGTCATGCACGTAACGATTACAACACTTGGAACGACCACACAGTTGTTGAACTACTAAGGAGGTCTCGATGAACCAATTCCTCTAGTTCAGTCGGGACATATGAATCGAAGGGATCGTACTGTACGTTAACTATATCGAAAGGTTCTTGCATGCACTTCATTTGTATCTAGGGAATCATGACGCGTAGTTGTTAGACGCCAATCTTGATTCATTGATTGATTAAGGTGAAACGAGCTTCATCTTAATCGTAACTCTAAGGGACGAGTTTTGACCACAAAGGGTTGTGGGCCCGCGGCTAGCTTACAATTGAACCATCGAGGGTCACACTGCTCGTGCACATGAGATATTTGAATAAATGGTCAAAGATAAAAATGTTTTATCTTTGCATGATTGGAAGTCAATATGATTGGGTCCAACATTCGTAATTTGGAATTATGAATGAGAATAAGAAAAGGAAAAGAATAGGCGATCATCTCATTGAACATTCTAAATCTGGAAGTTTCCAAATTTAGAAAATGCACTGAATTAAGGTTTCCACTTATAGAAAGTTGGAAATCGAGTATAGGCACTCGTAATGACGAGGCCATTATAATGATTCCGAAAGTGTAATCGTTACTATTTTCCGATCATTGAATTGAGAGAAACGAGTGAGAAAGAACTAACGAACTTAAGTTGTTGGGCCTGGTCCAACTTAAGCCCGTTAGGGCTTTTATGCAAGACACTATAAATACTTGAGTTATAGGTCTTCCACAAAAACAACACATCTCACACAAACCCTAGCCGATCGCCTCTCTCTCTCTCTGGCCATACTCACTCACAGTCGCCGCCGCCGCCGCTGTTCCATCGCCGAAAATCGGCCTCCCTTGGCCGATCAATTGTGGTAGTTCTTTTCCTCTTTTCTATTCTTCCGTTTATTCTCACTATTGCGTGTCTAGTGCCACGTTTTTGTATATCGAAGTATACGAGGTGAATCCGAGAGGAGGAAGATCGAAGAATCGAAGAATCGAGGAGCAGCCCCCGAGCCGATGACGCACGCGCTCCCACGCGCCGCCCGAAGACAGCGCGTGATCTTCACGTGCCGCCGCAGCTTGCACTGCCGCCACCGCTGCTTCGCCGTCGCCGCTCCCGAATTGCATGGATTGGTTTCTGTGGCAATATTGCTTTGTTTTGTGCGCCAACCTCACGCTTCAAGTGGTAATTCTCGAATCCGGTATTCGTTTGATATTAATTTAATTAGATTAAATTATGTATGTTCGTTTTCGTAGTATGTTTTATGAATTTTTATGTTTTATATGTTTACATATAATTCATGTTTTACCGCGAGCACGTTAAATGATTTAATGCGAGCATGCTAATTTATTTACTGTCGATTAAATAATTCGCATGATTGTCGTTTTTAATTTCGCTGGAAGCACAAAGGTACGCAATTAATTGTTTATAATTATAAGGCATGTGATTATGTGATTTAAACTGTTTAATTCGCATAAAATTTTTGTTTTCCGCTGCGTACACGTATCTGATTTCCAACAACTCTAACAAGGTATGGACCTTGATGGATCCACCCAAGGGAATCTTTCCCGTTGGATGAAAGTGGATCTATAATCATTAAGTTGGAATAGATGGAAAGGTATCAACCTATAAAGCTAGACACGTGAAAAAGAGTTATACTTTAAGACAAGTTGTTGTCTGTGAGATAAATTTTCATGAAACACTATGCTATAATTCCATTAGGATTTTGCTAGCCATTTCTGCGTAGTATGACTGCGAGATATGGAAAACAGATATGAAGACCACCTTCCTCAATGGCCAGATTGAGGAAATCAGAGTGGTACAGCCGAAAGGCTTCATATCTTCTGGAAATTAGCAAAAGGGTTGCAAAATTCCGGCGATCCATTTATGGATTGAACCTAGCATCCCATAAATTAAAATGTTCGATTCGACACAAAAATCAAGATATTGAACTCACGGATTATATAATGAAGAACGTCCACAGAGTTATTGAACTCATAAAGTGGTCTCGACGAGCCAAAGCCTCTAGTTCAATCGGGATATATATATCGAAGGGATCGTACTGTATGTTAACTATATCACACAGTTCTTGCGGGCACTTCATTTGTATCTAGGAAATCATGAGGCGTAGTTGCTAGACGCCAATCTTGATTCGTTGGGTAGTTAAGATGAAAGTATCTTCTTCTTAATTATAACTCTAGGGACGAGTTTAAACAACAATGTGTTGTGGGCCCACGGCTAGCTTACACCTAAACCATCGAGGGTCACACTGCTCGTGTACTTGAGATCCTTAATGCAATGAGCTAAGATTAATTAGTTAATCTTAGTGTAATTGGAAGTTCATGTGATTGAGTCAAACATTCGTAATTGCCAATTACGGATGAGAAGAAGTAGAGGAAAAGAATCCAACGGAAATTTAGTGAACTTTCTATTTTGGAAAGTTTCCCGATTTGGCAAGTCCTAAATTAGGGTTTCCAATTTCGGAAATTGGTAAATTGAAAAGTGGTACTCGTATCGACGAGAACTTGTGCTCGTTGACAAAATATAATTGTTATATTTTTACGAGCATTCGTTTGTTAGAAACGAGCCAAGAAAGATAGTGGAATTAAGCTGTTGGGCCTAGCCCAACTTAAGGCCTGTTAGGGTTTTCACAAGGATCATATAAATAGGATTTATATGTCTTGAGAAAGACACACAACACAAAAACAACACAACACAAGCTTGAAACCCTAGCCTCTCTCTCTCCATCAGCCGTCCACCTTGCAGCCGAAAACCTACCTCCGCCACCTGCCGCCGCGCCGCCGCTAGTCGCCGCCGCATTGGCATGTTCCTTTTCCCTTCGTTCTTCTTCTTTGTACATAGCCTATCACGTATCTTGTGCTTCGTGGATAGTGGATTGAATATATTACGGGAAACCTAAGAGAAGATAGATCATTATGCCGCCAACGCCGCCACCAAGGTCGTTTCCACGCGCCCTCACGAGCCGCCACAAGCCGGTGATGCGGGAAGGCAATTTTGAAAAACTGCTCTCCCATTTTCTGCGAGACAATTCTCCATAAATCAACCGTTAATGGGATGGACATGAAATTTTGATATAACCCTTCGACTAGGAACATGTTTAACAGTTATAATACTAAAGTTAATATCTCACGATCCTAAACATCAATTACTAGTACTTGTAATAACTGTAAGGTCTATATCTATGTTTGAGACAAAGGGACAAAGATATAGAATGCCCATGTGTTTTTATCATAAAGACGAAACATGATTATTTATTATAAGAATAAATTGAAATACCATAGCCACAAGTTTGCTTGTTGGTCACCTACTCTAACAAAAATAACGAGAGGATACAACACTTATTATAGGTCAAGTGGTCAAGTATTGGCTCTTGATGCGAATTGATAGAATTGAATGCATGGATGAAAGACGACACTCATGCTAGGTGCTACATGATAGTCGCCATGGAGCCTGCACTAGCGAGGAAATATGAGTCTCATAAACATGCTTTTGATATCAAGGCTCATCTCGATAGCATGTATTGTGAGAATATTAGGGAGTTGAGGTACGTTGCTACAAAGGAGTTGACCACTGCGTGACTGCGCGAATGGGCTTCTGTCCACGAGCACTGTCTCAAAATGATCACTCTCCTTGAAAAGCTAGTGAACCTTGACGTCACCCTCCCTGTCGAGCTCTCGTTGGATTTCATCATGTTGTCTCTTCCTAGATCCTATGAATCGTTCATAGTGAACTTCAACATGAACAAACTTTATCCTCCCTTGGATGAGTTAGTGAACATGTTAGTCAGTTTCGAGTCTACCATTGAGAAAGAGAAGTTTGTTCTAGTTGCTGCTACTTCTGGAAACAAGAGTTCTTCCCAAAACAAGAGAAATGAAAGAGTTCCCTTCCCAAACAGCAAGTTCGAAGTGGGTGAAGGTAGTGGGGGCCCTAAGGCGAAAGTCATCAAGTAAGTTGATGACACTTGCCATCACTGTGGAAAGAAAGGGCATTGGCGCCGCAACTCCAAAGGCTTACCTAAAGTAGAAACGTTCTGAAAAGGGTACGTATTTCATTGACGTAAATTTGTCTGTCAATTATTCTTCTTGGGTATTGGATACGGGCTGTGGCTCACACTTGTGTAATGATTTGCAACTAATGAAAAAAAGTAGAAAGCTTAGAGCGGGTGAGACCTACCTAAGGATGGGGATGGAGCAAGAGTTGCTGCTGAAGCCATTGGCACAATTTACTTAAATGTTTTGGATTCTAGTATTCCTATTGTTTTGAACGATTGTTTATTTGTTCCGTCACTCATTAGAAACCTTATTTCTATTCATGTTATAGACATTGAAGGTTTTACTTCTGTTTTTCGAAATTCGATTTGCATTATACAAAATGATGAAAATTTGATTTGCAAGGGATGACTATTTAACAACTAATATGAACTAAATCCAAATTAAATACCTATTAATGTTATATCAGCAAAATGTAACGAGATAGATCAAAATCCTGCACAACTTTGGCACACTAGATTAGGTCATGTCTCGTTAAGAAGGATGAACGATTTTGTTAGTGAAGGATTGTTCACTTTGGACGACGTGAAATCACTACAAACTTGTGAATCCTGCCTTAAAGGGAAAATAACCAAGTCACCCTACAAAGAGAAAATTGAGCGCGCCGAAGGTCTTTTGGATTTAATCGATACAGGCGTATGTGGTGCACTAAGTGTTAGTGCAAAGGGTGGATTCAACTACTTCGCTACCTTTACCGACGATTACTCTAGGTATGGGTACGTGTACTTGATGAAGTACAAGTCCGAAACATTTGAAAAGTTCAAAGATTTTAGACACAAAGTAGAGAAGCAACTCGGACAAAGTATTAAGAAACTACGATCTGATCGTGGTTTATAATACTTGAGCATCGAGTTCATTGACTATCTAGAAGAGAATGGAATACAATCTCAATGGACTCCACCTGAAACTTCTCAACTTAATGGAGCTTCCGAGCATCGGAATAGAACCTTGTTACACATGGTTAGATCTATGATGGGGTTCACCAACTTACCGGCATACTTGTGAGGTCATGCACTTCGCACTGCCGCGTATTTGCTGAATAGAGTTAACACCAAAGCAGTTAAATCCACACCATACGAACTTTGGCATTCCCGGAAGCCCAACAAAAAACATATTAGGATATGGGGTTATCCCGCTTATGTGAAACGATTAGTGCGAGATAAGTTGGATAGTAAATCCGACTTATGCTACTTTGTGGGGTATCCCGAGGACTCAATGGCATACGAATTCTATTATGTCAAGCAAGCAAAGACGTTTGTTTCGAGAAATGGCACCTTTTCTAGAAAGGGAGTTTCTATCCGATAGAAAAGGCAGCATGATAGAACTTAAAGTAGATCAAGAACCGCAAAGTGAAGTTCAAGCACAAGAACATGTAATCGAACCAATACAACAAGCCACTAATATACCTCCTGAACCTTCAGTGCGTATATCCAAAAGTGTTCGGAAAATGTCTGATAGGTTATTGCTCCTCGAAAATGATCAAGATCATGTTGATCTTGGACAAGATCCAAGAACATACAATGAGGCCGTATCGGATGCGAACATGGGACATTGGCTAACTGCCATGAAATCCGAAATGGACTCTATGTACTCCAACAAGGTGTGGACTTTGGTAGATCAACCAAAGGGAATAGTTCCCATAGGCTGCAAGTGGATCTATCAGAAGAAAATTGGAGTGGATGGAAAGGTATCGACCTATAAATCTAGATTGGTAGCGAAAGGATATAATCAAAGGCAAGGTGTTGACTATGAGGAAACTTTTTCACCAGTTGCGATGCTGAAGTCCATTAGGACTTTGCTGGCCATAGTTGCGTGGTACGACAACGAGATATGGCAAATGGATGTGAAGACCGCTTTCCTTAATGGAGACATTGAGGAAGAAATTTACCTTGCGCAACCGGAAGCCTTCATATCTTCTGGAAGTGAGCAAAAGGTTTGCAAACTCCAGCGATCCATTTATGGATGAAACAAGCATCCCGTAGTTGGAACATTAGGTTCGACTCAACTATCAAAGAGTTTGATTTTGAGAAGAACCCAGAGGAACCTTATGTATACAAGAAGGTTAGTGGGAGGGCAGTGATATTTTTGGTGCTTTATGTTGAAGACATTCTACTCATTGGGAATGATGTAGGAATGTTGCAACAAACAAAAGCATGATTTTCCACACATTTCTCAATGAAGTATTTGGGAGAAGCATCTTACGTATTGAGAATACAGATCTATAGAGATAGAGCAAGAAAAATGCTTGGCTTATCCCAAAGCCTGTACATAGACACTGTTATGAAATGGTTTAGCATGGAGGAATCCAAGAAAGGATTCTTGCCAATGTCCCATGGGGTTCGTCACTAGAAATCCATGTGTTCTCAGACACCTAGTGAAATCAAAGAGATGAAAAGGACACCTTATGCTTCTGCCATAGGAAGCGTAATGTATGGCATGCTGTGTACTAGGACCGATATCGCATATGCTGTGAGTGTCACAAGCCGATATCAGTCTAACCCCGGTCCAGCTCACTGGAAGACTGTAAAAGATATCCTCAAGTACTTACGAATGACTAAGGATATTTTTGGTCTATAGGGGTGCCGAGTGGAAATTAGAGGACTTCACCAGCACTAGTTTTCAATCGGACGTGGATGACTCAAAGTCGAACTCGGGATTTATATTCACACTTAATGGTGGTGCTGTGTGTTGGAAGAGTTCCAAGCAAAGCACGACGGCCGATTCCACTACTGAAGCTGAATACATTGCAGCGTCTGAAGCTGCAAAAGAAGGGACATGGATAAGGAATTTCATCCAAGAGTTGTGTGTCATTCCTAATGCTAATGATCCAGTACCGTTGTACTGTGATCACACCAGAGCCGTGGCGCAAGCTAAGGAGCCGAGATCTCATCAAAAGTCTAAGCATATCATGAGGAAGTATAATCTGATCCGAAAGATCATTGATAGAGGTGAAGTTAAAGTAGAACGAGTCACCTCGGAAAAGAACGTTGCAGACCCTTCACGAAGCCTTTACCAAGGTCGGTCCATGAGAAACATCGAGAGTCGATGGGATTACGATTTATGGGTAGTTGGCTTTAGGTCAAGTGGGAGATTGTTAGAGTAGGTGACCAACAAGCCAACTTGTGGATGTCGTCTTTCCATTTTTTCCTGTAATAAATAATCATTTTTAGTATTTATGATAAAAACACCTTGGCATTCTATATCTTTGTAGTTTTGTGTCAATCATAGATATAGTCCTTACAGTTATTACAAGTACTAGTAATTGATCTTTAGGATCGTGAGATATTTAGTTTAGTATTATGACTATTAAACGTGTTCCTAGTCCAAGAGTTACGCCACCAATGAGGATATCGGCCTTTCCCATTAAGAGACTAGCACTTAGTGTATGTGTACTGCATCTCATCAGTAAACGGTATTGTGATATCGGCATGCATAAGTGGGTGCTCGTAAGTTGACGAGTTCACTGAACTTCCTCACACTAGAAATCTCTAAGTGGTTCTCAATAATCGAGTAGAAATATCTATGGTATAGTTGTACACCTTTAGTCCTTACGACCTAGATATCACCGTGACTTCACTAGAGGACCAGCTGTATCGTGACCTGTCCGTCACCTACTCTAACAATCTCCCACTTGACCTAAAGCCAACTACCCATAAACCGCAATCCCATCGACTCTCGATGTTTCTCATGACTGATCTTGGTAAAGGCTTCGTGAAGGGGTCTGCAACGTTCTCTTCCGAGGTGACTCGTTCTACCTTAACTTCACCTCTATCAATGATCTCTCGGATCACGTGATACTTCCTCAGAATATGCTTCGACTTCTGATGAGATCGTGGCTCCTTAGCTTGTGCCACGGCTCAGGTGTTATCACAGTACAACGGTACTGGATCACTAGCATCAGGAATGACACCCAACTCTTGGATGAACTTCCTTATCCAAGTCCCTTCTTTTGCAGCTTCAGACGCTGCAATGTATTCCGCTTCAGTAGTGGAATCGGCCGTCGTGCTTTGCTTGGAACTCTTCCAACGCACGGCACCACCATTAAGCGTGAATATAAATCCAGAATTCGACTTTGAGTCGTCCACGTCCGATTGAAAACTAGAGTCAGTGAAACCCTCTAATTTCAACTCGGCACCCCCATAGACCAAAAATATATCCTTAGTCCTTCGCAAGTACTTGAGGATATCTTTCACGGCTTTCCAGTGAGCCGGGCCGGGCTTAGACTGATATCTGCTTGTGACACTCACAGCATACGCAATATCGGGTCTCGTACATAGCATGCCATACATTATGCTTCCTATGGCAGAAGCATAGGGCGTCCTTTTCATCTCCTCGATTTCACTAGGTGTTTGGGGACACATAGATTTCGAGAGACGAACCCCATGGGACATTGGCAAGAATCCCTTCTTGGATTCTTCCATGCTAAACCGTTTCATAACGGTGTCTATGTACAGGCTTTGGGATAAGCCAAGCATCTTTCTTGCTCTATCTCTATAGATGCGTATTCCCAATACATAAGATGCTTCTCCCAAATCCTTCATTGAGAAACGTGTGGACAACCATGCTTTCGTTTGCTGTAACATTCCTACGTCATTCCCAATGAGTAGAATGTCATCAACGTAAAGCACTAGAAATACTACTGCCCTCCCACTAACCTTCTTGTATACACAAGGTTCCTCCGGATTCTTCTCAAAATCAAACTCTTTGATAGTTAAGTCGAACCTAATGTTCCAACTACGGGATGCTTGCTTCAATCCATAAATGGATCGCTGGAGCTTGCAAACCTTTTGCTCACTTCCAGAAGATATGAAGCCTTCCGGCTGCGCCATGTAAATTTCTTCCTCAATATCTCCATTAAGGAAGGCGGTCTTCACATCCATTTGCCATATCTCGTAGTCGTACCACGCAGCTATGGCCAGCAAAATCCTAATGGACTTCAGCATCGCGACTGGCGAAAAAGTTTCCTCATAGTCAACACCTTGCCTTTGAGTGTATCCTTTTGCTACCAATCTAGCTTTATAGGTCGATACCTTTCCATCAACTCCAATTTTCTTCTTATAGATCCACTTGCAGCCTATAGGAACAATTCCTTTGGGTGGATCTACCAAGGTCCATACCTTGTTGGAGTACATGGAGTCCATTTCGGATTTCATGGCAGTTAGCCAATGTCCCATGTCCGCATCCGATACGGCCTCATTGTATGTTCTTGGATCTCGTCCAAGATCAACATGATCTTCATCATTTTCGAGGAGGAATAACCTATCCGGCATTTTCCGAACTCTTTCGGATCTACGTACCGTAGGTTCAGGAGGTATACTAGTGGTTTGTTGTATTGGTTCGATTACTTGTTCTTGCGTTTGAACTTCACTTTGTGGTTCTTGAACTACTTCAAGTTCTATCATGCTGCCTTTTCTATCGGATAGAAACTCCCTTCCCAAAATGGTGGCATTTCTCGAAACAAACGTCTTTGCTTCTTTGACATAGTAGAACTCGTATCCCATCGAGTCTTCGGGATACCCCACAAAATAGCACAAGTCGGATTTACTATCCAACTTATCTCCCACTAATCGCTTCACATAAGCGGGACAACCCCATATCCTAATATGTTTGTAGTTGGGTTTCCGGGAATGCCAAAGTTCATAAGGTGTGGATTTAACTGCTTTGGTGTTAACTCTATTCAGCAAATACGCGGCAGTGCGGAGTGCATGACCCCACAAGTATGCCGGTAAGTTTGTGAACCCCATCATTGATCGAACCATATCTAATAAAGTTCGATTCCGACGTTCGGACACTCCATTAAGTTGAGGAGTTCCCGGTGGAGTCCATTGGGATTGTATCCCATTCTCTTTTAGATAGTCAATGAACTCGATGCTCAAGTATTCTCCACCACGATCGGATCGTAGTTTCTTAATACTTCGTCCGAGTTGCTTTTCTACTTCGTGTCTAAAATCTTTGAACTTTTCAAATGTTTCAGACTTGTACTTCATCAAGTACACATACCCATACCTAGAATAATCGTCGGTAAAGGTAGCGAAGTAGTTATATCCACCCTTCGCACTAACACTTAGTGGACCACATACGTCTGTATGGATCAAATCCAAAAGACCCTCGGCTCGTTCCATTTTCCCTTTGTAGGGTGACTTGGTCATTTTCCCTTTAAGGCAAGATTCACAAGTTTGTAGTGATTTCACGTCCTCCAAAGAGAACAATCCTTCACTGACAAAATCGTTCATCCTTCTTAAAGAGACATGACCTAATCTAGCGTGCCAAAGTTGTGCGGGGTTTTGATCTATCTCCTTACGTTTTGCTGATATAACATTAATAGGTATTTCATTTGGATTTAGTTCATACAAGTTGTTTAATAGTCGTCCTTTGCAAATTAAATTCTCATTCTTTTGTATAATGCAAATCGAATTTCCAAAAACAAAAGTAAAACCTTCAATATCCAATACAGGAATAGAAATAAGGTTTCTAATGAGCGACGGAACAAATAAACAATCGTTCAAAACAATAGGAAAACTAGAATCCAAAACATTTAAGTAAATTGTGCCAATGGCTTCAGCAGCAACTCTTGCTCCATTCCCCATCCTTAGGTAGGTCTCACCCGCTCTAAGTCTTCGACTTCTTGTCATTAGCTGCAAATCATTGCACAAATGTGAGCCACAGCCCGTATCCAATACCCAAGAAGAAGAGTTGACAGACAAATTTACGTCAATGAAATACGTACCCTTTTCAGAACCTTTCTGCTTTAGGTAAGCCTTGCAGTTGCGGCGCCAATGTCCTTTCTTTCCACAGTGATGGCAAGCATCATCAACTTGCTTACCAACCTTTGCTTTGGGGCCCCCACTACCTTCACCCACTTCGAACTTGCTGTTTGGGAAGGGAACTCTTTCCTTTCTCTTCTTTTGGAAAGAACTTTTGTTTCCAGAAGTAGCAGCAATGAGAACAGACTTCTCTTTCTTAATGGTGGACTCGAAGCTGACCAACATGTTCATTAACTCATCCAAGGGAGGATCTAGTTTGTTCATGTTGAAGTTCACTATGAACGATTCATAGGAACTAGGAAGAGACAACATGATCAAATCCAACGAGAGCTCGGCCGGGAGGGTGACATCAAGATTCACTAGCTTTTCAAGGAGAGTGATCATTTTGAGACAGTGCTCGTGGACCGAAGTCCCTTCGCGCAGTCTCGCCGTGATCAACTCCTTTGTAGCAGCGTACCTCGATGCCCTAATATTCTCACTATACATGCTATCGAGATGAGCCTTTATATCGAAAGCATGCAAGTGAGACTCATATTTCCTCGCAAGCGCGGGCTCCATGGCGGCTATCATATAGCACCTAGCATGAGTGTCATCTTTCTTCCAAACTTCATAAGTTTCCTTTTCAGCATCAGTCGCTGTGGCAGGTATAGTGGCGGGAAGCCTCTCGTTCAAAACATAGAGACGCCCCTCAACAGTTAGCACAAGCTTAAGACTACGCAACCAATCTAAGTAATTTGGGCCATTGAGTTTATTGTCGAGGATTGACATTATGGGATTCTTAGACATGATTATCTGAGACATATATAGAGAAGAGGATTATTAGAGATTCGCGTTAAATGATTGTTACAATTAAATGTTTGGACTTATGTTATTTAATTGTTCTCCCACTAATTTTATCGAATTCCACTTCCCTCTAGTAGACAAACGAGAAAACTGATTTTTCTTAATGGGCTTTAGGTCCAATAGACAAATATAACCCGTAGTTAATCTAGCCCGATTATATTTGCCCAAAGGTAGATCACAATCAATCATATCCACAATATGACCCTAAATTGATTTTCCTCACACTTGATAATGACCTAAGTTAATCTCGCGAATATCAAAATCGTCGTGTGTCAAGTCTAACCTACCAATCAAAGATGCTCATAGAACTTGATTATGCCAAACTAATGCAGTCCCTAGTTAATCTAGCCGACCACGTTAATTCAACATAACCCTTTTCTACGGCTACCTTCATCATTATGTCAATTGAATTACAGCTTACTCTACCATAGCACTCCCCGCTAACACGGCTTACTGCACTATAGTAAAGGGCTACACATAATCCAACCGTTGGCAGAAGGAAAGAAATAACTCAACAGATTGGGTTTTTCTTTATAGCTTGAAATGATTCTTAATTAAAAGAATGAGGGATTTTTATTAAAATGTTTTATCTCATGAGAAGGTTTTGGATTGGTCTATGTGATTCCTACATCTATGTTCTCTAAAGGTATATGGAAGCGCATATTGTCCTAAGAGGAACATACGACCTAATTATATAATTAATTACATTAATTAATTATCGGGTTTTTCAAAATAATCATAGAACCTCAACTAGCATAAATCATTCAAATAATGTTGAGGTACTATTAATTAAGTTGAATTTATAATCAATATTATATATGTGTTCTATTAATTGAAATCAATTTAACAATTTAAATCAATTTAATTAATCTAACACCTATTTACTAAAATAGATGATTGTCGATCCAATTATCTAATTGGGATTAATTGAAAATAATTTTCCAAAAATTAAAATCAATTTGTTTTAAGTTTAATTTTAGAAATCTGAAATAAATTTTTTTATTTTTTTTTTTTTTTTTTCAGTGAACCGGTTCGGCCGACCGGTCTGACCGGTTCGGACCGAAGCGGTCCGGTTCTGCCCGGTCCAGCTGACCCAAATCAGTGGGCCGGGTCAGTCGGACCGGGAACCGGTCTGACCGACCCGAATCCACTTGGATTCGGTCAACTAAATCGTGCACAACCATCGAACCGGCCGGTTCGACCGGTTCGATCCGAATAATTAAAAACCGACATTTTTAAAACAATTTCAGATCCGATTTTCCAATTTTAAACAATTTTAAAGCTAGAAAAACTCTAAACAATATTTCAAAAATATTTTAAACTTACGAAAACTCCGAATTACATAATACGACAATCACTACTTTAATAAATCGAACATGCATAAAATCACAGCATATTATACAACGCAATTAATTACGCAACGAGCTCTGATACCACTGTTGGGTTTCGGGCACGCATACGCAGCGGAAAACAAAAGTTTTATGCGAATTAAACGAGTTTTAAATCACACAAGTACATGCCCGACAAATTAAATCAATTAATTGCGTACCTTTGCGCTTCCAGCGAAATTAAATAACAACATACATGCTAATTATTTAACTGAATTAAAAACAATTAACATGCTCGCGTTTAAACCAAATAACATGCTCGCAATGATTTAAATCGATTACACATAATCACATAAAATCATACGAAACAAACATGAATACATATACATAGGTTTAAACGAAGATGAATCGAAACTAGGGTTTCGTGTGTTTACCTCTCGACGCGTGAGGTAGGGGCGTTTAGCTAGTCGAGACTGCTACGGAAACCAATCCGTACAATCGGGGCAGCAGCGGTGCAGCGGCAGCAGCGGCGCGTGAGGCCACGGCGGCGCGTGAGGTACACGCGCAAACTTGCGGGGCGGCGCGTGGGGCAGCGTGCGGCTTCGGCTCGTGCGTTGCTCCTCGATTCTTCGATCTACAGTCTTCCTCCTCTCGGATTTCACCTCGTATACTTCGATCTACTACAACGTGGCACTAGACACGAAGTAGTTAGAATAAAACGGAAGAAAAAGAGAAGGAAAAACAATACCGAAAGGAAACGACCGATGGACGGCCGATTCCGGCGACGGAGGGGCGACGGCGGCGCGGTGGTGGCCGCGGAAAGAGAGGCCGAGAGAGAGAGGGGTCGGCCGCTTAGGGTTAGGTTTTTGTGTGTGTTGTGCAAGGCCTATAAATCATGTATTTATAGTCCCTTGCATAAAACCCTAGCGGGCTTAAGTTGGACCGGGCCCAACAGCTTAAGTCCGTTAGTACTTTCACTTGCTCGTCTCTCTTAATTCAATGACCGAAAAATTGCAACGATTACATTTTCGGAATCATTATAATTTCCTCGTCATTACGAGTGCCATCTTTCTTTTTCCAACTTTCCAAAAGTGGAAACCCTAGTTCAGTGCACTTTCTAAATTTGGAAACTTCCCGATTTAGAAAGTTTCACTAACACTTTCGCCTATTCTTTTCCTTTTTCTTATTCTCATTCATAAGTCCAAATTACGAATGTTGGACTCAATCATATTGACTTCCAATCATGCAAAGATAAACTATTTTATCTCTGACCGTTTATTCAAAGATCTCATGTGCACGAGCAGTGTGACCCTCGATGGTTCAGGTGTAAGCTAGCCGTTGGCCCACAACCCTTTGTGGTCAAAACTCGTCCCCTTCGAGTTACGATTAAGATGAAGCTCGTTTCACCTTAATCACCCAACGAATCAAGATTGGCGTCTAGCAACTACGCGTCATGATTCCCTAGATACAAATGAAGTGCCTGCAAGAACCTTCAGATATAGTTAACGTACAGTACGGTCCCTTCGATGCATATGTCCCGATCGAACTAGAGGCATTGGTTCATCGAGACCTCTTTATATGTTCGATGACGGTGCGATCGTTCCAAGTGTTGTAATCGTCATGTGCATGACTTAGAGAATCGAATTCTCTAATCATCACTTAGTCAGCTCTGGCCAGAGACTTAGAATGATTACAAACTTTCAGAACACACAGGACATCCAAGACTATTCTAGCGATCGAATCCCCGACTACAATGCACAGACCTCCCACTAGATTTCGGACTGCACGAACACTGGCCCATGGGATGGTCCTCGGTGGAACTCAGGGACAGGTCACGATACAGCTGGTCCTCTAGTGAAGTCACGGTGATGTCTAGGTCATAAGGACTAATGGTGTACAACTATACCATAGATACCTCTACTCGATTATTGGGAACCACTTAGAGATTTCTAGGGTGAGGGAGTTCAGTGAACTCGTCAACTTACGAGCACCCACTTATGCATGCCGATATCACAATACCGTTTACTGATGAGATGCAGTACACATACACTAAGTGCTAGTCTTAATGGGAAAGGCCGATATCCTCATTAGTGGCGTAACCCTTCGACTAGGAACACGTTTAACAGTTATAATACTTAAGTAAATATCTCACGATCCTAACGATCAATTACTAGTACTTGTAATAACTGTAAGGACTATATCTATGCTTGTGACAAAGGGACAAAGATATAGAATGCCAATGTGTTTTATCATTAATACGAATAAAGGTTCGTTTATTACAATAATAAATACGAAAGACCACAGCAACAGGTTGGCCTTTTGGTCACCTACTCTAACAGGTCCAACTAAAGCCCGTTAGGGCTTTTATACAAGACACTATAAATATATGATTTATAGGTCTTGCACAACATACAACACATTACACAAAACCCTAGCCGCTCAAATCTCACAACAATTAAAATTGTCAAATGACAAGCAATTAGGTGTGGAATTAAAATTTTACATCGTACATAGATAACTATCAATAAACTCTTTCAATTGAAATTGATTTGATAACTATGGTCGGAGTACATGAATTTTAAATAGGTGTCAAAATATTATCCCAAATGTCGAAGGAGTTATTGATACTCAATTTATGTTTTATATTTGCTATCGAAGTTACTCATAGGATAACATTCATTTTAATGATCTCTATCTACGTATACAATATAACTACAATATTTATTTAAAATCAAAATTGGTTGATATATTTATCGAAATTAAAGTTTACATTAGACTGCCCATAATTAAATCAAGGGTTAATTAGATATAAACCCATCACTAAGAAAAATATATTAAGATTAACCACTCCCATTTAATTTTAACAAGGCAAACCCCTCTATTGGTGATTTACCATGTGTACCTTCATATTTTGTATTAGACAACCCCCATCCCCGCCCCCTCAAATCTTACGAGAGACAAACACATTCATAGAAGTTAACTATCTTCATAAACTACCCCAATTACGCTGAAGATCTTCCAAAAATCTCGCTTGAACAAATCTTCTTATCTACCTCTTCCTAAAAACACGCTCTCTCTATTTTCTTATCTTCTTCTCTATCTCCCCTCTCTCCAACTTTCTCTTTCATCTTTTCAACGAAAAACAGTTTGCTTTGTTCGGCAACGGCGGATGGGCCAGCGGTGTGCACCGGCGGCGATGGGCTATTGTTCACGGACGTGGCGGCGAAAGGCGGTTATGTGCAGCACGACCGTGAGTGGTTGTGTGCAAGGAAATCAAAGAATGGTGGTTTGCGGCGACCATATGCGACGGTTCGAAATTCTTCCATGGTTGATTACTCAATAATGGAGTTTGTAAACAAGGTTGTTTTTTTAGATCTACAAATCCATGGTCGCATTATTTGTTGACTCGTAAATATTTGTTTCCCATGAATTTTTTTTATCAGAGTCCACAACAAAGAGGGGATCATTGTTGTGGCAAAAAGCATAAAATATTGTAGTCTTCTACACCCAGAGTCTACTATAAGTAACGGGTAGTTCACTATATTGTTCCAAAGTCAACTATAATTTTTTCGATGCCAATTATAAAAAAAATTGGTAGTTAACTATAATGTTGCCATAGTCTGGTATAAAAATTAGATAGTCAACTATAACTTTTCCGATGTCAACTATAAAAAATTGGTAGTCAACTATAATTTTTTTTTTTAATTCACTATATTATTTTTATATTTAAGAAACTATGGTGTTTTTAAATGGAATACTAACTATAATAAATATCATATCCTGCGAAAACATGACATTCCCTATGGTAGAAATAGATTGATTTCAACGAAAAAATGAGATGAGAAGAAAAGGCAAAGAAGTGAGAAAAAAATAAAAAAGAAACAAAGACGAGAAGAGAGAAAATGGGGAAGAGAGAGAAGAGAGAGAGAGGGGAGAGAGAAGAGAGGGAGAAGAAGAATAAAAACACAGTCAAAGTAAGGGAAAAATGAAGAGAGAGAAATGAATGAAAAATATAAAATGACAGATAAGAGAGAAATAGGTGAAGAGGGAGAAATGATAAAAATATGGACAAAAAATGGCATATGGGGATTAACATAAGAGGTCACACAATTCAGAAAATATTATATGGATTTGTTTATAAAGGGTCAATTGTAAATTGGTCTCACGGTCTATTATTTTACCTAATGAGTGGGTTATATCTCATATTCCCTTAAATCAATATGACATGTTAATCTTAAAATCAACTAGTTCCAAATTAATATTAAGGGCAAGACAAGGGACTTAAATGCACATTGGTCCATAAAAAAAAAGGGTATTTCAAATAAACTCATACCCCTGTCTTTAGTCTAAAATACCTTCCATAATATATTTTTTTATCAATCATCCATTATTAAATTCCTCAATATCACACATTGACCCCGAATTTAAACAAATATATTACATTAACCCCCATTTTACTAATTTTTTGAACAAAAAAAATGTTAGAAAATAATATTTTTTTTCCGGCCAGATTCTGGCATTGACCGAGGCGGTTCTCCACGTTGACTTTCTTCTCTTTTTTAACTTTTTTTTTTTTAATTTTTTTTTCCGGCCGATCAACTACCGTTGACCGCCGGTCTCCCGAAAGTTAAATAACTGCAGGAGACAGTAATTTAGTAGCCAAGACTAATTTAGCAGCCAAGACAGTAATATTAATTTAAATATTCTTTTTACGAAAAAAAAAAAGTCAAAAACGGACACCTGACAGTCAACGGCGGTTGACCTAGTAGAAAAAAAAATTCAAAAAAAAAAAGGAAGTCGACGCCGTTGACCGACGGTCTCCGGTGTTGACGGGTCAAAATTGAAATTAGGGTCAAAATTGGTTAATTGGTGAAATTGGTTTAAATTAGGGTATAAATCATGAAATATAAGTTGAATTAGGTTTCAAGGAATTTGGAGTAATTTTGGTATAAATACAAGGGTTTTCCTTATTTGCAAATAAGTTTGAATGAGCTGGAAATATTTGAAAGACAAAAAAATTGAATGTCCATTTTTTAATTAAGTGCCTTTGTCATGGGTTTTAATTGTTATTTTTGTCATAGTTGCTAACTCTTATGATCATTTACTATTTGATTTATCGATTCATTTTGAGTTTTTAACATTTCAATTTGAATCTTATAAAAATTAATTTGACATGATTTCTTATGATTTTATAGATTTTTACTATTCAAAATATATATTTTTTTATGTCAATTCATAATTGAAACAAAGTCAAATCAATAAAAAAATTAATTATCCAAATTTAAATAAGAAAAAAAATGAATAGTTACGAAATTTTAGTAAAAGATTACACTTTAACCAACAAAATCAATTAATCATCTGCCGTTGGAAAAAACAATCACATATAAATAAGTTTAGATGAAATATAATCTTTTATTTTCTCTCTAAAAAGTGAGACATATAAATGAACTGGAGTTGTATGTATATGAAATTCATAATAGTCCTAGTAGTATTAAAGTATGTTAAACTTGTTAGAGTCTTAGTAATACTAAAGTATCTTGAACTAGTTAGACTCCTTAATAAGAATATAAGTTAATTTTAATTTGCATGAAAATCGTTTTTTCTCTTCTTCTCTTTGGAAAAAAAATCCAAAGAAAAGAAGATGAAAAAAACACAGGAAGATTGAATGGAGCGGATGGGTAGCGGTGTGGTTTCTTGGTTGATGAGAATCGGAGAATCGAAACCCGATTCTGCTCAGGATCCCGTTGATAACTTGGCGATGTTTATCATTCTCCTATGTGCTTGTATTATTACCCGTCATCAACTCAAAGGATTCCGATGGATTAACGGACCTATTATTGCTATTTCTTTTCATGCGTTCCGATCCCACCTTGTTTTTTTGTTTGTTTTCTTTTAGTAGTTAAAATGATGATATTTTGCGTTTATATTGATTATTAGCTTTGATGGATGATATTTTAGGGTTTGGGTACTGGAATCACTCTACTGGTGCTTACGGGTGGAAAGAGCTCGAACATACTTGTATTCGATGTAGAGCTCTTTTTTACATATTTCTTGCCCCCTGTTATATTTAATGCTGGGTGAGTCATAATATGTATGTAGATGTTATAATTGTTGTGAAATTGGAATGTGATAATTATATTGTACTTTGGACTGAAGGTTGCAGGTGAAGAAAGAGCATTTTTTTAAGAACCTCATGAATATTATGTTGTTTGGCGCTTTTGGGACACTCATATCTTTCTTCATCACATCATTTGGTATTAGTTATTTCAATTCGCATCCCACTCTATTATACGCACATATAATGTAAATCTTACGAAGTTGTAAGGAATTTTATTTTCATATATTGTTTAGAAATCAAAGTTGTAAGGAATTTTATTTTCATCGATTGTAAAATTTGATCACATGAAAGTACATTTTCCCAGTCAGTTTACGATAAAATTTATCGGTATTTTGAGTTTACGCATCCGTAAAGCTTTGATGGTTGAGAAGAGGTTGTGTTTGCATGATTTCCTACTTATAACTTATTTTTGTGCACATGTCTATATATTATATATTTTATGGTTTGTGATTTCGCATAGCACTAACTATTTAACTTTTTCAGGTTCGAAACTTTATTTCGAGACATTGGGAATAGGCAATTTTGACCTTAATGATTATCTTGGTCACTTCATCCTCTTCACTACATATTCATCTTGTATATGATATTTCATCGTATATGCATGCATTTATCTTGTAATTAATTTTTTGTTAGTCGATAATTTCATATTATAGGTCCTAGGGTTCTCTCTCTCTCTCTCTCTCTCTCTCTCTCTCTCTCTCTCTCTCTCTCTCTCTCTCTCTCTCTCTCTCTCTCTCTCTCTCTCTCTCTCTCTCCTGCTGTATATATATGTCGAACTAATGAAACGTCTTCTTGAGTGATACGTTTCCAACTGGAGCCTTCGTTTTTTATGCAGCAATTGGAGCCATCTTTTCAGCTACGGATTCTATATGCACCTTGCAGGTCTGTATAAATTTGTAACCACTTTGTTTTTCTTTAAAAAACTCCAAACGAAAAAGGTGGCACCCATACTAACTTGGTAACTGATTTAATTATTTTGGGCATGGAGGTTCTTAATCAGGACGAGTTGCCGTTATTGTACAGTCTAGTTTTTGGGGAAGGAGTGGTGAATGATGCGACATATGTTGTCCTCTTTAACGCAATTCAAAAGTTCGACCTCTCAGATATTAACGCTATGATTTTCTTCAAGTTCTTGGACATTTCTTTTACTTATTTACAGCCAGCACTCTGTTGGGCGTTACCGTGAGTTTTAACTTAACCCCTCTCTCTCTCTCTCTCTCTCTTAAACAGTTGTATATGGAATTTTCAGTTAATCCAAATATTTGATTGCACAACACATTGTCTAATAATTTGTTTTCTAATCGTGAAAAATCAAAATGCAGATTGGATAGCTTAGTGCCTACATTATTAAAAAGTTGAACTTTCGAAGGTATATATGCAAATTTTGGACTACTTTGATTTTGTTATTGGACATGGTTATGGTATCAGTACATTACTAACATCTAAAATTTATTTCCAGAGATTCAGCTTATCACTTGTTGGCTCTCATGATTCTCATGGCTTACCTTTCTTATATTTTGGTGAGGTCCGTTTTCCTTTTACCTCTTCGCTCAATTTCTATTTTATGTTACTTCTTTTTTATCATCATCATGGCTTACCCTTATATATTTACATATTGCAGCTCTTCGAGTTTGGCGGAATTCTCACAGTGTTCATTTATGGAATTGTTATGTCACACTACACATTGTATAATGTGAATACACTTTCTAGAGTTACCGCCATGTAAGTATTCAATTTCAAAAAAGTCCCATAAAATTTTGGTACTTATTTGTTTATTTATTTATTATTTATTTGTAACAGGCATGCTTTTGCAACGATGTCGGTTATTGCCGAGAGATTTATCTACATCTATCTAGGTATGGATGCATTAGACATTGAAAAATGGAAAGTTGTGAGCAAAAGGTAAAAGAAGTTGTAAACTTGCTCTATTAATCTTACTTTGACTTCAAACATTGAAAAAACTTATTTAATTTGTAAAATTTCCGTTTGTCGATTTACTTTTCTAGCCCTTGAAGCCCTGTTGGAACAAGTTCATTGATGCTAAGCCTAGTTATGCTCGGGAGAGCATCATTCGTTTTCCCTTTATCCTTTTTGTCCAACTTACTAACCAAGTCTGAGCATGACAAACTCAGCCTCAAGCAATAGGTTAACTTTTCAAGACTATTATTATTATCATCTCTTTTTCTTTCGTTCGGTTGCAATAAATGTTGAACAATTATTATGACTATCGTACAGTTCGCAATTTTCTGGTCTTGTCTAATGCGAGGTGTTGTTCCCATGGCTCTCTCTTATAATCACGTATAATAAGAGAAGTACAGTAGAATCTTCTCGGTCCCGACTTGAACGCAACATCCGAAAACTTATTTCGTTAAATTAATAGAATTTGGCTGGTTCCGACAGTATTAATATTGCAATTTTCATTTTTTTTTAATCGGTTGAACCTAACCACATTGTACATTAGATTTCATGTTTCTTACATTGAACAATTATTTGCAGTTTGGAAAATCTGGCGACGATAATAAGCAGCAAGCAAATGTAATCATGATTACATGCACAATCACTGTAGTCATGTTCAGTACAGTGGTAAGAACATATTATTATCATGTCTATATATAAAAAGACATTGATTTGAGTAATTTGTATGACCAGTTGGTTTATTGTTCAGGATTTTGGATCGTTAACGACGTATCTTATAAGGCTTACGCTCCCTCTGTCAGACTTTGAAAACAATACACATTCTTCGGAACCTCGTAGCCCTTCAAGCTCTACAATTAATATACTGCCCTTTCTCAGCAATTATACTATACAAGATTTGGAAGAAGACGATCGGATAAGCTCTCGAAACATTTCGCGTTTAGTCTTGTTTCTATGCTCCCCATACAACTCGGTCCATTATTACTGGAGAAAATTGGACAATGCATTTATGCGCCGTGTGTTTGGTGGCAGGGGATTTACTGTGCACTTTACTAGCTCAACTGAAGAAACATTGGACCATTCACTTTTAGTTTAGATATATTTTCAAGTGTTTTTGTTCCTTATTTTCGTTAAGTATAGTGTGTGTATAGGACTTTTTAGTTTTTAACGATGTATTCCGGGCCGCTCCTGAGAATTTTGGGCCCAAGGCGCTTTCAAGGATGTCCTGAAATTGGTGCTCCTTTTATATTTTCTTCTATGCAAAAAAACAATTTTTGTTCTTAAATAGTAATTAAGAAATTTACATAATCTTCTAACTAACACACAACAAAGACAAATATAAGTGTTTTGATCTAAGGTGTTTAGTCAATAACAACATATATACGATTATGAAAGTGAATGCTAGCTTTTTTCAGACATCCGATTTATATAAAATATAGCAGCATATATGATATATCCTATTATTTGGTTGTAATTGGCATACCTCATGTCGTATTCTCGGGATAATTATAGTTTCAGTCCCCAAAAATTGGCACAATTTTCACTTTTGGTTCCCCATTTATGTGTGTCAATAAAATGTGCTGTCATGTTGCCACATCTTAACGTAATGAGTCAATCTACTATATTATTATCTAATGCATAATATTAAAAAAATACTAAATCAATATTATTGCGTTACTCGGTAATTTTACTTCGTTATCCAATAATATTACTGACTTACTGTATTAACCGGTTAACACATGAAAAAAGGATTTTTTTTAATATTATTGTATTAGATAATAATATTAATGTGTTGATCACTCAACCAAAAAATAAATTAAATAAAGTCAACGCATAAAAAATAAGTGACGTCAACCCCGATCAACACTGGAAAATAAATTTCTAAAAAAATTCAAAACACTGGTCAACAATGGAATCGATAAAAAATGGATTAGAAATCATTGGTTAAAATATGGTTAAATTGGGGTTTGAAATCATAATTGTGTTTGTTTAAAGGGTTGCGGTAATTTTGTCATAAATATTTTTAGATAAGAAATTTGTTAGCAATTCCAAATAATATAGGGGTCAATTTACAATTTGCTGAAAGAAAAACCTCAAATTCAACCATAATTTTACGGTTGACGGCCAAATAGACGGAGGGACCTAATGTGTTAAAATGTGACAACATATACATGAGAGTGTATTTTGTTGATGACGGTAATAGGGGACTAAAGGTTAACTGTAATTATCCCTCGAACTCTCTTATAATAACAACTACTAATCCACCATTAACATGGCACCTACAAAGCCTTTTAAAGGAGAAACTGCTTATTCTCGATTCATTGGGGTGCAAATTATGGAGTGCGAAAGTTGTTGGGTCCGGATTTGGTTCAACACACTGTTGATGTGATTTAACAAGTTCGAGAAAATATGAAAACGGCTTAAGACCGTCAACAAGGAGACTAGATCTAGAGTTTGCCATAGGAGAATCATGTATTTTTAAAAGACGTCCGGCTCAAAGAAGTCATTAATTTGGTCAAGAGACAGTGATTTGTAATTCTAACAATGTATTATATTTCTTTCAGTCAAGTTGTTTCCACTGAGTTTTTTCTTGGCAAGTTTTTACGAACAGTGTCACCTTCTCAAGCTTCACATATACACTCTTTATTTTGTCCAATGAAGTTTTACTAATAAGATTTTTTTAAATGAGGTTTATTCTATATTTTGAACATCCAATGAGGAATGTTACAAAATATATGTGATTTTTTATATATCAATTGGTGCTATAGATAGAGCACCCATTCTCTCTTTACATTACTTTGATCATGATATCTACTTGTCTTGTAATGTGTGATTTTTGAAGCTGATTGCTTGAATGCCATACTTTTCATCACTGATCAATCATCCACCAGCTTTTTGTCTGTCTCAGTTTATATTGAAAAAAATCAATAAGTATTGGGCACTTTAGCCTAAATGGAAGTTCAAGTTTTATCCAAGAAGTGCTAATTTTGCGGCCCATCATATCGCTACATGGGCTTTTTCACGTGCATGGATTGGTTTTATTGATGTCAGTTTTATCCCTTTAGGCCCCGTTTGGTTAACAAGATAAGATTAGCCAAGATAAGATTAAATAATCTAATGAGATCCAATTATTTTATTGGAGCTTGAAACGTCCAACAAAAAAAACTCATTAGAAGACAAGATAAGCCAAGATAAGGCAAAATAAGCCATGATTATATAATTTTAGTGGGTCGACCCGGCAATTTATTGAGGATACCAAACATCAAATTAAGTCCAACTATTTAATTAATCATGGCTTATCTTGGCAACCAAACGGGGTCTTGGTGTGTTAATGTGACGGGTTACTTATTGTAGACTCTTTTCATTCGTATTATTAATTTTAAATTTCAATTATAAAAAAAAAAGCGCAATTTAAATGACAATAAAAAAGGGGGGTTTTGTGCATAAGATTCTAACCAAACATCTTTATTATTTTAGGTTTAGGGGCTATATATCTTTCATCAATAAGCCCATCCCTTTAATATTTATTATAAATAAAGTAAACATTCATGTATATGACAATATTACCCCCAACCATTTATACCCAATTCTTAATTTTAACCCCAATTTAAACAATTTGTCCACAAAAATCCAATTTTGATTTTTTTTTACAAAAAAAAAAAATTTTTGCCGTCGGATTCCGGCGTTGATTTTTTTAAGTTTTTTTTTTTTTTTTTTTTTTTTTTTTTTTTTTTTTACGTCCGCCGCTAAACGTTGATCGTAATTGTGCAGTCATTGACAGTAAATTAACGTAATTATATTGTCAATGATAGTTAATTAACGTAATTGTACTTACGCTGACAATACATTTATGTAATAGTTGTCTCGTTGACAGTAAATTAATGTAATATTATTAATTTTTTTTTGTGTTATTTTTTTTTGTTTGATTTGTTGACAAGTTAACGTAATTATATTACTGTCGTTGCTAGTAAAATAACTGTAAACACAATAATATTACTATCAACAACATCAATATTATTATTTTTTTTTGGGTTTTTTGTTTTGTTTGAGTTACTCAAGGAGTAACGTAATAATATTGTCTATTATTGTAATATTACTGTAAACACAATAATATTACTGTGGTTGACAGTAATATTACTATTGTTATAGATTGTTGTCAACGACATCAATATTATTATTTTGTTTGGATTTTTTTGTTTGTTTGAGTTATTCACGGAGTAACGTAGTAATATTACTGTGTATTATTGTAATATTACTGTGGTTGACGGTAATATTACTGTTGTTATAGTAATTTTACCGTCACTCACAGTAATATTAACTATTTTGGCTTTTCACAAGGATCATATAAATCGGATTTTTGTTTTAAAATTTGATTTTGATTGATTTTAAAATTGGAAATTGGGTTTAAAATTAAAATTGGATTTAAGTTTTAAATTCCAAAATGATTTTCTAAAAACTATCCGGGCTGGACAGCTCAGTCAGATCGGTCCAACCGGGTCTAACTGGTTTAGACAGCCGAAAATAAATAAGTAAATAAATAATTCTTTTTCCAGAAATTAAAATAAAATCAAAATTGATTTTTAATTTTCTGAATTTATTTATCAATTAAAGCCCAATCCAATTATTCGATCTATTGATCAATAATGTTCAGGAAATGAGTGTTTGATTAATTAATTAATGTAAACGTTAAATCAATTTCATTAATAGTAAATATGTATAATAGTGATTATACTTCAACTTAATTAATTGTACCTTAAGCTTTATTTGATTGATTTAT
Organism: Erythranthe guttata; assembly: GCF_056151865.1. Taxonomy (NCBI): domain Eukaryota; kingdom Viridiplantae; phylum Streptophyta; class Magnoliopsida; order Lamiales; family Phrymaceae; genus Erythranthe; species Erythranthe guttata. Next base: position 10,863,186 of record NC_142546.1, on the reverse strand, counting down.
GTTGATTAAGGTCCTTTAACTATTTTGAAACAAATCCTCATAATTAATTATTGTAATTAATTATAATTTAGGTCGAATGTTCCTCTTAGGACAATATGCGTTTCCATATACCTTTAGAGAACATAGTTGTAGGAATCCAATCGACATGTCCAATAATTCTGATAAGATAACAACAAAACAATAATAAATCCCTGATTCTTAATTTATTAAGAATTATTTCAAGCTATAAAGAAAAACATATCCTCATGTACTTACGAAGGACGAAGGATATATTTTTGGTCTATGGGGGTGCCGAGTTGAAAATAGAGGGCTTTACCGACTCTAGTTTTTAATCGGATGTGGATGACTCAAAGTCGAACTCGGGATTTATATTCACGCTTAATGGTGGTGCCGTCGGTTGGAAGAGTTCCAAGCAAAGCATGACGGCCGATTCCACTACCGAAGCTGAATACATTGCAGCGTCTGAAGCTGCAAAAGAAGGGACTTGGATAAGGAAATTTATCCAAGAGTTGGGTGTCATTCCTAATGCTAATGATCCAGTACCGTTATACTGTGATAACATCGGAGCCGTGGCGCAAGCTAAGGAGCCAAGATCTCATCAAAAGTCCAAGCATATTCTGAGGAAGTAGCATGTGATCCGAAAGATCATTGATAGAGGTGAAGTTAAAGTAGAACGAGTTACCTCGGAAGAGAACGTTGCAGACCCCTTCACGAAGCCTTCACCAAGGTCGGTCCACGAGAAACATCGAGAGTCGATGGGATTACGATTTATGGGTAGTTGGCTTTAGTTCAAGTGGGAGATTGTTAGAGTAGGTGACCAAAAAGCCAACTTGTGGCTGTTGTCTTTCCATTTATTCTTGTAATAAATAATCATTTTTCATATTTATGATAAAAACACCTTGGCATTCTATATCTTTGTCCCTTTGTGTCAAACATAGATATAGTCCTTACAGTTATTACAAGTACTAGTAATTGATCTTGAGGATCGTGAGATATTTACTTTAGTATTATAACTGTTAAACGTGTTCCTAGTTGAAGGGTTACGCCAACAATGAGGATATCGGCCTTTCCCATTAAGAGACTAGAACTTAGTGGATGTGTACTGCATCTCATCGGTAAATGGTATTGTGATATCGGCATGCATAAGTGGGTGCTCGTAAGTTGACGAGTTCACTGAACTCCCTCACCCTAGAAATCTCTAAGTGGTTCTCAATAATCGAGTAGAGATATCTATGGTATAGTTGTACACAATTAGTCCTTATGACCTAGACATCACCATGAATTCACTAGAGGACCAGCTGTATCGTGACCTGTCCCTGAGTTCCACCGAGGACCACCCCAAGGGCCAGTGTTCGTGCTGTCCGAAATCAAGTGGGAGGTCTGTGCATTGTAGTCGGGGATTCGATCGCTAGAATAGTCTTGAATGTCCTGTGTGTTCTCATAGTTTGTAATCTCTAAGTCTCTGGCCATAGCTAACTAAGTGATGATTAGAGAATTCGATTCTCTAAGTCATGCACGTAACGATTACAACACTTGGAACGACCACACAGTTATTAAACTACTAAGGAGGTCTCGATGAACCAATGCCTCTAGTTCAATCGGGACATATGAATCGAAGGGATCGTACTGTACGTTAACTATATCGAAAGGTTCTTGTAGGCACTTCATTTGTATCTAGGGAATCATGACGCTTAGTTGCTAGACGCCAATCTTGATTCATTGAGTGATTAAGGTGAAACGAGCTTCATCTTAATCGTAACTCTAAGGGACGAGTTTTGACCACAAAGGGTTGTGGGCTCGCGGCTAGATTACAATTGAACCATCGAGGGTCACACTGCTCGTGCACATGAGATATTTGAATAAATGGTCATAGATAAAAATATTTTATCTTTGCATGATTGGAAGTCAATATGATTGGGTCCAACATTCATAATTTGGAATTATGAATGAGAATAAGAAAAGGAAAAGAATAGGCGATCATCTCAGTGAACTTTCTAAATCTGGAAGTTTCCAAATTTAGAAACTGCATTGAATTAAGGTTTCCAGTTATAGAAAGTTGGAAATCGAGTATAGGCACTCGTAATGACGAGGACATTATAATGATTCCGAAAGTGTAATCGTTACTATTTTTAGATCATTGAATTGAGAGAAACGAGTGAGTAGAGAACTAACGAACTTAAGCTGTTGGGCCCGGTCCAACTTAAGCCCGTTAGGGCTTTTATGCAAGACACTATAAATACTTGAGTTATAGGTCTTCCACAGAAACAACACATGTCACACAAACCCTAGCCGCTCGCCTCTCTCTCTCTCTAGCCATACTCACTCACGGCCGCTGCCGCCGCCGCTGTTCCATCGCCAAAAATCGGCCTCCCTTGGCCGATCAATTGTGGTAGTTCTTTTCCTCTTTTCTATTATTCCGTTTATTCTCACTATTGCGTGTCTAGTGCCATGTTTTTGTAGATCGAAGTATACGAGGTGAATCCGAGAGGAGGAAGATCGAAGAATCGAAGAATCGAGGAGCAGCCCCCAAGCCGATGACGCACGCGCTCCCACGCGCCGCCTGAAGACAGCGCGTGATCTTCACGTGCCGCCGCAGCTTGCACCGCCGCCACCGCTGCTTCGCCATCGCCGCTCCCGAATTGCATGGATTGGTTTCTGTGGCAATATTGATTTGTTTCGTGCGCCAACCTCACGCTTCAAGAGGTAATTCTCGAATCCGGTATTCGTTTGATATTAATTTAATTAGATTAAATTATGTATGTTCATTTTCGTAGTATGTTTTATGAATTTTTATGTTTTATATGTTTACATATAATTCATGTTTTACCGCGAGCACGTTAAATGATTTAATGCGAGCATGCTAATTGTTTATAATTATCAGGCATGTGATTATGTGATTTAAACTGTTTAATTCGCATAAAATTTTTGTTTTCCGCTGCGTACACGTATCTGATTCCCAACAACTCTAACAAGGTATGGACCTTGATGGATCCACCCAAGGGAATCTTTCCCGTTGGATGAAAGTGGATCTATATTCATTAAGTTGGAATAGATGGAAATGTATCAACCTATAAAGCTAGAGACGTAAAAAAGAGTTATACTCTAAGACAAGTTGTTGTCTGTGAGATAAATTTTCATGAAACACTATGCTATAATTCCATTAGGAATTTGCTAGCCATTTCTGCGTAGTATGACTGCGAGATATGGAAAATAGAGATGAAGACCACCTTCCTCAATGGCGAGGTTGAGGAAATCAGAGTGGTACAGCCGAAAGGCTTCATATCTTCTGGAAATTAGCAAAAGGGTTGCAAAATTTGAGCGATCCATTTATGGATTGAACCTAGCATCCCATAAATTAGAATGTTCGATTCGACACAAAAATCAAGATATTGAACTCACGGATTATATAATGAAGAACGTCCACAGAGTTATTGAACTCATTAAGTGGTCTCGACGAGCCAATGCCTCTAGTTCAATCGGGATATATATATCGAAGGGATCGTACTGTACGTTAACTATATCACACAGTTCTTGCGGGCACTTCATTTGTATCTAGGAAATCATGATGCGTAGTTGCTGGACGCCAATCTTGATTCGTTGGGTAGTTAAGATGAAAGTAGCTTCTTCTTAATTATAACTCTAGGGACGAGTTTAAACAACAATGTGTTGTGGGCCCACGGCTAGCTTACACCTAAACCATCGAGGGTCACACTGCTCGTGTACTTGAGATCCTTAATGCAACGAGCTAAGATTAATTAGTTAATCTTAGTGTAATTGGAAGTCCATGTGATTGAGTCAAACATTCGTAATTGTCAATTACGGATGAGAATAAGTAGAGAAAAAGAATCCAACGGAAATTTAGTGAACTTTCTATTTTGGAAAGTTTCCCAATTTGGCAAGTCCTAAATTACGGTTTCCAATTTCGAAAATTGGTAAATTGCAAAGTGGTACTCGTATCGACGAGAACTTGTGCTCGTTGACAAAATATAATTGTTATATTTTTACGAGCATTCGTTTGTTAGAAACGAGCCGAGAAAGATAGTGGAATTAAGCTGTTGGGCCTAGCCCAACTTAAGGCCTGTTAGGGTTTTCACCAGGATCATATAAATAGGATTTATATGTCTTGTGAAAGACACACAACACAAAAACAAAACAACACAAGCTTGAAACCCTAGCCTCTCTCTCTCCATCAGCCGTCCACCTTGCAGCCGAAACCCTACCTCCGCCACCAGCCGCCGCGCCGCCGCTAGTCGCCGCCGCATTGGCATGTTCCTTTTCCCTTCGTTCTTCTTCTTTGTACATAGCCTATCACGTATCTAGTGCTTCATGGATAATGGATTGAATATATGAGGGGAAACCTAAGAGAAGATAGATTATTATGCCGCCAACGCCACCACCAAGGTCGTTTCCACGCGCCCTCACGAGCCGCCACAAGCCGGTGATGCGGGAAGGCAATTTTGAAAAACTGCTCTCCCATTTTCTGCGCAGTCATGCGAGAAAATTCTCCATAAATCAACCGTTAATGAGATGGAAATGAAATTTTGACAGAAGCTTCACAACGTGCTGATATACAAGCTTCAAAAAGGAATGGTGCGTCCAATCAATAACTATGGATATATGTAAGTCATAGCAGGCGTGTAATTTTGGATCAGAAAAGAGGTTGGATCAGTTGGAGTGGGAAGTGCAGTTAGCCATCTTCTCGAGTCTTTGTTCGATTCACGCTTCAAGGGTAAAGTATCGTTTTCCCTTATTAATATATATTAATTAATTTATATTAATTCAGATTAGTGTATGTTAATTGATTATTGAATCACATGAATCTATATGTTCGATTATGTGTTTATGTGAATCCTCCGTTGAGCATGTTTATTATTTGATTTAATTTCGCGAGCATGCTATGATGATTTAATTTATGTTATTTAAATTAATTATACATGCGAGCATGTTTGTCGGTGATTGGAAGAGAAAAGGTATGCAATTAATTGTAATTATTGTGCACGTGTTTTTTTATATAAATGAAATAAAAAAATTTGTTTTCCGCTGCATACACGTACGTGCCCGATCCCCAACATCATGAACAGCACATAAGGTGGACAAAGAAGTCAGTTTTACCATCTCTATATAGTTTACCTTTTCCTTACCCCTTGTGGGTATTATATCAAAGACATCTCCAACAAATTGTGAGATGGGATGATTCTTTTGAATTCTTCTAGATGGCTCTTTTTCTGCGCACATCTATACTTTGATCATTTGTATCTGAATCAGATTCACCCGTGTCTACTGAAACTGTACAGGGTGTTGCTGATGGTGTTGTGTTACTTGGAGCAACACTTCCATTACTATTACCTTGTCTTGAGATAGATGATGTAGTAGCCAACACAATCCACATCCCCTCCATACGATCTCCTTCCGATTCTCGAGCTCGATTCCCAGCTTCACTCCTCGGGCTCCAAAACGGGTATACCTACAAACATACAACACCTATATGAGCCTTTGAGGACTCAATGAGAATCTTAAAGTATTATCGAATACTTATAACACATAGAGCATACATATATCTATATATATACATACATATACCTCATACATGGACATGCAACATAAATTAAAGCAATCATATACTTCCCTTTTTTCGTCGGCGTGCTTCATCACATAATTGTCACACGCATAGAGTGAGATAAATTCCCACTTTTATAACCCTATGATCCCAAGACCATAGAGTGAGAATATCCCACCTTTATAACCCTATGCCATGACATGTATTGAAGATTATAAGATGAGAATCTCTCACCTTTATAACCCTACGATCCCAAGACCATAGAGTGAGATTTTCCCATATATATCCTCAACACCATAATGCAACATGCATGACATGAAAAATCATCGGGAATCCCTCGGAAGAGTCAATCTAAGTTACTGGTAAATAACCTCATATATTTCGAATCCGTCTATCTACGTGGAATCAAACCACCCCTAGGCCCTACGGTACCGACTCGGCGTACCCGGGACATTCATGACACTAATGCACCCACACATGCACCCTTCTACTTACCCTTCTCTCATCCTCCCACCCAATGATTCACAAAAGCAAGCAAGAGCACATAGAAAATACACATAAAGTTTCTTAATGGGAAAGTCCGATATCCTCATTGGTGGCGGAACCCTTCGACTAGGAACATATTTAACAGTTATAATACTAAAGTAAATATCTCACGATCCTAAAGATCAATTACTAGTACTTGTAATAACTGTAAGGTCTATATCTATGTTTGAGACAAAGGGACAAAGATATAGAATGCCCATGTGTTTTTATCATAAATACGAAAAATGATTATTTATTATAAGAATAAATTGAAATACCACAGCCACAAGTTCGCTTGTTGGTCACCTACTCTAACAAAAATAACGAGAGGATACAACACTTAGTATAGGTCAAGTGGTCAAGTATTGGCTCTTGATGCGAATTGATAGAATTGAATGCATGGATGAAAGACGACACTCATGCTAGGTGCTACATGATAGTCGCCATGGAGCCCGCACTTGCGAGGAAATATGAGTCTCATAAACATGCTTTTGATATGAAGGCTCATCTCGATAGCATGTATAGTGAGAATATTAGGGCGTCGAGGTACGTTGCTACAAAGGAGTTGACCACTGCGAGACTGCGCGAAGGGGCTTCGGTCCACGAGCACTGTCTCAAAATGATCACTCTCCTTGAAAAGCTAGTGAACCTTGACGTCACCCTCCCTGCCGAGCTCTCGTTGGATTTCATCATGTTGTCTCTTCTTAGTTCCTATGAATCGTTCATAGTGAACTTCAACATGAACAAACTTTATCCTCCTTTGGATGAGTTAGTGCACATGTTAGTCAGTTTCGAGTCTACCATTAAGAAAGAGAAGTCTGTTCTCGTTGCTGGTACTTCTGGAAACAAGAGTTCTTCCCAAAACAAGAGAAAGGAAAGAGTTCCCTTCCCAAACAGCAAGTTCGAAGTGTGTGAAGGTAGTGGGGGCCCTAAGGCAAAAGTCAGCAAGTAAGTTAATGACACTTGCCATCACTGTGGAAAGAAAGGGCACTGGCGCCGCAGCTGCAAAGGCTTACCTAAAGTAGAAACGTTCTCAAACGGGTACGTATTTCATTGACGTAAATTTGTCTGTCAATTCTTCTTCTTGGGTATTGGATACGGGCTGTGGCTCACACTTATGTAATGATTTGCAGCTAATGAAAGTAGAAAGCTTAGAGCGGGTGAGACCTACCTAAGGATGCGGAATGGAGCAAGAGTTGCTGCTGAAGCCATTGGCACAATTTACTTAAATGTTTTGGATTCTAGTATTCCTATTGTTTTGAACGATTGTTTATTTGTTCCGTCTCTCATTTGAAACCTTATTTATATTCTTGTTATAGACATTGAAGGTTTTACTTTTGTTTTTGGAAATTCGATTTGCATTATACAAAAGGATGAAAATTTGATTTGCAAGGGATAACTATTTACCAACTAATATGAACTAAATCCAAATGAAATACCTATTAATGTTATATCAGCAAAATGTAAGGAGATAGATCAAAATCCCGCACAACTTTGGCACACTAGATTAGGTCATGTCTCTTTTAGAAGGATGAACGATTTTGTTAGTGAAGGATTGTTCACTTTGGACGACGTGAAATCACTACAAACTTGTGAATCCTGCCTTAAAGGGAAAATAACCAAGTCACCCTACAAAGGGAAAATTGAGCGGGCCAAAGGTCTTTTGGATATAATCCATACAAACGTATGTGGCCCACTAAGTGTTAGTGCGAAGGGTGGATACAACTACTTCGCTACATTTACCGACGATTACTCTAGGTATGGGTACATGTACTTGATGAAGTACAAGTCCGAAACATTTGAAAACTTCAAAGATTTTAGACACAAAGTAGAGAAGCAGCTCGGACAAAGTATTAAGAAACTACGATCTGATCGTGGTGGATAATACTTGAGCATCGAGTTCATTGACTATCTAAAAGAGAATGGAATTCAATCTCAATGGACTCCACCTGAAACTCCTCAACTTAATGGAGTTTCCGAGCATCGGAATAGAACCTTGTTAGACATGGTTCGATCTATGATGGGGTTCACCAACTTACCGGTATACTTGTGAGGTCATGCACTTCGCACTGCCGCGTATTTGCTGAATAGAGTTAACACCAAAGCAGTTAAATCCACACCATACGAACTTTGGCATTCCCGGAAGCCCAACAAAAAACATATTAGGATATGGGGTTATCCCGCTTATGTGAAACGATTAGTGCGAGATAAGTTGGAAAGTAAATCCGACTTATGCTACTTTGCGGGGTATCCCGATGACTCAATGGCGTACGAATTCTATTATGTCAATGGCTACGAATTCTAGAAAGGGAGTTTCTATCCGATAGAAAAGGCAGCATGATAGAACTTAAAGTAGTTCAAGAACCGCAAAGTGAAGTTCAAGCACAAGAACATGTAATCGAACCAATACAACAATCCACTAATATACCTCCTGAACCTTCAATGCGTAGATCCAAAAGTGTTCGGAAAATGTCTGATAGGTTATTGCTCCTCGAAAAATGATGAAGATCATATTGATCTTGGACAAGATCCACGAATATACAATGAGGCCGTATCGGATGCGAACATGGGACATTGGCTAACTGCCATGAAATCCGAAATGGACTCTATGTACTCCAACAAGGTGTGGACTTTGTTAGATCAACCTAAGGGAATAGTTCCCATAGGCTGCAAGTGGATCTATAAGAAGAAAATTGGAGTGGAAGGAAAGGTATCGACCTATAAAGCTAGATTGGTAGCGAAAGGATATACTCAAAGGCAAGGTGTTGACTATGAGGAAACTTTTTCACCAGTTGCGATCCTGAAGTCCATTAGGATTTTGCAGACCATAGCTGCGTGGTACGACTACGAGATATGGAAAATGGATGTGAAGACCGCTTTCCTTAATGGAGACATTGAGGAAGAAATTTACCTGGCGCAACCGGAAGGCTTCATATCTTCTGGAAGTGAGCAAACGGTTTGTAAACTCTAGCGATCCATTTATGGATTGAAACGAGCATCCCGTAGTTGGAACATTAGGTTCGACTCAACTATCAAAGAGTTTGATTTTGAGAAGAACCTGGAGGAACCTTGTGTATACAAGAAGGTTAGTGGGAGGGCAGTGATATTTTTGGTGCTTTATGTTGATGACATTCTACTCATTAGGAATGACGTAGGAATGATGCAACAAACAAAAGCATGGTTGTCCACACATTTCTCAATGAAGTATTTGGGAGAAGCATCTTACGTATTGGGAATACGGATCTATAGAGATAGAGCAAGAAAAATGCTTGGCTTATCCCAAAGCCTGTACATAGACACTGTTATGAAATGGTTTAGCATGGAAGAATCCAAGAAAGGATTCTTGCCAATGTCCCATGGGGTTCATCACTCGAAATCCATGTGTTCTCAAACACCTAGTGAAATCAAAGAGATGAAAAGGACACCTTATCCTTCTGCCATAGGAAGCATAATGTATGGCATGCTGTGTACTAGACCCGATATCACATATGCTGTGAGTGTCACAAGCCGATATCAGTCTAACCCCGGTCCAGCTCACTGGAAGGCTGTAAAAGATATCCTCAAGTATTTACGAATGACTAAGGATATTTTTGGTCTATGGGGGTGCCGAGTTGAAATTAGAGGACTTCACCGGCACTCGTTTTCAATCGGACGTGGATGACTCAAAGTCGAACTCGGGATTTATATTCACACTTAATGGTGGTGCTGAGTGTTAGAAGAGTTCCAAGCAAAGCACGACGGCCGATTCCACTACCGAAGCTGAATACATTGCAGCATCAGAAGCTGCAAAAGAAGGGACATGGATAAGGAAATTCATCCAAGAGTTGGGTGTCATTCGTAATGCTAATGATCCATTACCGTTGTACTGTGATCACACCAAAGCCGTGGCGCAAGCTAAGGAGCCGAGATCTAATCAAAAGTCCAAGCATATCCTGAGAAAGTATAATGTGATCCGAGAGATGATTGATAGAGGTGAAGTTAAAGTAGAACGAGTCACCTCGGAAGAGAACGTTGCAGACGCTTCACGAAGCCTTTACCAAGGTCGGTCCACGAGAAATATCGAGAGTCGATGGGATTACGATTGATGGGTAGTTGGCTTTAGGTCAAGTGGGAGATTGTTAGAGTAGGTGACCAACAGGCCAACTTGTGGCTGTCGTCTTTCCATTTATTCATGTAATAAATAATCATTTTTCGTATTTATGATAAAAAACACCTTGGCATTCTATATCTTTGTACTTTTGTATCAATCATAGATATAATCCTTACAGTTATTACAAGTACTAGTAATTGATCTTTAGGATCGTGAGATAATTACTTTAGTGTTATAACTGTTAAACGTGTTCCTAGTCGAAGAGTTACGCCACCAATTAGGATATCGGCCTTTCCCATTAAGAGACTAGCACTTAGTGTATGGGTACTGCATCTCATCAGTAAATGGTATTGTGATATCGGCATGCATAAGTCGGTGCTCGTAAGTTGACGAGTTCACTGAACTCCCTCACCCTAGAAATCTCTAAGTGGTTCTCAATAATCGAGTGGATATATCTATGGTATAGTTGTACACCATTAGTCCTTACGACCTAGACATCACCGTGACTTCACTAGAGGACCAACTGTATCGTGACCTGTCCCTGAGTGCCACCGAGGACCGCCCCAAGGGCCAGTGTTCGTACAGTCCGAAATCTAGTGGGAGGTCTGTGCATTGTAGTCGGGGATTCGATTGCTAGAATAGCCTTGGATGTCCTGTGTGTTCTCATAGTTTGTAATCTCTTCTTTGGCTAGAGCTGACTAAGTGATGATTAGAGAATTCGATTCTCTAAGTCATGCACGTACCGATTACAACACTTAGAACGATCGCACAATTATTGAACTACTAAGGAGGTCTCAATGAACCAATGCCTCTAGTTTGATCAGGACATATAGATCGAAGGGATCGTACTGTACGTTAACTAAATCAAAAGGTTCTTGCAGGCAATTTATTTGTATCTAGGGAATCATGACGCGTAGTTGCTACACGTCAATCTTGATTCGTTGGGTGATTACGGTGAAACGAGCTTCATCTTAATCGTAACTCTAAGGGACGAGTTTAGACCACAAAAGGCTGTGGACCCACGACTAGCTTATCGAGGGTCACACGGCTCGTGCACTCGATATTTTTGAATAAACGGTCAAAGATAAAAATGTTTAATCTTTGCATGATTGGAAGTCAATGTGATTGAGTCCAACATTTGTAATTTCGAATTATGAATGAGAATAAGAAAAAGAAAAGAATAGGCGTACATCGTAGTGAACTTTCTAAATCGGGAAGTTTCCAAATTTAGAAAGTCCACTGAATTAGGGTTTCCACTTTTAGAAATTGGAAATCAAGAATTGGCACTCGTAATGACGAGGACATTACAATGGTTCCGAAAATGTACTCGCTACAATTTTCCAATCATAGAGTTGTGAGAAACGAGCGCGTAAAGAACTAACGAACTTAAGCTGTTGGGCCCGGTCCAACTTAAGCCCGTTAGGGCTTTTATACAAGACACTATAAATATATGATTTATAGGTCTTGCACAACATACAGCACATTACACAAAACCCTAGCCGCTCAAATCTCACAACAATTAAAATTGTCAAATGTCAAGCAATTAGATGTGGAATTAAAATTTTACATCGTACGTAGATAACTATCGATAAACTTTTTCAATTGAAATTGATTTGAGAACTATGGTCGGAGTACATGAATTTTAAATAGGTGTCAAAATATTATCCCAAATGTCGAAGGAGTTATTGATACTCAATTTCTGTTTTATTATCGAAGTTACTCTTAGGATAACATTCATTTTAATGATCTCTCTATATATACAATATAACTATAATATTTATTTAAAATCAAAATTGGTTGATATATTTATCGAAATTAAAGTTTACATTAGACTGCCCATAATTAAATCAAGGGTTAATTAGATATAAACCCATCACTAAGAAAAATATATTAAGATTAACCACTCCCATTTAATTTTAACAAGGCAGACCCCTCTATTAGTGATTTACCATGTCTACCTTCATATTTTGTGTTAGACAACCCCCATCCCCGCCCCCTCAAATCTTACGAGAGACAAATACATTCATAGAAGTTAACTATCTTCATAATCTACCGCAATTACGCTGAAGATCTTCCAAAAATCTTGCTTGAACAAATCTTCTTATCTACCTCTTTCTAAAAACACGCTCTCTCTATTTTCTTCTCTTCTTCTCTATCTCCCCTCTCTCCAACTTTCTCTTTCATGTTCTCAATGAAAACAGTTTGCTATGTTCAGCAACGGCGGATGGGCCAGCGGTGTGCACCGGCGGCGATGGGCTATTATTCACGGCCGTGGCGGCGAAAGGCGGTTATGTGCAGCACGACCGTGAGCGGTTGTGTGCAGGGACATCGAAGAATGGTGGTTTGCGGCGACCATATGCGACGGTTCGAAATTCTTCCATGGTTGATTACTCAAGAATGGAGTTTGTAAACAAGCTTGTTTTTTTAGATTTACAAATCCATGGTCGCATTATTTGTAGACTCGTAAATATTTGTTTCCCATGAATTTTTTTTATCAATAAGTCCACAACAAAGAGGGGATCATTGTTGTGGCAAAAAGCATAAAATATTGTAGTCTTCTACACCCAGAGTCAACTATAAGTAACGGGTAGTTCACTATATTGTTCCAAAGTCAACTATAATTTTTTCGATGTCAATTATAAAAAAAATGGGTAGTTAACTATAATGTTACCATAGTCAGCTATAAAAATTAGATAGTCAATTATAACTTTTCCCATGTCAACTATAAAAAATTGGTAGTCAACTATAATTTTTTTATTAATTCACTATATTATTTTTATATTTAAGAAACTATGGTGTTTTAAAATGGAATACTAACGATAATAAATATCATATCCTGCGAAAACATGACATTTCCTAGAGTAGAAATAGATTGATTTCAACGAAAAAATGAGATGAGAAGAAAAGGCAAAGTAGTGAGAAAAAAGAAAAGAGAAAAAAAAAAAAGAAACAAAGACAAGAAGAGAGAAAATGGGGAAGAGATAGAAGAGAGAGAGGGGAGAGAGAAGAGAGGGAGAAGAAGAATAAAAAAACAGTCAAAGTAAGGGAAAAAATGAAGAGAGAGAAATGAATGGAAAATATAAAATGACGGATAAGAGAGAAATAGGTGAAGAGGGAGAAATGATAAAAATATGGACAAAAAATGGCATATGGGAATTAACATAAGAGGTCACACAATTCAGAAAATATTATATGATTTGTTTATAAAGGGTCAATTGTAAATTGGTCTCACGCTCCATTATTTTACCTAATGAGTGGGTTATATCTCATATTCCCTTAAATCAATATGACATGTTAATCTTAAAATCAACTAGTTCCAAAATAATATTACGGGCAAGATGAGGGACTTAAATGCACATTTGTCCATAAAAAAAAAATGGTATTTCAAATAAACTCATACCCCTGTCTTTAGTCTAAAATACCTTCCATAATATATTTTTTTATCAATCACCCATTATTAACTTCCTCAATATTACACATTGACCCCGAATTTAAACAAATATATTACATTAAGCCCCATTTTACTAATTTTTTGAACAAAAACAATTTTAGAAAATACTATTTATTTCTGAATTTTTTTTTCGGCCAGATTCTGGCATTGATCGGGCGGTTCTCCACGTTGACTTTCTTCTTTTTTTTTAATTTTGTTTTAATTTTTTTCCGGCCGATCAACTACCGTTGACCGCCGATCTCCCGCGTTGACTTTTTTTTTCTTTCTTAGAAATAATTATTTTAATTAATATTACTGTCGTGGCTGCTAAATTACTGTCTCAGACAGTAATATTACTGTTTGGGACAATAATATTATGAATATTATTTTCTCGAACAATAATATTACTAATATTATTGTCCCAAACAGTAATATTACGGGCGATGACAGCAATATTACGGTCGAAGACAGCAAAATTACAGGCCAAAACGATAAAATTAATTAATACAGTAAAATTACTGTCTCAGACAGATAAATTATTTAGCACAAAAGACAGTAATATTAATTAAAATATTGTTTTTTAAGAAAAAAAAATTCAAAAAAAAAAAAAAAAAAACTCAATTAATAATTAAATTACTGTCTCCGACAATTAAATTACTGTTGGAGACAGTAATTTAGTAGTCAAGACTAATTTAGCAGCCAAGACAGTAATATTAATTTAAATATTCTTTTTACGAAAAAAAAAAGTCAACACCGGAGACCCGGCGGTCAACGGCGGTTGACCTAGCAGAAAAAAAAAATTCAAAAGAAAAAGGAGGTCAACGCCGTTGACCGGCGGTCTCCGGTGTTGACGGGTCAAAATTTAAATTAGGGTCAAAATTGGTTAATTGGTGAAATTGGGTTAAATTGGGGTATAAATCATGAAATTTGAGTTGAATTGGGTTTCAAGGAATTTGGAGTAATTTTGGTATAAATACAAGGGTTTTCCTTATTTGCAAATAAGTTTGAATGAGCTGGAAATATTTGAAAGACAAAAAAATTGAATGTCCATTTTTTAATTAAGTGCCTTTGTCATGGGTTTTAATTGTTATTCTTGTCATAGTTGCTAACTCTTATGATCATTTACTATTTCATTTATCGATTCATTTTGAGTTTTTAAAATTTCAATTTGAATCTTATAAAAATTAATTTGACATGATTTGTTATGATTGAATAGATTTTTACTATTCAAAATATATATTTGTTTATGTCAATTCATAATTGTAACAAAGTCAAATCAATAAAAAAATTAATTATCCAAATTTAAATAAGAAAAAAAAATGAATAGTTACGAAATATTAGTAAAAGATTTCACTTTAACCAACAAAATCAATTAATCATCTGCCGTTGAAAAAAAACAATCACATATAAATAAGTTTGGATGAAATATAATCTCTTATTTTATCTCTAAAAAGTGAGACATATAAATGAACTGGAGTTGTATGTATATGAAATTCATAAGAGTCCTAGTAGTATTAAAGTGTGTTAAACTTGTTAGAGTCTTAGTAATACTAAAGTATCTTGAACTAGTTAGACTCTTTAATAAGAATATAAGTTAATTTTAATTTGCATGAAAATCATTTTTTCTCTTCTTCTCTTTGGAAAAAAAAATCCGAAGAAAAGAAGATGAAAAAAACACAGGAAGATTGAATGGAGCAGATGGGTAGTGGTGTGGTTTCTTGGTTGATGAGAATCGGAGAATCGAAACCTGATTCTGCTCACGATCCCGTTGATAACTTGGCGATCTTTATCATTCTCCTATGTGCTTGTATTATTATCCGTCATCAACTCAAAGGATTATGATGGATTAACGAACCTATTATTGCTATTTATTTTCATGCGTTCCGATCCCACCTTGTTTTTTTGTTTGTTTTCTTTTAGTAGTTAAAATGATGATATTTTGCGTTTATAGTGATTATTAGCTTTTATGGATGATATTTTAGGGTTTGGGTACTGCAATTACTCTACTGGTGCTTACGGGTGGAAAGAGCTCGAACATACTTGTATTCGATGTAGAGCTCTTTTTTACATATTTCTTGCCCCCTGTTATATTTAATGCTCGGTGAGTTATAATATGTATGTAGATGTTATAATTCTTGTGAAATCGGAATGTGATAATTATATTGTACTTTGGACTGAAGGTTGCAGGTGAAGAAGGAGCATTTTTTCAAGAACCTCATGGATATTATGTTGTTTGGCGCTTTTGGGACACTCATATCTTTCTTCATCACATCATTTGATATTAGTTATTTCAATTCGCTGCCCATTCTATTATATGCACATATAATGTAAATCTTACGAAATCCTATCGAACAATGGATAAATCATATATTGTTTAGAAATCAAAGTTGTAAGGAATTTTATTTTCATAGATTATAAAATTTGATCACAAGAAAGTACATTTTCCCAGTTAGTTTACAATAAAAATTATTAGTATTTTGAGTTTACGCATCCGTAAAGCTTTGATGGTTGAGGAGTGGTTGTGTTTGCATGATTTCCTACTTATAACTTTTTTTTGTGCACTTGTCTATATATTATATATTTTATGGTTTGTGATTTCGCATAGCACTAACTATTTAACTTTTTCAGGTTCGAAACGTTTTTTCGAGACATTGGGAATAGGCAATTTTGACCTTAAAGATTATTTTGGTCACTTCATCTTCTTCACTACATATTCATCTTGTATATGATATTTCATCGTATATGCATGCATTTATCTTGTAATTAATTCTTTGTTACTCTCTCTCTCTCTCTCTCTCTCT
Source organism: Erythranthe guttata (assembly GCF_056151865.1). Taxonomy (NCBI): domain Eukaryota; kingdom Viridiplantae; phylum Streptophyta; class Magnoliopsida; order Lamiales; family Phrymaceae; genus Erythranthe; species Erythranthe guttata. The sequence goes on along the minus strand of NC_142546.1, from coordinate 10,846,783 downwards.
CTCTCTCTCTCTCTCTCTCTCTCTCTCTCTCTCTCTCTCTCTCTCTCTCTCTCTCTCTCTCTCTCTCTCTCTCTCTCTCTCTCTCTCTCTCTCTCTCTCTCTCTCTCTCTCTCTCTCTCTCTCTCTCTCTCTCTGCCCTGCTGTATATATAAGTCGAACTAATGAAACGTCTTCTTGAGTGATACGTTTCCAACTTGAGCCTTCGTTTTTTATGCAGCAATTGGAGCCATCTTTTCTGCTACGGATTCTATATGCACCTTGCAGGTCTGTATAAATGTGTAACCACTTTGTTTTTCTTTAAAAAACTCCAAACGAAAAAGGTCGCACCCATACTAACTTGGTAACTGATTTAATTATTTTGGGCATGCAGGTTCTTAATCAGGACGAGTTGCCGTTACTGTACAGTCTAGTTTTTGGGGAAGGAGTGTGAATGATGCAACATATGTTGTCCTCTTTAACGCCATTCAAAAGTTCGACCTCTCAGATATTAACGCTATGATTGTCTTCAAGTTCTTGGACATTTCTTTTACTTATTTACAGCCAGCACTCTGTTGGGCGTTACCGTGAGTTTTAACTTAACCTCTCTCTCTTAAACAGTTGTATATGGCATTTTCAGTTGTATATGGCATTTTCAGATAAGCCAAGATAAGGCAAAATAAGCCATGATTATATAATTTTGGTGTGGCGACCCGGCAATTTATTGAGGATACCAAACATCAAATTAAGTCCAACTATTTTATTAATCATGGCTTATCTTGGCAACCAAACGGGGCCTTAGTGTGCTAATGTGACGGGTTACTTATTGTAGACTCGTTTCATTCGTATTATTAATTTTAAATTTCAATTATAAAAAAAATAGAGAAATTTAAATGACAATAAAAAGGGGTTTTTTTTGCATAAGTCTATAACCAAACATCTTTATTATTTTAGGTTTAGGGGCTATATCTCTTTCATCAATAAGCCCATCCCTTTAATATTTATTATAAATAAAGGAAACATTCATGTATATGACAATGTTACCCCCAACCATTTATACCCAATTCTTAATTTTAATCCCAATTTAATCAATTTGTCCACAAAAATCCAATTTTGATTTAAAAAAAAAAAAACAAGTTTTTGCCGTCAGATTCCGTAGTAAACTTTTTTAAGTTTTTTTTTTCTTTTTTACATCCGCCGCTAAACGTTGACCGTTATTATGTTGTCACTGACAGTAAATTAACGTAATTATATTATCAATGATAGTTAATTAACGTAATTGTACTGACGCTGACAATACATATATGTAATAGTTCTCTCGTTGACAGTAAATTAATGTAATATTATTATTTATTTTTTTTGTTATTTTTTTATTTTGTTTGATTTGTTGATTAGTCAACATAATTATATTACTGTCGTTGACAGTAAAATAACTGTAAACACAATAATATTACTATCAACAACATCAATATTATTATTTTTTTTGGGTTTTTTGTTTTGTTTGAGTTATTCAAGGAGTAACGTAATAATACTGTCTGTTATTGTAATATTACTGTAAACACAATAATATTACTGTGTTTGACAGTAATATTACTATTGTTATAGATTGCTGTCAACCACATCAATATTATTATTTTGTTTGGATTTTTTTGTTTGTTTGAGTTATTCACGGAGTAACGTAGTAATATTACTGTGTATTATTGTAATATTACTGTGGTTGACGGTAATATTACTATTGTAATAGTAATTTTACTATCACTCGCAGTAATATTTATTCTTTTGGCTTTTCACAAGAATCATATAAATCGGATTTATATGTCTTGTGAAACACACACAACACAAAAACAACACAACACAAGCTTGAAACCCTAACTCCTCTCTCTCCATCAGCCGTCCACCTTGCAGCCGAAAGCCTACCTCCGCCACCAGCCGCTGCCCCGCCGCTAGTCGCCGCCGCATCGGCATGTTTCTTTTCCCTTCGTTCTTGTTTGTTGTACTTAGCCTATTACGTATCTAGTGTTGCGTTGATAGTGGATTGAATATACGAGGTGAAACCTAAGAGAAGGAAGATTATTAAGCCGCCAACGCCTCCACCTGGAACGTTTCCACACGCCCTCACGCGATGCCACAAGCCAGTGATGCGGGAAGACAATTCTGAAAAACTGCTCTCGGATTTTATGTGCAGTCCTGGGAGAAAATTTGCCATAAATCAACCGGTAATCGGATATACGTGAAATGTTGACAGAAGCTTCAAAACTTGTTGATCTACAATCTGCCAAGAGGAATGGTGCGTCCAATCAATCACAATCGAGATATTGAAGTCGCAGCAGGCCTGTAATTTTGGATCAGAATAGAGGTTGGATCAGTTGGAGTGGGAAGAGCAGCTTGCCATCTTCTCGAGTCTTTGTTTGATTCACGCTTCAAGGGTAAAGTATCGTTTTCCCTAATTAATATATATAAATTAAGTTATATTAATTGAGATTAGTGTATCTTAATTGATTATTGAATGACATGAATCTATATGTTCGATTATGTGTTTATCTGAATTATTCGTTGAGCATGTTTATTATTTAATTTAATTTCGCGAGCATGCTATGATGATTTAATTTATGTTATTTAAATTAATTATACATGCGAGCATGTTTGTCGGTGATTGGAAGAGAAAAGGTACGCAATTAATTGTAATTATTGTCCACATGTTTGTTTATATAAATGAAATAAAAAAAAAATTGTTTTCCGCTGCGTACATGTGCCTGATCCCCAACAGTGGTATCAGAGCTACGGTTGCGCAATTAATTGCCTACGTGCTTATTATTTTCGATTGCATGTGAACAGTTTATTGAATTTATTGAATTGGTGAAATTTGAATTCGGTTGGTTTACTTTTAATTTGATTTTAAAATTGGATTTGATCGATTTTAAAATTAAAATTAGAAAATTGAATTGAATTTTAAAATTGGATTTGGTCGATTTTAAAATTGGAATTAGAAAATTGGATTTAATTTTCAAATTAGATTTGATCGATTTTAATATTATAATTAGAAAATTGGATTTATTTTAAAATTGGATTTGATCAATTTTTAAATTGGAATTAGAAAATTGGATTTTGGTTTTAAAATTGGATTTTGATTGATTTTAAAATTGGAATTGGAAATTGGGTTTAAAATTAAAATTGGATTTAAGTTTAAAATTCCAAAATAATTTTCTAAAAACTATCCGGGCCGCACAGCTCAGTGAGACCGGTCCAACCGGGTCTAACTGGTTTAGACAGCCGGAAATAAATAAGTAAATAAATAATCCTTTTTCCATAAATTAAAATGAAATCAAAATTTATTTTTAATTTTCTGAAATTATTTATCAATTAAAGCCCAATCCAAATATTCGATCTATTGATCAATAATGTTCAAGAAATGAGTGTTTGATCAACTTAATTAATTGTACCTTAAGCTTTATTTGATTGATTTATGTTGATTAAGGTCCTTTAACTATTTTGAAACAAATCCTCATAATTAATTATTGTAATTAATTATAATTTAGGTCGAATGTTCCTCTTAGGACAATATGCGTTTCCATATACCTTTAGAGAACATAGTTGTAGGAATCCAATCGACATGTCCAATAATTCAGATAAGATAACAACAAAACAATAATAAATCCCTGATTCTTAATTTATTAAGAATTATTTCAAGCTATAAAGAAAAATATATCCTCATGTACTTACGAAGGACAAAGGATATATTTTTGGTATATGGGGGTGCCGAGTTGAAAATAGAGGGCTTTGCCGACTCTAGTTTTTAATCAGATGTGGATGACTCAAAGTCGAACTCGGTATTTATATTCACGCTTAATGGTGGTGCCGTGTGTTGGAAGAGTTCCAAGCAAAGCACGACGGCCGATTCCACTACCGAAGCTGAATACATTGCAGCATCTGAAGCTGCAAAAGAAGGGACTTGGATAAGGAAATTCATCCAAGAGTTGGGTGTCATTCCTAATGCTAATGATCCACTACCGTTATACTGTGATAACACCAGAGTCGTGGCGTAAGCTAAGGAGCCAAGATATCATCAAAAGTCCAAGCATATTCTGAGGAAGTATCATGTGATCCGAAAGATCATTGATAGAGGTGAAGTTAAAGTAGTGTTAGAGTAGGTGACCAACAAGCCAACCTGTGGCTGTGGTCTTTCGTATTTATTATTGTAATAAACGAACATTTATTCGTATTAATGATAAAACACATTGGCATTCTATATCTTTGTCCCTTGGTCACAAGCATAGATATAGTCCTTACAGTTATTACAAGTACTAGTAATTGATCGTTAGGATCGTGAGATATTTACTTAAGTATTATAACTGTTAAACATGTTCCTAGTCGAAGGGTTACGCCACTAATGAGGATATCGGCCTTTCCCATTAAGACTAGCACTTAGTGTATGTGTACTGCATCTCATCAGTAAACGGTATTGTGATATCGGCATGCATAAGTGGGTGCTCGTAAGTTGACGAGTTCACTGAACTCCCTCACCCTAGAAATCTCTAAGTGGTTCCCAATAATCGAGTAGAGATATCTATGGTATAGTTGTACACCATTAGTCCTTATGACCTAGACATCACCGTGACTTCACTAGAGGACCAGCTGTATCGTGACCTGTCCCTGAGTTCCACCGAGGACCATCCCAAGGGCCAGTGTTCGTGCAGTCCGAAATCTAGTGGGAGGTCTGTGCATTGTAGTCGGGGATTCGATCGCTAGAATAGTCTTGGATGTCCTGTGTGTTCTGAAAGTTTGTAATCATTCTAAGTCTCTGGCCAGAGCTGACTAAGTGATGATTAGAGAATTCGATTCTCTAAGTCATGCACGTGACGATTACAACACTTGGAACGATCGCACCGTCATCGAACATATAAAGAGGTCTCGATGAACCAATGCCTTTAGTTCGATCGGGACATATGAATCGAAGGGACCGTACTGTACGTTAACTATATCTGAAGGTTCTTGCAGGAACTTCATTTGTATCTAGGGAATCATGACGCGTAGTTGCTAGACGCCAATCTTGATTCGTTGGGTGATTAAGGTGAAACGAGCTTCATCTTAATCGTAACTCTAAGGGACGAGTTTTGACCACAAAGAGTTGTGGGCCCACGGCTAGCTTACACCTGAACCATCGAGGGTCACACTGCTCGTGCACATGAGATCTTTGAATAAACGGTCAGAGATAAAATAGTTTATCTTTGCATAATTGGAAGTCAATACGATTGAGTCCAACATTCGTAATTTGGAATTACGAATGAGAATAAGAAAAGGAAAAGAATAGGCGAACGTGTTAGTGAACTTTCTAAATCGGGAAGTTTCCATATTTAGAAAGTGCACTGAACTAGGGTTTCCACTTTTAGAAAGTTGGAAAATGAGAATTGACACTCGTAATGACGAGGACTTTATAATGATTCCGAAAATGTAATCGTTGCAATTTTTCGGTCATTGGATTGAGAGAAACGAGCAAGTAAAAGTACTAGCGAACTTAAGCTGTTGGGCCCGGTCCAACTTAAGCCCGCTAGGGTTTTATGCAAGACACTATAAATACAAGATTTATAGGTCTTGCACACATAAGTGAAAACCCTAACCCTAGCAGCCGTTCTCCCCCTCCCTCTCGCCCTCTCCCCGCGGCCGTCACCGGCGCCGTCGCCGGAGCTTCACCGGAATCGGCCATTCGTTGGCCGATTGTTTCGGTATTGTCTTTCCTTCTCTTTTTCTTCCGTTTTTCTAACTATTACGTGTCTAGTGCCACGTGTTTAGTAGATCGAATTATACGAGGTGAAATCCGAGAGGAGGAAGACCAAAGATCGAAGAATCGAGGAGCAGCGCACGAGCCGAAGCCGCACGCTGCCCCACGCGCCGCCCCGGAAGACCGCGCGTGAAATTCACGCGCCGCCGTGAGCCGTCTCACCGCCGCTGCCGCTGCACCGCTGCTGCCCCGATTGTACGGATTGGTTTCCGTAGCAATCTCGACTTGCCAAGCGCTCCTACCTCACGCTTCAAGAGGTAAACACACGAATCCCTTGTTTCGATTCGTTTATGTTTAAACTATATTTTCATGTTTGCTTTCGTATGATTTTATGTGATTATGTGTAATCGTTTTAATCGTTGCAAGCATGTTATTTGGTTTAAACGCGAGCATGTTAATTGATTTAAATTCGGTTAAATTATTTAGCATGTATGTTGTTTTTAATTTCGCTGGAAGCGTAAAGGTACGCAATTAATTGATTTTAATTTGTCGGGCATGTGCTTGTGTGCTTTAAAGTCGTTTAAATCACATTAAATTTTTGTTTTCCGCTGCGTACACGTGCCCGAAACCCAACAAGTAGAACGAGTCACCTCGGAAGAGAACGTTGCAGACCCCTTCACGAAGCCTTAAGCAAGGTCGGTCCACGAGAAATATCGAGAGTCGATGGGATTACGATTTATGGGTAGTTGGCTTTAGTTCAAGTGGGAGATTGTTAGAGTAGGTGACCAACAAGCCAACTTGTGGCTGTGGTCTTTCCATTTATTCTTGTAATAAATAATCATTTTTAGTATTTATGATAAAACCACCTTGGTATTCTATATCTTTTTCCCTTTGTGTCAAACATAGATATAGTCCTTACAGTTATTACAAGTACTAGTAATTGATCTTAAGGATCGTGAGATATTTACTTTAGTATTATAACTGTTAAACGTGTTCCTAGTCGAAGGGTTACGCCACCAATGAGGATATCGGCCTTTCCCATTAGAAGACTAGCACTTAGTGTATGTGTACTGCATCTCATCAGTAAACGGTATTGTGATATCGGCATGCATAAGTGGGTGCTCGTAAGTTGACGAGTTCACTGAACTCCCTCACCCTAGAAATCTCTAAGTGGTTCTCAATAATCGAGTAGAGATATCTATGGTAGAGTTGTACACCATTAGACCTAATGACCTATACATCACCGTGACTTCACTAGAGGACCAGCTGTATCGTGTCCTGTCCCTAAGTTCCACCGAGGACCGCCCCAAGGGCTAGTGTTCGTGCAGTCCGAAATCAAGTGGGAGGTATTGTTGGGTTTCGAGCACGCATATGCAGCGGAAAACAAAAATTTAATGTGATTTAAACGACTTTAAAGCACACAAGCACATGCCCGACAAATTAAAATCAATTAATTGCGTACCTTTGCGCTTCCAGCAAAATTAAAAACAACATACATGCTAAATAATTTAACCGAATTTAAATCAATTAACATGCTCGCGTTTAAACCAATTAACATGCTTGCAAAGATTAAAACGATTACACATAATCACATAAATCATACGATAGCAAACATGAATTCATAGTTTAAACGTAAACGAATCGAAACTAGGGTTTCGTGTATTTACCTCTTGAAGCGTGAGGTAGGAGCGTTTAGCAAGTCGAGATTGCTACGGAAACCAATCCGTACAATTGGGGCAGCAGCGGTGCAGTGGCAGCAGCAGCGAATCGGCCACGGCGGCGCGTGAGGTACATGCGCGGTCTTCCGGGGCGGCGCGTGGGGCAGCGTGCGGCTTCGGCTCGTGCGCTGCTCTTCGATTCCTCGATCTTCGATCTTCCTCCTCTCGGATTTCACCTCGTATACTTCGATCTACTAAACACGTGGCACTAGACACGTAATAGTTAGAAAAACGGAAGAAAAAGAGAAGGAAAGAAGCTACCAAGTCAATCGGCCGATGAACGGCCGATTCCGGCGAAACGGCGGGGAGGACGGCGGTGGTGGCCGCGGGAGAGAGAGGTGGACGGCTGCTAGGGTTAGGGTTTCACTTGTTTGTGCAAGACCTATAAATCAAGTATTTATATGTCTTGCATAAAACCCTAGCGGGCTTAAGTTGGATCGGGCCCAACAGCTTAAGTTCGCTAGTACTTTTACTTGCTCGTTTCTCTCAATCCAATGACCGAAAAATTGCAACGATTACATTTTCGGATTCATTATAACTTCCTCGTCATTACGAGTGCCATCTCTCATTTTCCAACTTTCCAAAAGTGGAACCCTAGTTCAGTGCACTTTCTAAATTTGGAAACTTCCCGATTTAGAAAGTTCACTAATACGTTCGCCTATTCTTTTCCTTTTCTTATTCTCATTCATAATTCCAAATTACGAACGTTGGACTCAATCATATTGACTTCCAATCATGCAGAGATAAACTATTTTATCTCTGACCGTTTATTCAAAGATCTCATGTGCACGAGCAGTGTGACCCTCGATGGTTCAGGTGTAAGCTAGCCGTGGGCCCACAACTCTTTGTGGTCAAAACTCGTCCCTTAGAGTTACAATTAAGATGAAGCTCGTTTCACCTTAATCACCCAACGAATCAAGATTGGCGTCTAGCAACTACGCGTCATGATTCCCTAGATAGAAATGAAGTGCCTGCAAGAACCTTCAGATATAGTTAACGTACAGTACGGTCCCTTCGATTCATATGTCCCGATTGAACTAGAGGCATTGGTTCATCGAGACCTCTTCATATGTTCAATAACGGTGCGATCGTTCTAAGTATTATAATCGTCACGTGCATGACTTAGAGAATCGAATCCTCTAATCATCACTTAGTCAGCTCTGGCCAGAGACTTAGAATGATTACAAACTTTTAGAACACACAGGACATCCAAGACTATTCTAGCGATCGAATCCCCGACTACAATGCACAGACCTTCCACTAGATTTCGGACTGCACGAACACTGGCCCTTGGGATGGTCCTCGGTGGAACTCAGAGACAGGTCACGATACAGCTGGTCCTCTAGTGAAGTCACGGTGATGTCTAGGTCATAAGGACTAATGGTGTACAACTATACCATAGATATCTCTACTCGATTATTGGGAACCACTTAGAGATTTCTAGGGTGAGGGAGTTCAGTGAACTCGTCAACTTACGAGCACCCATTTATGCATGCCGATATCACAATACCGTTTACTGATGAGATGCAGTACACATACACTAAGTGCTAGTCTTCTAATGGGAAAGGCCGATATCCTCATTGGTGGCGTAACCCTTCGACTAGGAACACGTTTAACAGTTATAATACTAAAGTAAATATCTCACGATCCTTACGATCATTTACTCGTACTTGTAATAACTGTAAGGACTATATCTATGCTTGTGACAAAGGGACAAAGATATAGAATGCCAAGGTGTTTTATCATTAATACGAATAAAGGTTCGTTTATTACCATAATAAATACGAAAGACCACAACCACAAGTTGGCTTGTTGGTCACCTACTCTAACAGGTATGTGCAGTGTAGTTAGGGATTCGATCGCTAGAATAGTCTTGGATGTCCTGTGTGTTCTCATAGTTTGTAATCTCTAAGTCTCTGGCCAGAGTTAACTAAGTGATGATTAGAGAATTTGATTCTCTAAGTCATGCACGTAACGACTAGAACACTTGGAACGACCACACAATTATTGAACTACTAAGGAGGTCTCGATGAACAATTGCCTCTAGTTCAATCGGGACATATGAATCGAAGGGATCGTACTCTACGTAACTATATCGAAAGGTTCTTGCAGGCACTTCATTTGTATCTAGGGAATCATGACGCGTAGTTGCTAGACGCCAATCTTGATTCATTGAGTGATTAAGGTGAAACGAGCTTCATCTTAATCGTAACTCTAAGGGACGAGTTTTGACCACAAAAGGTTGTGGGCCCGCGGCAAGCTTACAATTGAACCATCGAGGGTCACACTGCTCGTGTACATGTGATCTTTGAATAAATGGTCAAAGATAAAAATGTTTTATTTTTTCATGATTGGAAGTGAATATGATTGGGTCCAACATTCGTAATTTGGAATTATGAATGAGAATAAGAAAAGGAAAATAATAGGCAATCATCTCAGTGAACTTTCTAAATCTGGAAGTTTCCAAATTTACAAACCCTAGCCGCTCGCCTCTCTCTCTCTCTCTCGGCCGTACTCACTCACGGCCGTCGCCGCCGCCGATGTTCCATCGCCGAAAATCAGCCTCCCTTGGCCGATCAATTGTGGTAGTTCTTTTCCTCTTTTCTATTCTTCCGTTTATTCTCACTATTGCGTGTCTAGTGCCACGTTTTTGTAGATCGAAGTATACGAGGTGAATCCGAGAGGAGGAAGATCGAAGAATCGAAGAATAGAGGAGCAGCCCTCAAGCCGATGACGCACGCGCTCCCACGCGCCGCCTGAAGACAGCGCGTGATCTTCATGTGCCGCCGCAGCTTGCACCGCCGCCACCGCTGCTTCGCCGTCGCCGCTCCCGGATTGCATGGATTTGTTTCTGTGGCAATATTGCTTTGTTTCGTGCGCCAACCTCACGCTTCAAGAGGTAATTCTCGAATCCGGTATTCGTTTGATATTAATTTAATTAGATTAAATTATGTATGTTCGTTTTCGTAGTATGTTTTATGAATTTGTATGTTTTATTTGTTTACATATAATTCATGTTTTACCGCGAGCACGTTAAATGATTTAATGCGAGCATGCTAATTTATTTACTGTCGATTAAATAATTCGCATGATTGTCGTTTTTAATTTCGCTGGAAGCACAAAGGTACGCAATTAATTGTTTATCAGGCATGTGATTATGTGATTTAAACTGTTTAGTTCGCATAAAATTTTTGTTTTCCGCTGCGTACATGTATCTGATTCCCAACAACTCTAACAAGGTATGGACCTTGATGGATCCACCCAAGGGAATCTTTCCCGTTGGATGAAAGTGGATCTATAATCATTAAGTCTGAAAATATGGAAATGTATCAACCTATAAAGCTAGACACGTGAAAAAGAGTTATACTCTAAGACAAGTTGTTGTCTGCGAGATAAATTTTCATGAAACACTATGGTATAATTCCATTAGGATTTTGCTAGCCATTTTTGCGTAGTATGACTGCGAGATATGGAAAATAGATATGAAGACCACCTTCCTCAATGGCGAGATTGAGGAAATCAGAGTGGTACAGCCGAAAGGCTTCATATCTTCTGGAAATTATCAAAAGAGTTGCAAAATTCCAGCGATCCATTTATGGATTGAACCTAGCATCCCATAAATTAGAATGTTCGATTCGACACAAAAATCAAGAAATTGATTTAGTAACGAATTCTAAAAAGCCTTACGTTTACAAGAAGTTTAGTGGGAGTGCCATTGATTTTCCCTGTACTTTGTGTTGATAGCATCCTAGTCATTTGGAATGTCGTAGGGATGCTACAGTCAACAAAAGCACGATTGTCCACATATTTCTCAATACATGAATTTGGGATAAGCTTCCTACATATTAGAGGATACGTATTTATAGAGATAAATAGAAAAGGTTGCTTGGTTATGCCAATTCATATTATGGACATGATATAATGTATGTAGTGAAGCGTCACTGTAGATATCAGTCTACCCCCAACCAAGTTAGTTGGATAGCTATGAAACAAATCCTTAAATACTTGCAAAGTACTAAGAACTTGTTCATCTATAGTCTATGGGGATTCCAAATGGAAAACAAAGTCAATCGACGACTTTAGTGTTTCAATCGGAAGTGGACGACTCAAAAAGGATGTCGGGATTTATATTCATGCTTATTAACGAGGTGTCGTATGAGTTCCAAGTGAAACATGATGACGGATTCCACCTCCGAAGCTTAATATATTGCGGCATTAGATGACGCGAATGTAGCAGTTTGGATTCGAAATTACATTCAAATGTTGAATGTATGATTTCAATAGGTCTTATCAGAAATCCAAGCATATACTGAACCGTAATTATCTCATTAGTAAGATAATTAATATGGGCGAACTTTAGTTCGAGAGAGTTGCCTCGGTAGACAACGTATTAGATCCCTGAACTTAGCCTTTACCCATACCGGTCCATGAGAAACCTAGATAGTCGATGGGACTTAGGTAATGAGTAGTTGGCTTTAGGTCAAGTGGGAGATTTTTAGAGTTGGTGACTGAAGATCAAACTAATTGTTGTGTTTTCTCATGCTACTCGTAAATAATCTATTTCGTATTAATGATAAAAACCCCCTTTGGCATTCTATATCTTTGTCCCTTGCTTAAGCATAGATGTAGTCCTTGTAGTTACTTAATTACTGTAAATAGATCTAGTAGACTCGTGAGATTATTTATTTAAGTATAGTAATTGTTAAACACAGTTCCCAGTCAACGGGTTACGCCACTAATGAGGATATCGGGCTTACCCATTCGAGACTAGCAGTTAGTGTATGTGTACTGCGTCTCATCAGTCAACGGTGTTGTGACATCGGCATACATAAGTGGGTGCTCATAAGTTGATGAGTTCACTAAACTCCCTAAATCTGGAGATCTCTAAGTGGTTCCCAATAATCGTGTAGAGGTTTCTATGATATAGTTGTACACCATTAATCCTTAAGACCTAGACATCACCGTGACTTCACTAAAGGACCCGCTGTATCGTGACCTGTCCCTGAGTTCCACCGTGGACCGCCGCAAGGGCCAGTGTTCGGGCAGTATGAAATCTAGTGGGAGGTTTGTGCATTAAAGTAGGAGATTCGATCGCTTGAGTAGTCATGGATATCCTATGTGTTCTTGCGATTTAAAATCCATGAAGTCTGTGGCCATAGCTGAAAGTGTCGTGATTAGAGAAATATGTTTGTCTAAGTCAAACACGAACGGATTATATAATGAAGAACGTCCACAGAGTTACTGAACTCATAAAGTGGTCTCGACGAACCAATGCCTCTAGTTCAATCGGGATATATGTATCGAAGGGATCGTACTGTACGTTAACTATATCACATAGTTCTTGCGGGCACTTCATTTGTATCTAGTAAATCATGACGCGTAGTTGGTAGACGCCAATCTTGATTCGTTGGGTAGTTAAGATGAAAGTAGCTTCTTCTTAATTATAACTCTAGGGACGAGTTTAAATCACAATGTGTTGTGGGCCCACGGCTAGCTTACACCTAAACCATCGAGGGTCACACTGCTAACGAGATTAATCACACTGTACTTGAGATCCTTAATGCAACGAGCTATGATTACTTAGTTAATCTTAGTGTAATTGGAAGTCAATGTGATTGAGTTAAACATTCGTAATCGTCAATTACGGATGAGAATAAGTAGAGGAAAAGAATCCAACGAAAATTTAGTGAACTTTCTATTTTGGAAAGTTTCCCAATTTGGCAAGTCCTAAATTAGGGTTTCCAATTTCGGAAATTGGTAAATTGCAAGTGGTACTCGTATCGACGAGCTTGTGCTCGTTGACAAAATATAATTGTTATATTTTTACGAGTATTCGTTTGTTAGAAACAAGCTGAGAAAGATAGTGGAATTAAGTTGTTGGGCCTAGCCCAACTTAAGGCCTGTTAGGGTTTTCACAAGGATCATATAAATAGAATTTATATGTCTTGTGAAAGACACACAACACAAAAACAACACAACACAAGCTTGAAACCCTAGCCTCTCCCTCTCCATCAGCCGTCCACCTTGCAGCCGAAACCCTACCTCCGCCACCAGCCGCCGCGCCGCCGCTAGTCGCCGCCGCATCGGCATGTTCCTTTTCCCTTGGTTCTTCTTCTTTGTACATAGCCTATCACGTATCTAGTGCTTCGTGGATAGTGGATTGAATATATGAGGGGAAACCTAAGAGAAGATAGATTATTATGCCGCCAACGCCGCCACCAAGGTCGTTTCCACGCGCCCTCACGAGCCGCCACAAGCCAGAATGCGGGAAGGCAATTTTGAAAAACTGCTCTCACATTTTCTGCGCAGTCCTGCGAGACAATTCTCAATAAATCAACCGTTAATGGGATAGACGTGAAATTTTGACAGAAGCTTCACAATGTGCTGACATACAAGCTTCCAAAAGGAATGGTGCGTCCATTCAATAGCTATGGAGATATTGAAGTCGTTGCAGGCGTGTAAGTTTGGATCAGAAAAGAGGTTGGATCAGTTGGAGTGGGAAGAGCAGTTAGCCATCTTCTCGAGTCTTTGTTCGATTCACGCTTCAAGGGTAAAGTATCATTTTCCCTTATTAATATATATTAATTAATTTAAATTAATTCAGATTAGTGTATGTTAATTGATTATTGAATCACTTGAATCTATATGTTCGATTATGTGTTTATGTGAATCCTCCGTTGAGCATGTTTATTATTTGATTTAATTTCGCGAGCATGCTATGATGATTTAATTTATGTTATTTAAATTAATTATACATGCGAGCATGTTTGTCGGTGATTGGAAGAGAAAAGGTATGCAATTAATTGTAATTATTGTGCACGTGTTTGTTTATATAAATGAAATAAAAAATTTTGTTTTCCGCTGCGTACACTTACGTGCCCGATCCCCAACATCATGAACAACACCTAAGGTGGACAAAGAAGTCAGTTTTACCATCTCTATATAGTTTACCTTTTCCTTACCCTTTGTGCGCATTATATCAAAGACATCTCCAACAAATTGTGAGATGGGAAGATTCTTTTGAATTCTTCTAGATGGCTCTTTTTCTGCGCACATCTATACTTTGATCATTTGTATCTGAATCAAACTCCTCCGTGTCTGCTGAAACTGTACAGGGTGTTGCTGATGGTGTTGTGTCACTTGGAGCAACACTTCCATTACTATTAACTTGTCTTGAGATAGATGATGTAGTAGCCAACACAATCCACATCCCCTCCATACGATCTCCTTCCGATTCTCGAGCTCGATTCCCAACTTCACTCGTCAGGCTCCAAAACGGGTATACCTACAAACATACAACACCTATATGAGCCTTTGAGGACTCAATGAGAATCTTGAATTATTATCGAATACTTATAACACATAGAGCATAGATATATATATATATATATATATATATATATATATATATATATATATATATATATATATATATATATATATATATATATATATATATATACACGTACATATACCTTATACATGGACATGCAACATTAATTAAAGCAATCATATACTTCCCTTTTTTCGTCGACGTGTTTCATCACATAATTGTCACACGCATAGAGTGAGATAAATTCCCACTTTTATAACCCTATGATCCCAAGACCATAGAGTGAGAATATCCCACCTTTATAACCCTATGCCATGACATGTATTGAAGATTGTAGGATGAGAATCTCTCACCTTTATAACCCTACGATCCCAAGACCATAGAGTGAGATTTTCCCATCTATATCCTCAACACCATATTGCAACATGCATGACATGAAAAATCATCAGGAATCCCTCAGAAGAGTCAATCTAAGTTACCGGTAAATAACCTCATATATTTCGAATCCGTCTATCTACGTGGAATCAAACCACCCCTAGAGCCTACGGTACCGACTCGGCGTACCCGGGATATTTACCGTAGCCTCGAAAGACTTTCCATCATGTTTTTACCTTTTTAAAAATTCATGACACTCATGCACCCACACATGCACCCTTCTACTTACCCTTCTCTCATCCTCCCACCAAATGATTCACATAAGCAAGCGAGAGTACATAGAAAATACACATAAAGTTTCTTAATGGGAAAGTCCGATATCCTCATTGGTGGCGGAACCCTTCGACTAGGAACATGTTTAACAGTTATAATACTAAAGTAAATATCTCACGATCCTAAAGATCAATTACTAGTACTTGTAATAATTGTAAGGACTATATCTATGTTTGAGACAAAGGGACAAAGATATAGAATGCCCATGTGTTTTTATCATAAATACGAAAAATGATTATTTATTATAAGAATAAATTGAAATACCACAGCCACAAGTTCGCTTGTTGGTCACCTACTCTAACAAAAATAACGAGAGGATACAACACTTAGTATAGGTCAAGTGGTCAAGTATTGGCTCTTGATGCGAATTGAAAGAATTGAATGCATCTGAATTGGTGCGGATGAATATAAATAAATATAAAATGAGAGATTTCTTTCAAAGAAACAAAGACTTGTGTTGAAAAAGATTATACAGCGAAATATAAATGACACGAGTTTTAAATCATTATCCATAAGTATATAACTTGTGGATGGTGCCTTCATAGGCAAAAGACAGTATTCAAAAGAATACAAATGAGAAGTCAAGATCTTCTCTTCTAATAAAAAATCACATGATGATTTCTTCGTAAACCAATTCAATTCCTAGATTGTATGTCAATATTGCTTAACAGCTCTCTACAAATACAAATCAGTATTCAAAAGAATACAAATGAGAAGCAAAGATCTTCTCTTCTTAAAAGAAAATGACAAGTTGATTTCTTCGTAAACCAATTCTAGAATCTATGATGATATTACATAACATCACTCTAGGAATGCAAACTGGTATTAAATGATATTCAATACAAAACAGACTCAATTCTGTAGTGGCAAATCTATAAAGAAAACAGGGTGTTGGAAAAAAAATTCCAACACCCGCAGCTCTATGCTCTCAACCTTTTGGAAAAAATGTGAAAAATGAATTGAGTTCGTTTCCTATTTATACAGTCTGAGAGCTCTTGGCCTGTACAAAATAAACACACTAGGAGAGATAATGGGTTAGTCGATTGATTAAACATGTGCTTAAATAATTACCTACTAAGCTAAAAATAACCGCCACTAACTATAAATAATAAATCCGAATTAAAATAATAAATCCAATAATAATAGTAAATTCGGAAATAATAAAAAATTATTTAAGAAAGTGAAAACAATCAAATTTTATTTGACTCAAAAGTCAAATATTTAACAGTGCCTTAGTAACGGTTTTAGACCTTGATGTACACGCAACGACCCTATATGCTAATTAGGAGTTTACTATGAAGTAAATATAAATAACACCTCAACCTCATTGAAAAGGTACGTTCTAAAAAATCTCTTGAGTCCTATTGATCTTGTGCTCTCTACCCTATTTTCTATGCTAGCGTTTAACTTGATCGTTGGAGGGGTTTCCGCCGGATCAACCCCTGGCTGAGTTCACTTGCTTTGGTTTTACAAGTTTGATAATCAAGTCTTCCTCTGTAGATGATTGGATCATCTGCTCGCGCACAACAAATCTTCCCCCTGTTCCTGTACCAATTTATCAAGATAACCCTTTACGTCATCATTCTAGCGCCGTCTTAAGAATGCCAACCATGTCATCGCGACGTAGACATAATCCAGATAATCACGCAAACGCTACCTCCGCCGTAACCAACCTGATGAGGAATCCTCCACCACCCCATTATGGGGAAATCGAGCGCCGCTAAATAACATCGGTGCCCCTTCTCCTACACAAGACAACATCGCTGCCCCTCCACTTCCACTAGACAATAACAGTGCACCTCCGCCACCACAAGGTAACGTTAGCCGAGCCCCTCAACGCACCGTCCAGGTGACGAAGGCTTTAAAACTAATGCTCGAAGAGGTCCCTCTAAACCTAATTTCTAATTGTATCCCAACTTAACTTCAATTTCTACAATTTTGACAACAAAAATTAAATTTTGGCGTTTTCTTTTTGTAGTTTTTTTACCGTTGGGTTTTCGGCGTTGACTTTCTTTCCCCTCCTATCTGCTTTCTCGCTGTCGGGTTTTGGCGTTGATTTTTTTTAGATTTTTTTTTTCTTCACTTTTATACATCGCTGTTTTCCGGAGTTGATCTGGTCAATGCCGATCTCTAGCGTTGACTTTTTGTTTCCCGTAAATTTGTATCCATTTTTTTTTTCGCCCGGCGCTGAACCTTGACCGTAATTGTACTGTCATTGACAGTAATTGTACTGTCGTTGATAGTACAATTACTATAAACACAATAATATTATTGTCAACTACATCAACATTATTATTCTTTTGACTTTTTTATTTTGTTTGATATGTTGACTAGTCAGCGAAATAACATTATTGTCGTTGCCCGTAAAATTACTATAAACACAAAAATATATATTATTGTCAACAACATCAATATTTATTTTTTGTCTTTTTATTTTGATTGATTTGTTAACCGGTTAACGTAATAGTATTACTATCTACTATTGTAATATTATTATAAACATAGTAGTATTACTCTGGTTGACGGTAATATTACTGTCGTTACAGTAATAATATTACGGTTGTTCACAACAATGTTTTGAATCCCGGACGAGACCGGCCTGTTCGACCGGTTCAACCGCGAACCGCTGCCATGTCTGGTCTGTTTGGCTTCACAGGCGCGAATTTAAAAACACCGGTTTAATTGATAAAACCTGGTTTTTTGGCCCGTCGGACCGCGAACCCAGAACCTGGATAAAATTTTGTTTTTTTAGAAATCATTTTTAGATTAAATTAGCAACATAGTGGAGGGAGAAGAAAAAATCAACAATGAAAGAAAACCTAGTCAAAACCGTTGTTGGACGATGAAAATGGCTTTAATGGGACACTGGCGCTAGTGCTCGAGCTGTGTCTTGAGCTGAGATCTTCAATGGTGGCTTGATGGGTTAATGGGTGGTAGTGATTGGAGAAAAAAAAGGAAAAGGAAAACGATTACAGTAAAAAGAGAAGAAATAAGGTGTTGGTGTTTGGGAATTGAGGTTAGGTGGCTCGGTGCAATACTCTACTATTTAGTGAGATGAGTATTTTTTTAGGGTTTTTTGGTTTAAAATCCTTTTGCCTTTTAACTTTCATTTATCTCCCCACTTCAATTAAAGTATAATAAACTCCCTATATTGTTGATTCTATACACTTACCTCCCACCTTCATGTGAAAATATTGTATTGGCCCTCACTCTAAAAGAAAACGACAACTTAAACAAGAATCGTCTCTCTTATCAAATTCCTCTCTCTCACCGATCTAGTAATTCGCGCTCAACACAACAGAAGAACCAAAATTTTTACCTTTTCTTCTTCAGTCGAAGGTGTCATCTCTTCTCAACTAAATTCTTCCATAATCAAGAACACTTCAAGAAAACTGAAATACCCAATTATTTGGTGTGGTATTCGCTCTCAAAGTGGAAAAGGACAGAGAGGAAAAACGAAAAAAATGCAAAAGCAAAGATATGAGATTTTTCATGTTAGTTTTTTTGTTTATGTTTTAGTTTTCAGGTTGGATTTCTAAAAAATAAAAATCCAATTTGAACCCAAATATTTTAAGCCTAAATTGTGTTTTCCTATTTGAGTTTGCAATATCTCTATTTTGTTTTTGAAAACTATGATTTTCAATGGTTATTTGTTCGTATTTTATGCTTTGTAGTAATCTAGTTTATTATTGTATGTATTTTGGTATTTAAAATTGGGCAAATTAGTACAATGCAATTTTTTTCTTAATATTTTGTCTTCTGTCATGTTTTGCAAGTAATATTAGTGCAGATTGAGAGAATGTTTAGTTAATTGCATTTTGTTTTATAATTTTAGGTTGTATGGTTGAGATGCTTGCTTAATATATTTTTTATATTAATAATCTTTGTTTGTTTGTTCACTTCAGAAATGGCCCCTAAGGAGTCAAAGAAGTGTGCGCTATATTCGCGTCGTTCTCCATCAAACTTAAAGAATACATTGGATCAAGTAAAAGCAAAGATGAACTGCACAACTGGAGGCCATCAAAAGCACTCTATTTGGGATTTTTTTGAATAAGCCTAACCTCACTCATAGTTTTACTAAGGTTTTAGCTATTATGAGACATTTTTAGGTTAAGAAAATGTCTTTAAAGTTTGGAGAAGATGTTGAGGTCCCTTTTGAAGCTTCTGAGTTCTCTATGGTGATGGGGTTGTGACATAAGGGGCACGCTGTAGATTTAAAATTGAAGATAAAATCTTCGATTATTGATGATCTATTTTCCGGAAAAAAAATAAAACACTTTGCGGAATGAATTAGCTGACCGATTATTAGAATTAGCTTCGAGGGATGATTGTGTAGATGACTTATGTAGAATATACATTCTTTTTGTTTGTAATTGTGTATTATTTCCTCAAGGCAACTAGTTAGAGAATTTGTCTGAATTAGGTTCTTATTCATGGGGAAAAGTTGTTTCTGATTACTTGATCGGCGAAATGAGGGCACATGTAAACCAAAAGAAGACGTACATCAATGGTTGCACCATTAATTAGTAAGTAATATATATTTTAATATCAATTTTTATTTGTATTTTGATTCTTAATTTCCATAACCTATGCATTTTTATAAAACTGGCAGGCTTGGTTTTATGAAACGGTCCCCTTTATCGGGTCACCGACAAGCTTGAGTCGATTTCCTCGATTTTTTAGGTGGGACAATAGCAAGAAGGGCCGAGAAGAATCTAAATTTCAAAATGCACTTGATGAACTTACAACTGAAAAGGTAATAACTTGTTAGTACCACTTGTTTGTTTTTTCTCTATTTAATGTAAAATTATGAAGTACATTGATATCTTTTTGTGTTAATTATTTTTTTACTTAGGTTGTTCTGTTTATTCCAAATCCCAAGAGAACTAGTTGATTGATCTTCCACCCACTTATTCAGATGATTGTACTAATAGTGAATTTCCATCAGCTAATATCGGAGCAGAAGTTCTTCTCAAAGCTAGAGATGATGAAATTATAATTTTGAGGAAGAAAATTGAGGAGCTAGAAGCATTTCGTAAAACTAGAGATCACAAACTTGTATCTTTTAAGAATAAATATGTGGATTTTGAAACGCAAAATGACCAATTTGTCAAGGAAGAAGAGTGCGATGGTATGAATATGAGGGATGATAACTTTTTGACAAGCACATCTGTAAGATTTTAAAACTTCCATTGTTACAGTTTTATGACTTTATCTATACAAAATAGGAGCTGCAATGTGATATTTTCCGACTTTATTTGTACTAAATGCATATTAATTGTCATGTTTTATCTTATTTAAAGGATTTTGTGAATCTAATCTCCGAATTTGGTGATATTCAAAAGAATAAAGAAGGGGAGGATAAAGAAGATAAAGAAGATGACGAGAGTAAAGGACAGAAAGAAGAGGACGAGCATGAAGAAGAGAAAGAAGAGAGGGGCATGGAAGAATGCAAAGAAGATGATGAGAATGAAGAAGATAATGAAAATGATGAAGAAGAAAAACAAGAGGGCGATAATGAAAAAGAGAAAGAAGAGGAGGAATCACTTAAGAAACAAGAAAAATACGGTCAAAAAGACGTTACGATTCCTCTATTGTTCGAAATGTTCAAAATAGAAATGATAGAAAAGAAAAAACGAGAGCGGAAGGTTTTGTTACTCCACCAGCACTAAGCACGTCCCCATGAAAAAAAATTAGAGTCATTGCAAGAAAATATGGACGTGGAAGAAGAAAAAAACACTGCGACGTAGCCGTGAAACTGTTATACAAGAAACACCACAAACGGTATATATTTTTATACATTATTTTTTTTTGTATTGTTTCTTGAATATATAATTGTGCACCATTTGTTTTAGGATGACCTTGAAATCTATTGTGGGCGGAAAGATTACAATGGTCGTGATGAGATTGTTGACATTGATAACGAAATATTGGACAATTATATGCCCGAGGATGTCTTGGGGTTAGAAGTGGTACATATTTTTAAAGATCATTTGTATCATTTGTTTGTTTATTTATTTTATATTGTTTCCCGAGTCTATTGAATATATAATTGTGCACCATTTGTTTAAGGAACATGAACTCTATCGTGGGCGGAAAGATTATAAAGCTCGTGATGAGATTGCTGATGTTGATAGAGAAATGTTGGACAATTTTATGTCCAAGGATGATTTGGGGTAACGAATTTTGTATGTTGTATTTGTCTTCATAAATAAAAAATTATATCAAGAAATGATTTTAAATACAATAGGGCAATTTTATGGACAACTCGCATATATGCGATCGATGGAAGGCGCATTTGTGGGCTACTATTTGGTGAAAAACTTTCTGGAGATACCATAGATTGCTACATGATCACTCTATCTAGACATTTCACTTCAATCGGATATGAGATTTGCTACATTTCAACAATTGTACATGTATGGTTAACGCATACTATTTTGTTAACTATTATGTATCAAATCAATGATTATATTATATATATATATATATATTCAATAAAAACTACTTGTATTTCTTATACATCGTTCTATGTTTCATAGGTTGAAATGCTTAGAATTGTTAAAGACATTAACTTTGTTAACATCAATGACAGTAATTATAAGGAGTTGATGCATAGCATGAATTCAATGTGAAAAAATATATTGGAGAAAATAAATGATAACAATTTCTCGACATATCGATTTATTCTTATACCGATAAACAGAGATTGTCATTGGTTCCTCCTAGTTCTAGACACAACCCTTAAATAGTTTTTCTACTAGAACTCAACAATGACCCCAGATACAAATCGGTTGTGAAGAAAATTTTAAGTTCTTATTTTTCAACACGTATTTCTCCTATTTATTTATTTTGGTTAAAAACTTATGAAATAAATATTGTAGGTTGAGTTTTACAGCAAATATTTTTGTGTTAAGTTGGGGATTGTATTGCCTACCGCTTTTGAAGCGGTAAAATGCCAACAACAAGACGGTACCGTGGATTGTGGTGCATATGTATTTTTTGGGCAGAGTGTTATGCTAGAGGAACTCAATGGATGTGGAAATATGTAGAGAGTTTCTCTATGGATGCGGTTCGAGCACGCATTGCGTGCGCATTGATGAATCATAAAATTGACGATCTTGTATTGCGCCCTTAAAGTAACCTCATGTATTTATTTTTAGTCACTTTTGGAAGATGAACCTACGTACAATTTAGTACAAACAAAGGTAGATGTTTGTATTTTATTGTGTCGAATTTAGTAGTTTGGATGTTTTTTTTTTTTTTTTGTTTTTGCAAAAATCAAAGTGAAAATTAATGGTATCACTCATTATTGAGCAAATTATACGTCATATTTGAATTACTTATTCCAAGTTGTCTCGCTTATTACGTCTCTCCTATTGTTGGTCTTGTTCATCTTTACCTACAATACTTATGCATCCAACACTTGGTACACATATAGGTGACTGATAGTATTTTGTTACGACAGATGTGGGACTTAGGAAAGTTTGAAGAAAATTATAATGTCAAAATCATTGACCACCGCTATACATTATTTAAATTAGATATTTAAAGTTATACGTTGAATTCCACTATTATATAGCTACAACTTGTACACCATCGACCATTTATGTTTTAAGAAAAGTTTGCACTATGTATTCAAAATATATTACTAAATCATATACCAAGTAATTTTGAACGTGTATTAAAATGATTAAATAGATTTGATATGTATTGACATTGCTTTCATAATTTCAAAAAACTAAAAAAAGTACCAATAGACTCTTTTAGTACATGATTCATAATTCCGTACAGTAAAAAATACCAATACTCTCCCTTAGTACATGTATCCCATATTATTAGTATTTTTCATCTTTATATATAGTACTTATGTGTTCTGAACTTAGTACACACGCAGGTGACTGGTAGCACTTTGTTGCGTCTGGTCTTTCGGAAAAATATGTTCATAGTTGTCTGTTGAATTCCACTTGTATGACCTACACTAATGACTATGTGATATCTAGCTACAACATGTACAACATCAACCATTTATATTGTAAGAGAAGTTTGCACTATATAAACAACACATATTACAAAGTCATATACCAAGTAATTCCAAATACACTCACTTAGTACATGAAATTGGTAATATTTTGTTATGTCGGATCTTGCACTTCGAATATGTTTGAAAAATTAATGATATCGATGATCATTGAACAGCGCGATACGCTATTTGAATTAGTTATTGAAAGCTGGCTTTGTATTCCACTTGTATGACTATATATATAGTTATAACTTGTCCATCGAAATCACAAACGACCATTTATTTTTTGAAGACAAGTTAAAACTATGTTATCAAACCATTACAAAATCATAGAAAAAGTAATCCCAAATATGTTTGAAGACATTCAAAGAGATGAAATGCATATTGACATTACTTTCTTACTTTCAAAACCCACAAAAATACAAATAGATACAAATAGATGTCTTGCATATTTTCTGTATTGTTCGTCATTATATGTATAAACGCATGGGACAACTAGTATTGTTTTGTGTCGTGTCCAAAACTTGACGATTTATTTTAAAGTTAATGTCAAAATTAGTATCATTGAACCCAATTATATATTATTTCAATTGATGTACATATTGAATTATTGGAACAATAATATGGGGTAAGTTACTAATAGTCAAATTTTAACATGATAAAAAATGACATGAAATTTGATAATACCAATATTTATTTAATTTGTTCGTTTAGTACGATCTGCATATACACATAGTACTATGATGGTACACATGATGACTACATGCAAACTACTATATGAAAACAGTTGACTGCATTTTTCATTATGGGACATACATTCACTGATGTCGTTTGTTACAAAAAACAATAACACAAATAAACACTAGTAAACAACTTCGAACAATCAATTACAAAAGATCCAAAATTAATAAACATTAAAAAATAACAATACATCAGAAAAAGCATAACAAGTGTATAAATATTTCAATACATGACACCAAAGGCATTAACAACAACAAGGCTTAGATGATTGCTTGTTTACAAGAGCGACGGTTATACCACACCGTTTACACTTAGTAACACGAGTCTGAACTTGTGAAGGAATTCTTTGAGTTCTTCTACGACCCGCCTGAGATCTCACATCAGGTGCATTAATGACATCATCATCATCATAATCTTCATTCCAAAAATCCATATCAAAGGTAGGTATAGGGTTTAAAATTGGCTGGTAAGTTTTTTTGTACATATCAATCTTATAGTAACGATCCATGTAATCATATACCGAAAGTCCTTTCGAATCGATACATACACAAGCATGCTTGCACAGTATCTTTTCGATCTGCCATGCTCTCCAAGAACAAGTCCATGCATGAAAATCCACAGCATATGATTTCTCGTTTTCAATGACCTCAAAATTCCAAGTGCCAAACCTATCAATCCTTAAAGTACGTGTGGTCGTATAATTTAGTGATATCTTTTTCTGTTGTTTGGGGCAAACTTCTCCAACCATCGCATATGAGTCTTCTCGTCGATCATGCATAAAATTCATTATTTGCTTGCGAATGTGATCGACCATAGTTACAACGGGCATAAATCGGGCCTGTTTCATCCAACCATTCCAACATTCTGCCTGATTATTATTTATCACGCCCCATCGATTTTTAGGAAATAGTGAATTCGCGCAACATTGCGGCTTAGATCTCATAATAATGTCCTCAGCAAGAGGCATTAAATCTAAAATCTTCTTAATGTCGAACTTGTACTCTTGCATTGTAGGAGCATAAGAAGCTTTTTTCAAGACAGAAGCCTAATGAGTCTTGTTATGTAAAGGGTATCTCCTCAAAACCAGTATTTAAAAGTAAATAATATTGCATGCTTTGTTACGGATCATGTTACAATATGTTTTTCTTCTTGAGCAAGCAAAAATAAAAAAATGTTCCAGTATTAAATAATCACAATGTAGTAATTTATGTTTAATGATGTACTACCGAATATGTCATGTTGCATGGCTTTGTACTAATTTGTCAAAAATAAATATGAAATTTTATGCAATATTGGATTTGAAAACAAAAAATAAATTTGTACCTATTTCTTGAAATCATCCACCAAGTGATGAAAACAATAAGCATGGTGGCTCCCAGGAAATATCATGGGGACAACCTTAAGAAGACCTGAATGTTGATCAGAGAAAAAAATATACCTTGTTAGTTCCATAGGGCCTTTCTAAAACTTGTTTTAACTTCATGCAAAACCACTCCCGGTTAGTATCATTTTCTGCATCAACAACTGCATATGCTAGAGTGAATAGATCGTCATTAGGATCCTTACAAACATCACTAAGTAAGCACCCTTTATACTTACTTTTGATATATATTCCATCTAAAAAATATTAGCGGCCTACATGCCCGTAGAAAACCCACCAGGAAAGTATTGAAACATGTGAAAAGGCGAAGAAGTTTTGACTAATTGGGTCAACTTCATATTGTGCAACGCTCCCGGAATTTGTTTGTCTAACAGCAAGACAATACCATCTCAATTTATCATTACATCCTTTCTACGTCCGCCCCATGGATATCATGCATAGCAATTTCTTTACCTCTCCATGCTTTGTGGTACTTAAGTTCAAAACCATATTGTCTGTTGATATCATCCAACACAGTGATTGGCCTGTAGTTTGGATCTCCTCTCAATTTATCCTTTATAATGTTAGCAACCCAACCAGAATCAGCTTTAGGATGTCCCCGCGCGCGAAGATTAACCACAATACATGTGTGCTCAAGATTACATTTTCTAATGCCAAATAGTTTGTCAGAATTGTGCACCGATGCATAAATTCTCCATTTGCAATCTTTATCGCAATAAATTGCTATAATTTTTGCACTGGCATTATTTTTGTACACAAATAACTGCATATTAGCTACCATATAATTTTTTAGCATTGCTATAAACTTGTCGACATCCTTGAATGTTTGACCCTCGCCAATGATCAATATCTCCACGCATCAATTGAGTTCCATACTAAAATCATTTCATTTTGTGATGCGCCAATAGAATCTATACCGTCCTCCAATGCATTCCTTTGAGTTAAAAAATGGAGAAAAAATAAAAATAAATATTGAATAACGCAAAGTGTATGTACGGACAAATAAATTGCAGCAATGTATAAAAAAATTTAACAATGAAAATAAGTAAAATCTAAAACTTCCCTGCTATAGTACTAAATGTCTCATCCTTCATTTTTAACTGAGTCATGTTTCAATACTACAAATTCCATGGTGTACTACTAGATTTTTATGATTCAGTATGTTACAAATACAATATAGCAATACAAGTAATTTGATTTAATAAAAAACACGAATCCTACAATCATACACTCCCATTTTGTTTTTAAAATTTTAACTACAATAAACAATGAAAAAGTCCAGCCAACATTTTTTTCTCTTACAATCTAACCCTAGATAAAAAAAGGGCTCGTTTGGAAGAAAGATGGAGTGCGGCCAGTAGAGTACATGTAAGGCACAGTCGGGTTGCTCACGCAGCGGATCTTATTATTATTTAAATAAATAAATAATCGAAAAATAAAAATTGAATAAAATAAAAGGACAAAGTAGTAATGGGTAATGGGTAGGAAATATGCTTCAAAAAAACGGTAGGAAATAGAGGGAGAGTAAATTAGAAAATAAAAGAATGTTGGGTCCCTCATTAATAAAAGAATAGGGACTGGACACATTCTTATTATAATGTTTATTTTTGTTATGCCATAGTAATTGAAAGTGTTTTTTCTCAAATATTACATAAAAATAATATATTTTGACATGAATAAAATAAGATATGAAAGTAAATTATTATTATTTTTTTAAAGGTAGGCCCGGTTATTATTTTTAGTAAATTCAAGTCTATTGCAAGGGGAAGTAGGGGAGGGGGGGACTCGAACCCTAGACCTTTACCCTATTGGTAGAAGCTATGTACCAACTCTCCTAATAAGGGTTGGTTAGATATGAAAGCAAATTAAAAATAACTAATAGTTTAATAAATCAATATGGAGAGATGAAAGAGTATACACCTACATCACATATACTTTCGTATGTAGATGTTGTCTGTGCATCTACTTCTCATAATACCTCTATATTGAGATGTAATATGTCTATTTGATAGGGTCAGTTTGGCAAGTTTCCCCCAAAGTTGGGCACTCATGACGAAATAAGGTGAGCCATGAAAATTGAAGGGATTTGAGGAGCCGAAGGCCAATTATCAAAGGTTATAAACCACAAATAGCTCGCCACTAGAAAACAGAAAAGCTCACTACTTAAAAAGGGCGCACAAAGAGGTGTTTGCCTGGGAAATGAAGATTCGGAAGAAAATGTGGTAGTTGGTGAGCCGGCGAAGAGCTATTGGAAGAGCAAGACGTTGGATTTTCATACCATTTATAAATTCGGAAAGTAAACCAATAAATGTAAATCTCAACCTAATTAAGCCGAGTTAAAATAGGAAACAATTAGAAATGTTCTCCTATATTAAGTCTTCTAATAAATCCAATTAAGATCTGAGGTCCGGTGTACTTGCCACGGTAAAAAAGAAAATAGGGATTGGAGTGAGGTCTTGAGGGCGTATATCCTACATCATCACCATCTATGTCAAACATGCCTATATTTTGAGATATAAATGATTTATGTGCTTCACATGTGTTTTTGTTCTCTTTTTTTTTTTGGACAAATTTTACATGCGTTTACATATAGAGTTGTAAATGGTCGGTGTACATCTCAAGTACCTACATAGATATATAAATGACCCATTTAAATCCACATCTTATTTGAGTACAAATGATATTTATATTCCTATGTCACATGGTTATGATTCTCCACTTACCTCATATCAATCATACTAAGATACTTAGTTCTATTTAGGGTTTCACATTTGAACCTTAAATTTGGATATTCAAATATCCATAAGCATATGCCACTACAATATATTACTTTCAATGTTTTATTTCTATTATAAGTATACTGAAATCCTATACAGTCGACATCGTTATTCAGTAGTAGACAAGACACTTAAGTTGTTGTAGACGTACTCAACGAGATCTTGATGTTCATCTAATTGGTTGGCACATTAATGTGACTTCGTTTGTGATTTTGTAGAACATTTTTATTTAGTAAAACTTATTTTATTTATTATTTACTTATTCTAATTTCTTTCTTAAATTTTAGTTATATAAATTAAATAAGTATTACAAACAATAATTTTTCATCAATTAATTCACATCTCAATTAATTAAGAAAATCTACAATTTCAAATAAAAAATAATTTTCAAAATGATAAGTTCAATTTTTGTAAGTGAAACTTAAAAAAATATAAATAGTGGTGTTGCCATTTGGATGCCAGAAATGACTAAAAGAAAGTCAAATATTTTTTGCCATTTGAAATGGGGACAATTGAAAACAAAGTAAAAAAACAAGTGTGGCGCTATGGACTGCTGAAAACTTGCCTCTCCATCTACGATACACGCTAGTTTAGAAATTTCTCTCGAAAGTGCTACTTTTCTATAAATTAT
The DNA here is from genome assembly GCF_056151865.1 of Erythranthe guttata. Classification (NCBI taxonomy): domain Eukaryota; kingdom Viridiplantae; phylum Streptophyta; class Magnoliopsida; order Lamiales; family Phrymaceae; genus Erythranthe; species Erythranthe guttata. Next base: position 10,817,779 of record NC_142546.1, on the reverse strand, counting down.
CACATTTTGTTAATTGTCTCCAAATATCCCTTTGTTAAAAATTTGAGGTTTACATTCTTTTTAGAAAAAAAAATATTAAAGTATAATTTCCATATTTATATTACGAAATAAATGATGAATGAATGAAAAAAGTCGAGGCAAAATTTTTATTCTTTGTCCGTAAAAATATTTACCCGTATAAGTGCTCACATTCGTAGTCCATTATCCCCAAGATACAACGACTTCAGGGATTCAAATTTTGCAGCACAACAATATTCGAATTACAATGAACAAAAAGAGAGCCTTGAACTTTCTTAAACACGCGGGAAATGATGAACAATATTCTTTTGTATACTATGAAGTGCACGAATTCGAATGAATGAATAATTCTCTGGCAGAGGGTTCGCTCTATAGGGCTGAAAAAGTTGTGTGCAAAAGACACAAGTTTCTGGAAAAGAAGGGGCTGAAAAGGTACTTACATTTTCGCAGGGATCAAAAACCAATTCGGTTCAGAAGGCACCTTTTGGATGAGAGGGAGCCACTTGGCGCACACGTGGATGATGATGTCATCGAGGACACATGTCGCGTTCCGATTAGCTAGCTTTAATTAATTAAACCGACAAAAATTAGTCAGTTTGAGTTCAAAATAGGCCCAACTCCAAACCAAACATTCTCTAGGCCCACGTAGCACAGGCACAACACGGGTCAGGCAGGGCAGCGGCATGCGTGTGGCTATCTACTATTTAACGTGTTCATCAAAATCTTTTTCCAAAGAGGGATGACGTTTTTTCACCTCCTATTTCCCATAAATAATCTTATTTAAGTCTCCATCTTTAGACATTAATTTATCATTTTATGAAAAGCCATTCTCGAGAAATTAACTACATTAGATTCATGTTGTCGAAGTATAGATCGTAAATATTCTATTTATTTCCATTTTCGATAAACGAAAGCCACTTAAATATTTTATTAAAGTTAGGAGTAAACTCACTTTTTCTAACATTTTCATTCCTTCAATTTATGTATGGAAATATACTAGAAAAATAATATTGTATGGCAAACAACATTTCAATTATCCTAATTACTAAAAACTCATCTTGTTATTTTTATTAGTAAAGTCTTATGTGATCGACAAAAAAATGAAAAAAAACATAACTCATCAATTAAGGAATTGTGAGATACAAAAATGTACTCTTTTATTGTATCAAATATTTGCTTGATTTTTAAACTTTTTATATGTAGACAGTATCGGTTGTTCAATTTATCTATCCTGGGCATTTTATTTTCTGCACCACATTGTAATTGATTATCTTTGGGATTTATTTATTACCGAAAATATTAGTCTTTATTGATTAATGATTGGTGTAGAGTGAAATATGTAAACTGCACACAAGTCTTACAAAATATCGCATATTATGTAAGAAATACATCCTGAATAAAAAAAACATTGTTTTTCACTTTGCCTTTTGTCAGCAAATTCACGTAAAAATGTACATGTCGAAGTGGATTATTATTTGTTTGTTTTTTTACATATCAGGTACTGTGCTATTGTTATCGGCCAGGTTTGCAGTGCTTGAAGGAGCTCTCGACGCGTACTGTAGATTGTAGAGTGTCTCGCCATATGGTTAACACACATAAAAGTTCATTCATCTTTGGCAAATCTTGTGCTACCAGTGACATTTCCCGTATTCGCTGGACCCATGGGTTTGTCAGTCATGAACTTCCCATGACCTATGTAGGAGTTCCTTTGTACTGTCCGAGTGGTATGTTTTTTAAGACCCTCCTCCAGAAGATGAAGAATTGTTTGTCAGGGTGGGGCAAACCATACTTGGCTTTTGGGGGTCACCTAGCCATGATCAAGAGGACGATTTCTTCTTTGAACCTGTACTTGATCCAGATCCTCCAACCTTCGAAGTATATTATTCAGTCTCTAGAGTAGTGCATGGCCCGGTTCTATTGGTAGCTATATGACGACCGATGTCGTATGCATTGAATTACATGGTGATCGGTCTGGCGACCGGTTGTAGAAGGCGGTTTAGGTCTGAGGTCGTATCCGCATGGCTGTTCAGGAGGAGATATTTTGGCAGATTGGGCAAGGTGATTTTTTTTTTGGCATGACCACTGCTGGGCTATGACCCTCTCTCTCACTCATTTCCAACGGCCCACCACGGTCATGAGTTGGTCAACAATTTTTTTCGTGATGGTAGGTGGGTCCGCGATGAGCTAAGTTTGCTTCTCCTAGAGAATTGGGTTGATTGGATTTCGAGGAGCCCTATTCTGCCGCACGCTATGGACCTTCTGGCTTGGAAACCGGTTTGGATTGGCGATTCTCCATTAGTACAGTTTGGGCGTCGCTTAGATGACAATATACTATTCGTTCCATGTTTAACATTTTTTGGTCCTCATGTGTAACTCTTACTATCTCTATCTTTCTTTGTCATCTGGCCAATTTCCGTCTCCCTGTTGATTGCTCGCATTATTCTAGTTGCATTGTTCAGGCTTCGAGGTGCGTTTGTTTCCCGGATTGATCTTCAATCGAGTCATACGATCACATTTTCTTCTAGAGTCCGATTGCCGAGAGAGTCTGTACACATTTCTACGTGTTATTTGAGCTTGCTCCTCCACACACTTCTCAGTCAGTTATATTCTCACCTGCACACATAGATCATCTCCACAAATATATTTCACTTCTGGTTTCAACCTGCCACACGTGCATCTTCGCTACACATCCTGTTTGTGGATTCTTGTTTGACCTTGTGGTACCTTTGGACTGCGAGAAACGATTATTTTACGCATTGCGAGGCACATTCGCACTCTTCACTACGCTTGAATCCTTCTAGATTCCAGCTGGAGCGATATGCCCCATGTTACTGCCATATTTAGATTTCACTACCGTCATCGGCCTCTAGACCTCAGATCGCCCTATTATTTAAAATCGTCCCCCTACTGCGTGGGTCAAGCTCAACACTTATGGGGCCTTTGTGTAGATCTACACACATGAACACTCACATACCAATGTGTATGTGTGCTTAGTGGATACTTTTTTAAACAAATCTATGGTTCAAATCTACCCAATATAAATAACCATGTGTATCTAACTCCCTAATGTAACATATAAGTCGATCTATTTATCTTTATTAGATAATGTAACATATGTAAAACACATAGAAAATATAAGGCAATGTGCTTAGAAATTAAAGTTCAAATTGATATTATTAATATTACTTTTAAGTAATAAATTTACAATCAAGCACGTTTTATGCTGAGTTGTTTTGCACGTAAAATCAATGATTATTAGGAGCAACAAATTGAGATAACGAATTGAACACAATGAATTAGTAACAATAAGATAATTAAAATTTGATTATTAAGCTCACACATGGTTCCTCTAATACTGAAATATTAAATATCGTTTGAATATTACTATAATTTTGACTTCAACCGTAATTTAGTACCTTTTCCACTCTGATTTTGGAAACATGAAAATTGTTGTCATTTGAGTTAACTTTCTAATACAACTTAAATCAGTTAGGTTGGATATCGAGTGAAAAGGTTGTGAATGAATTACTCAAAACATCAAATTTGTCGAAGATATTCATTGATTCATGCATATCTTTCTTATTCAACATCCAACTTTGGTGATTCAAGTTGGATTAGAAAGCTAATTGAAGGAACTATAAATTCAGTATTTTGTGTTTTGCCAAATTCAGCTCCAAATTGATCAAAATTATCTTTGAAGTCCAAATGGTATTATCAAAATTGAAACGGTATTTATCGCATTCCTATTAATATTTCTGGCAAAATTTGTTTATATATATTTTTTTTCGAAATGAATATAGGTCTTATAATAATTCTAAGTGTGTGTACAGAAAAATTGCGGAAGTACTTTTGTATTCATTTGTCATCTACTCATTTTAATGTTATATACAACTAGTAAATTTATTTATTATGTGGATCGGAGTATTTGCTCATTGTTGGTGACCCATTATTGTTTCATGCACATGGTCTACATCCATGTTCCCATAAATTGTACTTATTTTATTGTATTATTATATAATAAGTCGAAAGTTGAAGATACCATGATAAGTTTCACACAAGTTATTTTTGTTAAATTAATATTTTTTAAGCCGCATCGAAACAAATAAATATTTGAAGGGTCAATGAACTTTACAACAAATTTTATTTTCACAATAATAAAACATACATGAAGTTATTATATTGTTCTTTCTAAGGTATCTTTTTTCTTAATTGGTATGACTATAGAAATGTTGATGGGTTATATTTAATTTTTTTAACTATGCGCATGAGATACTAATAAAAAGTTAGATACATGGAAACGAAGAGAGTAATTAAATTCGTACATTTTCGTATTGTTATTTTCTTAATCAAATTCACCTTTGGGCATTCTGTATATATTATTTCATGCAAAGCGTATATACATAGTCATAATGAATTACTCTACTACTTTGAATTGATTAAACAAGTTCCTAGTCGATGGGTTACGCTAATAATGAGGATACCGGCCTATCCGTTTTGAAACTAACACATAGTGTATGTGTATTGCGTCTATCATTCATCGGTGTTGTGACAAATCGGCATACTGGAGTTGCTGCTCATATAGATAAGTTCATGAATTCCTTCGCCCTAAAAATCTGTAAGTAGTTCCAAATAATCGAGTAGAGGTTTCTACGGTATAATTGTACACCAATAATCCTTAAGACCCAAACATCATCGTGGCGTCACTAGAGGACCAATTGTGTCGTGATTATCCCTGAGTCTCATCAAACATCACTCCAAGGGCCAGTTTTCGTACAATCCAAAATTTATAGTGGATGTCATGTGCATTGTAGTAGGGATCCGAGCCCTTGACTAGTCATGGATGTCATGTGTGTTCAAACGGTTTATAATCCATGAAGTCCACGACGGTTTATAAGAACAATATGTTGTTGTAATCACAAAGAGTTGTGAGCCCACCACTAGCATACACCTAAACCATTGAGAGTCACATTTCTCGTGTACTGAAGATCATTGAATACAATGAGCTAAGATTAAGTTATTAATGTTTTCACAATTTAAGTTAAATACGATTGGATCCAATTTTCGTAAATGTTGATTACGAGTTGGTGTAAATGGAAAGATTTTATGCGAAAATTTTGTGAACTTTCTAAGTTGTGATTTTTTTCCGATTTAGCAGATAAACTCAATTGGAAGTTTCTAATTGAAAATTAGATAATTTCAAGTGGCACTCGTATTGGCGATAATTTTATACTCATCACAAATATGTAATTATTATATTTTTTTCAGATTAATCGGTTATTAGAAACGAAACATACGAAGGCGTGGGCCTGAAAACTGAATGGACCCTGTCCAAATTTAAGCCCAACTAGAGTTGAGAACCCTAGTATATATACATCACTTAAGAGGAAGAGGAGTTGAAATAATATTTTTCAACTACTCATAACCCTAGCCGCTCCCCTTCTTGTCCGCCATTGTTTTCTCTTCTCTCTCCTCTCCTTTATTTCTCGTTATTTTCTAACCTTTTCCATATCTAGTGCTATAAAATGGGGGGATTAGAGTGTTTGAGATGAAAACCAATTGCAGAGAAAAACATGAAGACGCCACAACCGCCATCCCAAGTGCTGTCGCCGCTGTTGCCTACGCTCCGTTGTCGGAAAGATTCCCTCCTAGAATCTCATGCTACGAAAGTAAGTTTTGATTCTCAAAATTATTTGATACTTTATTTGGAAGAAAATATTTGTAAATTCGTGGAATTCGAAATCGTATGTTAATTTAATTTTGAATTTCCAAGCATGCGTATGTTAATTTAATGTTGAATATCTTTTGAATTTTTTTATTATATCTTTTTGCGATGGCCAGATCGGGTCTGACCGGTCTGGTCATCTGTTTTAATTAGAGAAAAACTAAAAAAAATCCAAAGTTAAAGTTTAAAAAATAAATTTTTAATTTTTAAAATTATTTATCAATTAATTAATATTTAATAATTGTTCATTAATCAATGGATTTCAACAAATGAGTTTCGGATAAGTTTATTAATTTAATTTGTTAAATTTATTTATTAATTGAACATGTTAAATTAATCTAATTAATGGAACAAAATTTATAATTGTATGGCGAATAATAAATGAGCCTCATCTTATATGTCCGATTTATGATATATAGAGGCCTGCTAATTATTTTTTTAATTTTTTTAATTTATTATTACATATGATGAATAATCGTAATGAAATGCGATGAGATCGTATGTCCCTTTAAGGCTCAATACGCGTTATCACGTATACCTTTAAAGAACATAGTTGTAGGAATCACAATCGATCATAACCGATAATTTTCTGATGATATAATCATCACTTGAAGTCCCTCATTCTTAATTCCTAAGAATAATAATCAAGCTATAAAGAAGAACCGAACTCAATCTTCCTTATTTCCTTGTACCGACAATAAGATTAAGTGAAGCCCCTTATAATACTACAATAAGCCCTGTAGCTGGGAATGCTATTATGAGATATATAGTAATTTAATTGACATCAAATGGAGATATGGTGTTGGTGATTTTACCTACACGCAAGTGTACGTATCGAACAAGTAATATAGTGGACAAACGTCCAAATATCGATCCTAAAAGAATTTAGTGCCCCAATTCTTGAAATAATATAAATCGATATAAAATCAGAGATTTCTTTCAAACAATAAATAAAAACTTGTATTGAGAAAGATTATGCAGCGGAATATAAATGACAATGGTTTCAAATCATTATCCACCAGTTTATAACTTGTGCATGGACCCATCTTCTCTTCTATGAGAAACCACCATGTTCTCTTATACAAAGAAATCACAAGATGATTTCTTCGTAGACGAATTCCGAGTATCTAGTACAAAAGTATTTAATGATACACTAGGAATATAAATCAGTATCCAAAAGAGTACAAATGAGAATCCACCATCTTCTCTTCTACAAAGAAATCACAAGATAATTTCTTCATAGACCAATTCCTGGTATCTAGTACAAAAGTACTCAATGGTACACTTGGAATACAAATCAGTGTTTAAAAGAGTACAAATGAGAAGCCACCATCTTCTCTTCTATGAGAAGCCACCATCTTGTAGGAGAAATCGCCAGATGATTTCTTCAAAGATAAATTCCTCATATCTATTACAAAATTACTTAATGATACACTGGGAATACAAATAACTATTTAAAAGAATACAAATGAGAAGCCACCATCTTCTCTTCTACGAAGAAATCACCAGATAATTTCTTCGTAGACCAATTCCTAAGTACTATTACAAAAGTATTTAATGATATACTAGGAATAGATATCAATATTCAATGAGATCGAAGACAAAAGACACACACTTCTGCAGTAAAAAATCCATAAAGAAAGCAGGGTGTTGGTAAAAGTGTTCCAACACCCGCAGTTTTGTGCTCTCAACTCTCTGCAGAAAAGGTGAGAAATGAACGAAGTTCTTCTTTTATTTATAGAGTCCAAGAGCTCTTTGCACTATACGAAATTAACACAGTAGGAGAGTTAATAATGGGTTAGTGGGATAGTGGGTTAGTGGATTAATTAAACATGTGCTTAAATAACTACTCATTAGGCTAAAAATAACCGCCCACTAACTCTAAATAATCAATCCGAATTTAAAATATTAAATCCTATTATAATTATAATTTCGGAAATATTAAAAATTGTTGAAGTAAGTCAAAAAAAAATTATATTTGACTCAAAGTCAAATATCCAACAAGCTCCCCCTTTTCATCTTTTTGATCAAAACCCAGTTGTTCATCAACTCCCCCTGCATAAAATAATTTGAGCTCCCCTGCATTAAAAAAATCAATCTTCAAAATCCCCCTGAATATGTTATCATGTATAATATTCAACTAAATAGCATATATTGAGATGCATGGAAGCTTTAAAATAGCAAAGCAGACTTGAAAAATAAATGCAGCAGTTCATTTAAAGTTCAACACTTGAACCATTGCTAGAATCGATTCCATCATCATCGCCCCTTTTTTTTTTATCAGAAAGGGCTAACTCTTATATTGCAATCATTAGTAGCCCAATTAAAGATTCAACAGAGCAAAATACTTAATAGCCAAAATTAATACCCTTTAATGAACAATTATGATAATTTATGTGCCAAAATTAAAAGTATGGGCCAACACTCACGATTTTTATCAAATTGAACATTAAGAAAAATTTAAAATCGTGATATATGAAAATTCACTACATGCAAGAAAAATCAATCTCAAAATCTTGGAGAGAAAAAAAAATCACACGATTCACAAACATTGGCAGCATTGAGAAATGGTAATTTAAGGCTTTATTAATTTGTGTACCCTTATTTAGGATCCTTTATCGTTTTTTTATTGTGCGACAACTTATCTATATATATATATATATATATATATATATATATATATATATATATATATATATATATATGAATCACTACTCTTATTTTCTCAGTTCCTCATTCCAACTATCAAAATAGAGGAGTTTGGCTCATGCTTTTGTGAAAAGACAGTGGAGCCATAGTGATTTTTGTTTTTTTTTGAAACTATAGCACTAGGATTGTCATAGGTACAAGAAATATAAGCCCAATATCCAAACTTCAGAGAAGCCAATACCGATGAAAACTCAAAACAATCATGTTACAACTGTAGTATTCTTGGAAGTGCAGTAACAAGCAATAGAACACTCTACATAGTGCACATGCAAAGAGATCTTCTAAGAGTAGAAAATCTCTCATAGATAGTAAAAAATATCTGCTAATTGATTTTCAGTAAACACATAATTCAAGCAGACAATGTTCTTTTCAACTATATTACGGATAAAATGGTGTTTAATATCAATATTCTTAGTTCGTTAGGGTTGAGAAAGATTTTAGGAAATGTTAATGGCACTATAATTATCACAATACATGATCAAGATATCATTAGATAGGCCATAATAATTTCTAACAAGCTCATATAGTTCCTCATGAATAACATTGATCCGAAAGTTATTTATCAATGCTTCTGCGATATTCTTAGGTTAAATGGAAGAACCAAAACACGACGCATCATGTGTTAGAGTAGGTGACCGAAGAGCCAACTAATTGTTGTGTTTTCTCACGCTACTCGTAAATAATGTATTTCGTATTAATGATAAAAATCTCCCTTGTCATTCTATATCTTTGTCCCTTGCATAAGCATAGATGTAGTCCTTGCAGTTACTTAATTACTGTAAATAGATCTAGTAGAATCGTGCGATTATTTATTTAAGTATAGTAACTGTTAAACACAGTTCCTAGTCAACGGGTTACGCCACTAATGAGGATATCGGCCTTTCCCATTCGAGATTAGCACTTAGTGTATGTGTACTGCGTCTCATCAGCCAACGGTGCTGTGACATTGGCATACATAAGTGGGTGCTCATAAGTTTATGAGTTCAATGAACTCCCTCAATCTTGAGATCTCTAAGTGGTTCCCAATAATCGAGTAGAGGTTTTTATGATATAGTTGTACACCATTAATCCTTAAGACCTAGACATCAACGTGACTTCACTAGAGGGCCCGCTGTATCGTGACATGTCCCTGAGTTCCACCGTTGACCGCCCCAAGGGCCAGTGTTCGTGCAGTCTGAAATCTAGTGGGAGGTCTGTGCATTGTAGTAGGAGATCCGATCGCTTGAGTAGTCATGGATATCCTGTGTGTTCTTGCGATTTATAATCCATGAAGTCTGTGGCCACAGCTGAAAGTGTTGTGATTAGAGAAATATGTTTCTTTAAGTCAAACACGAACGGATTATATAATCAAGAACGTCCACACAGTTATTGAACTCATAAATAGGTCTCGGTGAACCAATGCCTCTAGTTCAATTGGGATATATGTATCGAAGGGATCGTACTGTATGTTAACCATATCAGACGGTTCTTGCAGGCACTTCATTTGTATCTAGGGAATCATGACGCGTAGTTGCTGGACGGCAATCTTGATTCGTTGGGTAGTTAAGTTGAAAGTAGCTTCTTCTTAATTATAACTCTAGGGACGAGTTTAAACAACAATGTGTTGTGGGCCCACGGCTAGCTTACACCTGAACCATCGAGGGTCACACTGCTCGTGTACTTGAGATCCTTAATGCAACGAGCTAAGATTAAATAGTTAATCTTAGTGTAATTGGAAGTCAATGTGATTGAGTCCAACATTTGTAATTGTTAATTACGGATGAGAATAAGTAGCGGAAAAGAATCCAATGGACATTTAGTGAACATTCTATTTTGGGAAGTTTCCCAATTTGGCAAGTCCTAAATTAGGGTTTCCAATTTCGGAAATTGGTAAATTGCAAAGTGGTACACGTATCGACGAGAATTTGTGCTCATTGTCAAAATATAATTGTTATAATTTTACGAGCATTCGTTTGTTAGAAACGAGCCGAGAAAGAGAGTGGAATTAAGTTGTTGGGCCTAGCCCAACTTAAGGCATGTTAAGGTTTTCACAAGGATCATATAAATAGGATTTATATGTCTTGTGAAAGACACAAAACACAAAAACAACACAACACAAGCTTGAAACCCTAGCCGTCCACCTTGCAGCCGAAACCCTACCTCTGCCACCAGCCGCCGCGCCGCCGCTAGTCGCCGCCGCATCGGCATGTTTCTTTTCCCTTCGTTCTTCTTTGTTGTACTTAGCCTATCACGTATCTAGTGTTGCGTTGATAGTGGATTGAATATACGAGGTGAAACCTAAGAGAAAGAAGATTATTAAGCCGCCAACGCCGCCACCTAGGTCGTTTCCACGCGCCCTCATGCACCACCACAAGCCGATGATGCGGGAAGGCAATTCTGAAAAACTGCTCTCGAATTTTATCCGCAGTCCTGCGAAAAAATTCGTCATAAATCAACCAGTAATCGGACATACATGAAATGTTGATAGAAGCTTCAAAATTTGTTGATCTACAATCTGCCAAAAGAAATGGTGCGTCCAATCAATAACCATGAAGATATTGAAGTCGGAGCAGGCCTGTAATTTTTGATCAGAAAAGAGGTTGGATCAGGTTGAGTGGGAAGAGCAGCTTGCCATCTTCTCGAGTCTTTGTTCGATCCACGCTTCAAGAGTAAAGTATTGTTTTCCCTAATTAGTATATATTAATTAATTTATATTAATTGAGATTAGTGTATCTTAATTGATTATTGAATCACATGAATCGATATGTTCGATTATGTGTTTATGTGAATCGTTCGTTGAGCATGTTTATTATTCGATTTAATTTTGCGAGAATTCTACGATGATTTAACTTATGTTGTTGAAATTAATTATACATGCGAGCATGTTTGTCGGTGATTGGAAGAGAAAAGGTACGCAATTAATTGTAATTATTGTGCACATGTTTGTTTATATAAATTAGTTTATATAAATGAAATAAAATAAAAATTGTTTTCCGCTGCGTACACGTGTTCGATCCCCAACAGTGGTATCAGAGCTACGGTTGCACAATTGCCTACGTGTATATTACTTTCGATTGCATGTAAATAGTTTATTGAATTTATTGAATTGGTGAAATTGGATTTCGGTTGGTTTACTTTTAATTTGATTTTAAAATTGGATTTGATCGATTTTAAAATTGGGATTGATCGATTTTAAAATTGGAATTAGAAAATTGAATTGAATTTTAGAATTCAATTTGATCGATTTTAAAATTGGAATTAGAAAAGTTGATTTAATTTTAAAATTGGATTTGATCAATTTTGAAATTGGAATTAGAAAATTGGATTTTGGTTTTAAAATTGGATTTTGATTGATTTTAAAATTTGAGTTGGAAATTGGGTTTAAAATTAAATTTGGATTTAAGTTTTAAATTCCAAAATGATTTTCTAAAAACTATCCGGGCCGGACAGCTTAGTCAGACCGGTCCAACCGGATCTAACCGGTTTAGAGAGCAGGAAATAAATTAGTTGAATAAATAATTCTTTTTCCAGAAATTAAAACTAAATCAAAATTGATTTTTAATTTTCTGAAATTATTTATCAATTAAAGCCCAATCCAAATATTCGATCCATTGATAAATAATGTTCAATAAATGAGTGTTTGATTAATTAGTTAATTTAAACGTTAAATCAATTTCATTAATAGAACACATGTATAATAGTGATTATACTTCAACTTAATAAATTGTACTTTAAGCTTTATTTGATTGATTCATGTTGATTAAGGTTCTTTAACTATTTCGAAACAAATCCTCATAATTAATTATTGTAATTAATATAATTTAGGTCGAATGTTCCTCTTAGGACAATATGCGTTTCCATATACCTTTAGAGAACATAGTTGTAGGAATCCAATCGACATGTCCAATAATTCTGATAAGATAACAACAAAACAATAATAAATGCATGATTCTTAATTTATTAAGAATTATTTCAAGCTATAAAGAAAAACCAATCTGTTGAATTTTTCTTTCCTTCTACTAACGGTTAAATTATGTGTATCCCCTTGCAATAGTGCAGTAAGCCGTGTTAGCGGGGAGTGCTATAGTAGGGTAAGTTGTAATTTAATTGACATAATGATACAGGTAGCCATATAAATGGTTATGCTAGATTAAAATGGTCGGCTAGATTAACTAGGGGTTGCATTAGTTTGGTATAATCAGTTCTATGAGCATCTTTGATTGGTAGGTTAGACTTGTCACTCGAATATTTTGAATTCGCGAGATTAACTTAGGTCATTATCAAGAGTGAGGAAAATATATTTTAAGGGTCATATAACGATATGATTGATGGAGATTTACTTAAAGCAAATGTAATCGGGCTAGAGTAACTACGAGTTACATTTGCCTATTGGACCTAAAGCCCATTAAAAAAAAAATAAGTTTCTCGTTTGTCTACAAGAGGGTAGTGGAATTCGATAAAATTTAGTGGGAGTACAATTAAATGATAAAAGTCCAAATATTTAATTGCAATCATTAATAATGAGTTATCTTTTATAAGTCTACTTCAAGCTTTTAGTACAAATGCTAAGAATCCTTTATCGTCAATTCTCGACACCAACAAAACTTAATGGCAATAATAACTTTGATTAGCTGAATAAACATTCATTTGGTGCATTTGCTCCAAGAGAAATTGTGCGTATACTCAAATATACCCCGACCAAACTTCAAGATAACTCAACTCAGTAGGAAACCACCACTTATTAGAAGTGGAAGATGGGTGTCCGTATTGACGAAGTGTTATATGATAGCACCTAGTCGCCCAAATTAGTGATGAATTATGAGAATGACCTTTATGTTGTTAACAAAAAGGCTCACCTCGAGATTGCGTGTGGTGAGAGTATTATGACAATGAGGTTTGTGAAGACTAAGGAGTTGATGTCTCTTAGGCTACGCAAAAGGACTTCGGTCCATGAGCATGGTTTAAGATGACTCGCTCCCAAAGAAGTTGCGTGACCGCAATGTCGTTCTCCCACAAGAGTTCTCGGTGAATCTCATGCTTCCATCACTAACTACCTTTTATGAAACGTTCATAATTAATTTCAATGAGAATATGGTTGAATATCTTTTTGAAAGACTTGGTCAACATGTTGAAATACGAGTCAGTTATTAAGGAAGAAACGTTTGTTTTGCCGTCGGCACCTTCTATATCTTTTTCTAAGAATAATTCAAGGTGGAAGAAGAGGGTAAAAGGAAAATAGTTTCCAGTCAAGCAAAAAAATAGACTAGGGGTGAATCAAGTATTCGCAAGGATAAGGAAAACAAGCATATAAGTGATGCTTTCTTCCAGTGTGGAAAGACAGACCATTGGGCACTGTAAACTTCACGGAGTATCTTCATCGGAAACGTTCTGAGAAAGATGCGTTTTTCATTTAACCTGAACTCAATATAGAAGATAACTCAACAAAACTTTGGCACATTAGATTAGGACATACTTCTTTCAGACGAATGAATGAGTTTGCATGTGAGGGATTGTTCATGTTGGATGATGTGAACTCACTGCGGGCTTCTGAATTTTGTTTGAAAAGAAAAATGTCCAAATTACCATTTAAGGGTCAAATGGAGCATGTTGAAGGTCTCTTGGATTTGATCCATGCAGACGTGTGTGATCCACTAAATGTTAGTGCGAGGGGTGGTTTTAACTAGTTCGTAACTGTAGTGATTACTCAAGGTATGGTTGCGTATAATTGATGAAGTACAAATTTGAAATCTATAAAATGTTCAAAGATTTCAGAAACGAAGTAGAAACGAAATTCATACGAAGTATTAAGCAACTGCGATCCGGTCATAGTGGAAATTACTTAAATGATGAGTTTATCGACTATCTCAAAGAGAACGTGATTCACTAAGTTACCGGTGTACTTATAGGGTCATGCACTCCATACCGCCGCGTATTTGCTGAATAGGGTTAACACCAAAGAAGTTAGTACCACACCATATGAACTTTGGCATTCCCGATAATCCACTTACATGATGTGGCTAGTGGGAGACGAGTTGAATAGTCGATCCAACTTATGCCATTTTGTGGTGTATCTCAAAAATTGATTTAGATACTTACTATCCCTTGAAACAAAAGTGTTTGTCTCGAGGAATGGCACCTTCTTAAAGAAGAAATTTATATGCGATAGAATAGGTGTATGGTAGAAGTCGAAAAATTCGAGAACCACGAATTGAAGTTCCAACACCATAAATAGAACAAGAGTCAATCAAAATCAAATCACCCATTATTGTACCTTCTCAACCATCTATGTGGAGATTCGAAAGGATCCGTAGATAACTCATCAGGCTAACCCTCGTTGAAGGTAGTCAAAATGAATTTGATGAGGGATGTGATCCAAGAACCTTCAATGAGGTTGTATTTGATGCAATAAGGGACATTGGCTTAACGCCATGAAATCCGAAATGGATTCCATATACTCCTGTTAGAGTAAGTGACCAACAAGCGAACTTGTGGTTGTGGTCTTTCCATTTATTCTTGTAATAAATAAACTTTTTTCTTATTATTGCTAAAACACCTTGGCATTCTATATCTTTGTCCCTTTGTCACAAACATAGATATAGTCCTTATAGTTATTACAAGTACTAGTAATTGATCTTTAGGATCGTGACATATTTGTTGGGTTTCGGGCACGCGTACGCAGCGGAAAACAAAAATTTTATGTGAATTAAACGACTTTAAAACACATAAGCACATGCCCGATAATATAAATCAATTAATTGCGTACCTTTGCGCTTCCAGCGAAATTAAATAACAACATACATGCTAATTTATTTAACCGAATTTAAATCAATTAACATGCTCGCGTTTAAACCAAATAACATGCTGGCAATGATTAAACCGATTACACGTAATCACATAAAATCACACAAAAGCAAACATGTATATATAGAGTTTAAACGTAAACGAAACAAGAACATTGAATTTGTGTGTCTACCTCTTGAAGCGTGAGGTAGGAGCGCTTAGCAAGTCGAGATTGCTACGGAAACCAATCCGTACAATCGGGGCAGCAGCGGTGAAACGGCCACGGCGGCGCGTGAATTTCACGCGCGGTCTTCCGGGGCGGCGCGTGGGGTAGCGTGCGGCTTCGGCTCGTGCGCTGCTCCTCGATTCCTCGATCTTCGATATTCCGCCTCTCGGATTCCACCTCGTATACTTCGATCTACTAAACACGTGGCACTAGACACGTAATAGTTAGAAAAACGGAAGAAAAAGAGAAGGAAAGAAACTACCGAAGCAATCGGCCGACGAACGGCCGATTCTGGTGAAATTCCGGCGACGGCGCCGGTGACGGCCGCGGGTGAGAGGGCGAGAGAGAGAGAGGTAACGGCTGCTAGGGTTAGGTTTTTCACTTGTTTGTTCAAGACCTATAAATCTTGTATTTATAGTGTCTTGCATAAAACCCTAGCGGGCTTAAGTTGGACCGGGCCCAACAGCTTAAGTTCGCTAGTACTTTTACTTGCTCGTTTCTCTCAATCCGATGACCGAAAAATTGCAACGATTACATTTTCGGAATCATTATAAAGTCCTCGTCATTAGGAGTGTCAATTCTCATTTTCCAACTTTCCAAAAGTGGAAACCCTAGTTCAGTGCACTTTCTAAATTTGGAAACTTCCCGATTTAGAAAGTTCACTAATACGCTCGCCTATTCTTTTCCTTTTCTTATTCTCATTCGTAATTCCAAATTACTAATGTTGGACTCAATCATATTGAATTCCAATCATGCAAAGATAAACTATTTTATCTCTGACCGTTTATTCAAAGATCTCATGTGCACGAGCAGTGTGACCCTCGATGGTTCAGGTGTAAGCTAGCCGTGGGCCCACAACTCTTTGTGTTCAAAACTCGTCCCTTAGAGTTACGATTAAGATGAATCTTGTTTCACCTTAATCACCCAACGATCAAGATTGGCGTCTAGCAACTACGCGTCATGATTCCCTAGATACAAATGAAGTGCCTGCAAGAACCTTCAGATATAGTTAACGTACAGTACGGTCCCTTCGATTCATATGTCCCGATTGAACTAGAGGCATTGGTTCATCGAGACCTCTTTATATGTTCGATGACGGTGCGATCGTTCTAAGTGTTGTAATCGTAATAATCGTAACGTGCATGACTTAGAGAAACGAATCCTCTAATCATCACTTAGTCAGCTATGGCCAGAGACTTAGAATGATTACAAACTTTCAGAACACACAGGACATCCAAGACTATTCTAGCGATCGAATCCCCGACTACAATACACAGACCTCCCACTAGATTTCGGACTGCACGAACACTGGCCCTTGGGATGGTCCTCGGTGGAACTCAGGGACAGGTCACGATACAGCTGGTCCTCTAGTGAAGTCACGGTGATGTCTAGGTCATAAGGACTAATGATGTACAACTATACCATAGATATCTCTACTCGATTATTGGGAACAACTTAGAGATTTCTAGGGTGAGGGAGTTCAGTGAACTCGTCAACTTACGAGCACCCACTTATGCATGCCGATATCACAATACCGTTTACTGATGAGATGCAGTACACATACACTAAGTGCTAGTCTTAATGGGAAAGGCCGATATCCTCATTAGTGGCGTAACCCTTCGACTAGGAACACGTTTAACAGTTATAATACTTGAGTAAATATCTCACGATCCTAACGATCAATTACTAGTACTTGTAATAACTGTAAGGACTATATCTATGCTTGTGACAAAGGGACAAAGATATAGAATGCCAAGGTGTTTTATCATTAATACGAATAAAGGTTCGTTTTATTACAATAGTAAATACGAAAGACCACACCACATGTTGGCTTGTTGGTCATCTACTCTAACAATATTTACTTTAGTATTATAACTGTTAAACGTGTTCCTAGTCGAAGGGTTACACCACCAATGAGGATATCGGCCTTTCCCATTAAGAGAGTAGCCCTTAGTATATGTGTACTGCATCTCATTAGTAAACGGTATTGTGATATCGGCATGCATATGTGGGTGCTCGTAAGTTGACGAGTTCACTGAACTCCCTCACCCTAGAAATCTCTAAGTGGTTTTCAATAATCGAGTAGAGATATCTATGGTATAGTTGTACACCATTAGACCTAATGACCTAGACATCACCGTGACTTCACTAGAGGACCAGCTGTATCGTGACCTGTCCCTAAGTTTGTAATCATAGTTTGTGTGTCGTGTGTGTTCTCATAGTTTGTAATCTCTAAGTCTCTGGCCAGAGCTAACTAAGTGATGATTAGAGAATTCGATTGTCTAAGTCATACACGTAACGATTACATCACTTAGAACGACCACACAGTCATTGAACTACTAAGGAGGTCTCGATGAAACAATGCCTCTAGTTCAATCGGGACATATGAATCGTAGGGATCGTACTGTACATTAACTATATCGAAAGGTTCTTGCAGGCACTTCATTTGTATCTAGGGAATCATGACGCGTAGTTGCTAGACGCCAATCTTGATTCATTAGGTGATTAAGGTGAAACGAGCTTCTTCTTAATCGTAACTCTAAGGGACGAGTTTTGACCACAAAGGGTTGTGGGCCCACGGCTAGCTTACACTTGAGCCATCGAGGGTCACACTGCTCGTGCACATGAGATCTTTGGTCACAAGGGTTTTCGGTAGGGTAGTGATTGGGGTTGGTGTTTTGAGGCCGTCGTCATGACATAGTGATACTAGAAAAATAATAATATTCTACATTATCACATAAAATACATAACATACATAATTAAATACTTACATACCGCTCCGATTTGCATCATCGATCCCGGAGATTCCAAGATCGATTGATTCGTATGGATTTTCCCAAAATCGGTGCTCTGATACCACTTCATGTAGCACCCCTTTTACTGTACACACTATACCGGAAAATGGTATAAAAGTTTTTCTAATAAGTTGCAGCGGAAGACCTTTTGAAAATATGGTTTTATTTTTCAAAATAAAATTCTACAGAAAGGTGGTGAGGTTTTCTCTAGTTTTGAAAATACTTGAAGTGGTTCGCTTCAATTTTCGTTCGGTAAAAATCTTTCTTGAAAAAAAATAAAAACTTTGAAGTCGAATACTTCATAGATTTAGAAAAAAACCATTCTCTCTTTATTCGGTGCCACATTTTCTTTTATACGTTTTCTTGATTTGAATAATGAATTCGGGTTGTAGTGGAGCTCTTACGCAATCAACATTAGAAATAACAAGACTAGTGAGAAAACATTATATTATACATAAGGGTTAAAAATCGTTTCCCGAATACATATTCAAATACTACGGATTACAACCCACTAAAAAGATTAAAGTACCAAAACAGAAGTTAATTAAATCCACATAAATTCCATACGACTCGATCCCTCGACTTTCATCAAATTTTGTTCAACTTTGCTCATCGGATTCGGATCATGAGTTACCTACACTAAGATAACATCTGTATGAGCCTTTAAAAAGACTCAGTAAGAATCCGAAAGTAATAACAAGGTTTTGAAGAAGTCTTTTCACATAATTTATATACACACATACACACACACACATATATATATATATATAGAGGCATACATAATAAACTTACGATCATTCAAACTTAGACTTAATATACCTTACCTTTACCTTTCATTTAAATCTTTCAAGAATACTTAACATCCTTTCATTTCTTTCAAAAGTCGGGTACTTAACACCCTTCTTTTCTTTACTTTAATATGCAATATGCATGAAAATGAGACTTTAGAATTTTAAGACTTTTCATGATAAAACATTGGGCCCATTTGGAAAAACAATCGTGGAGTTCGGCAATAAGCTTTGAATTTGGGAGCTTGTGATCTATAACTATACTATAGTCACGGCTATAACTTTACTATAGCCAAGTTAGTGGATTATAATCCCGATTTCTATGTGAATCAGTCCCTATGTGAACAGGTCCCTATTGTACCCCAACTATCAACAACTAACGGAATACCAACCCCCTGTATCCCATACTTATTCACCTAGATCCACAACCAATTTCAAAAAAAAATTAACTTTGAAAAAGCGTGATTTATGAATCTTAGACTTACTAATGAATCGCATGAATCTTACATGATCTATCTATGTTTACGTTTACATAAACAAGCATCAAAGTAACAAGTACCACAACAACTATACTTCACATCTTTAATCAAACCGTTGAACACATAATCATATATAACATAACACTTTTGTTTCACATTTCATTTCATAAGTACACATAAATATTTAATATCACATAGTAGCACAAAGAGGGTCATTCTTGAACTTTAACCATATTATAATCACATAATCATATAACCATGTCATTCATAGCATATCAATATCACTCATATCATGAATTATGAAAATTATCACATACGGTATTACTTTACTCTAATCACTTAATATATAAACTTTGGTTTCAAAAGTGCCACATATCATAATATATGAAAAAAATCGAGTATTCTTACTTATCATAGAAATCAATTAATCATTTGCCTAAATCTTGCACTTGATTCATAACACCGTTCTAGGCTAGTAGACTATAATTCTTTCTTAGGACATGCAACAAGATTCCTAAACTTAGATTATTAGTACATAACTTAGAGTTTTCACCTTCATGACTAAACTATCTTTCCTACCTCAGATATTAGATCAATGATCACAAATCATACTTTGATAAAAATATTCATCTTAAGAAAATCCAACAGTTTTGGTATCCTAACTTTGAAAAATCATTTCTCTTGCACCACAAATCAAAAGACTTTGAAAGTTTAAAAAAATACTCATTTATATATCTTTAAAACCATTGAGAAATAGTTTACAAAAGATCATTATCCGAATAAAAGATATCAATAACTTTCTAAGGTGGTACAGTTTGAAATCTGAACACATGAAGTGAGTTTAAAAATTCATTACTCTTTAAGCGTTCATCCAACCCTTTTGAAATTTTAACACAATATACTATTAGAAGTCGAATATACCCCAGAAAATCAGTTTTTGTAAATCTTTAGGAAATTAGGATACATAAGTAAAATGGTACAGTAGTGCAGTTTAAAATTCAGAACATGGGAGGGAACTTCAAACATTTCTTAAAATTATCTACTGTACCAAACACCGCCAAATGTTATCTCAAATGAGTTCTCTAAACTACCATTCCGTTCTAAGTTGAATTACTACATTTGAAAGAGGAAAACATTAGATTTCATTACTTATTCTAAACTGACTAAGGTTTTGTACAGTTTCGGTAAATAAATCATAACTTATTTAACTCCAAACATTACAAGCCACATATACATACGACCGTAAACAAGAGATATATCCTCCTATAAAATGTCGTAATTTTCATAAATAAAATCGTGGGTGAAACGTGGGTTAAAATCCATACCTATGAATCTGTAAATTTTACATATAACCACCTATTTCAAGATTCTAGCCTCAATCAACTTATATGCCTCAAATCCAAACCTTAAACACGTAAAATCACAACTAGAACATCAATAATATTAACATGCAATGATTATAAACATAAGGACAATTAATTTCCTAGCATATCATCTTCAAATTTCGGGTTTCTCACCAATCTTCTATTTTCTTTCAATAATCAAGAATCAAGAGTTAGATTCTAACATGCAAAAATTTAAACATGGAATTAATTATATCAAAACATCATCATCATTTTTCTCATCAAGGATCAAGGATTCAAGTATGGATCTTAACATGTATGAGACTAAACAGATAATATAACACACTATGAGCACTTTCTTTCATAAAACTTTTGATTTCTTCAAACAATCAAGAAGGGGAGTTTTTCAAAAAGGAAGAGAAGAAAATACTATTGATGTTAGCTTGATGTAGTAATAATTCCATGATTCTTACCTTAGGGTCCTTGATAATTTGAAGGGCTTTGTATATATTTGAAACCCACTAGAGAATCCTTCAAGAATTTCGAAAATTAGAAATATGAACTATAGGGGATTTCGAAAAGTTAAATAAAGAAACAAAGAACAAAGATTTGCTTACCCTTCTTGGTTGAAGAATCTCCTTTTGGAGATAAAGAACTATACTAGCTAGGAATTAATGAGAAGAAGAATGTTTTTGGTGTAGAGAATTGCGAAGAAGAGGTGGGTATCTATATGGTCTTGGATGCTTGCTACATTAATGTCTAAGTAGGAAGAGTGGTCCTTTTGCGATAAGGAGAAACTTGAAATAATCTAGAGAGACTTCTTTGTAATTTAATTTAAGTTATCTTAAAATAAAATGCTAAATGAAAAGGCAAGTGGAAATGCACATGAAATAAGTGTATGCATGCAACACATACAATCATAGCCAATTTAAAGAGAGGAAATTACTATCAATTAAGCATATAAATATTCTAGTGTGAGAAAATAATTTCTTATGTTACGAAAACTAAATCCGCGTAGATCACATAATTTCACGTGTTCAATTATATTAAACACATGAAATACATTTTAGTTGCGCAAATAGAGAATAAAATAAAAAATATTAATGTAGACATATAATGTACATTAGTTCACATAATTTCACATAAATAGCAAATAAAGAAAATTGAAAAGCAACTAATTAATTTTGCACATAATTCACAAATTCCAAGCAAATGTGACGTGAGGAAAAATAGATAACTAGGCTATCGAGAACGCGAGGTGTTACATACGAAGCCTTTCAGATGCACCACTCTGATTTCCTCAATCTCGCCATTGAGGGGTGATCTTCATATCCATTTTCCATATCTCGTGGTCATACTACGCAGAAACGGCTAGCAAGGTCCTAATCGAATTATAGCATAGTGTTTAGTGAAAAGTTATCTCACATACAAAAACTTGTCTTATAGTTTAACTCATTTTGACGTATCTAGCGTTATAAGTCGATACCTTTCCATCTATTCCAACTTAAAGATTATAGATCCACTTGCATCCAACGGGAACGATTCCCTTTGGTGGATCTGTCAAGGTCCATACCTTGTTGGAGTATATGGAATCCATTTCGGATTTCTTGGCATTAAGCCAATATCCCTTACTGCATCAAATACAACCTCATTGAATGTTCTTGGATGACATCCCTCCTCAAATTCATTTTGAATACCTTCGATGAGGTTTAGCTAATTGAGTTCTCTACGAATCCTCTCGAATCTCCACATAGATGGTTGAGATGGTACATTAATGTGTGATTTGATTTTGATTGGCTCTTGTTCAATTTATGGTGTTGGAACTTCAATTCGTGGTTCTCGAATGTCTCCGAGCTCTACCGTACACCTATTCTACGAATAGAACCTTCTTCTTTAAGAAGGTGGTATTCCCCGATACAAACACTTTTGTTTTAAGGGATAGTAGAATAAGTATCTAAAACATTTTTTGAGATACCCCACGAAATGACATAAGTTGGATCGACTATTCAACTCGTCACCCACTAGCCACTTCATGTAAGTGGATTATCGGGAATGCCAAAGTTCATATGGTGTGGAACTAAATGCTTTGGTGTTAACCATATTATTCAAATACGCGGTGGTATGGAGTGCATGACCCTATAAGTACGCCGGTAACTTAGTGAATCATGTTCTCTTTGAGATAGTCGATAAACTCACCATTTAAGTATTATCCACTATGATCGAATCGTAGTTTCTTAATACTTTGTATGAGTTTATTTTCTGCTTCGTTTTTGAAATCATTGAACATTTGATAGATTTCAAATTTGTACTTCATCATGTATACGTAACCATACCTTGAGTAATCATGAGTAAAGGTTATGAAGTAGTATAAACCACTCATCGCACTAACATTAAGTGGACCACACACATCTGCATGGATCAAATCCAAGTGACCTTCAGCATGCTCCATTTGTCCCTTAAATGGTAATTTGGACATTTTCTTTTCAAACAAGATTTACATGCCCGCAGTGATTTGCCATCATCCAACGTGAACAATCCCTTACATGCAAACTCATTCATTCGTCTTAAAGAAATATGTCCAAATCTTACGTGCCAAAGTTGTCTTGGGTTATCTTCTATATTGAGTTCAGGTTCAACAAAAAACGCATCTTTGTCAGAACGTTACCGATCAAGACACTCCGTCCAGTTTAGAGAGCCCAATGGTCTGTCTTTCCACATTGGAATCAAGTATCACTTACATGCTTATTTTCCTTATCCTTGCGAATACTCGAATCACCCCTAGTCTATTTTTTTGCTCGACTGGAAACTATTTTCCTTTTACTCTCTTCTTCGACTTCGAACTATTCTTAGTAAAAGATATCGAAAGTGTCGAAGGCAAAATGGACTTGTCTTTCATTCTAACTGACTCGTATTTCAACATGTTGACCAACTCATTCGAAAGGAGACTCAACCATATTCTTGTTGAAATTAATTATGAATGTTTCATAAGAGGTAGTTAGTGATGAAAGCATGAAATTCACCGAGAACTTTGGTGGGAGAACGGCATCGTGGTCATGCAACTTCTTTGGCAGCGAGTAATCTTAAAACCATGCTCATGGACCGTAGTCCTTTCGCATACCCTAAGAGACGTCAACTCCTTAGTCGTCACAAAACTCATTAACATAATGCTCTCACCGCACACGATGTCGAGATGAGCCTATATGTAAACAACATAAAGATGATTCTCATAGTTCCTTGCTAACTCGGGTAACTAGATGCTATCATATAGTATTTGTCAAAATGGACACCCTTCGTTCACTTTTAATAAGTGGTGGTCTCCTAGTGAGTCGAGTTATCATGAATTTTGGTCGGGGTATATTTGAGTATGCACAATTGCGCTTGGAGCAAAAGCCCCACACGAATGTTTTATTGAGCCAATCAAGGTAATTATTGCCATTAAGATTTCTTGGTGTCGAAAATTGATGATAAGGGATTCTTAGCCTTTATACTGAAAAGTTGAAGTAGACTTATAACAGATGATTCATTATTAATGATTGCAATCAAAGATTTGGACTTTTATCACTTAATTGTACTCCCACTAAATTTTATCGAATTCCACTACCTTCTAGTAGACAAGCGAGAAAACTTATTTTTCTTTTAATGGGCTTTACGTCCAATAGGCAAATGTAACCCGTAGTTAATCTATCCCGATTACATTTTTACAAAGGTAGATCTCCATCAATTATATCGTTATATGACCCTAAAAATATATTTACCTCACACTTGATAATGAGCTAAGTTAATCTCGCGAATTCAAAATCTTCATGTGTCAAGTCTAACCTACCAACCGAAGATGCTCATAGAACTGATTATACCAAACTAATGCAGCCCCTAGTTAATCTAGCCGACCATGTTGATCCAGCATAAGTCTTTTTATGGCTACCTTCATCATTATGTCAATTAAATTACAGCTTACCATGCTATTGCACTCCCCGCTAACACGGCTTACTACACTATTGCAAGGGGCTACACATAATTTAACCGTTGATAGAAAGAAAGGAAAATTCAACAGATTGGTTTTTCTTTATATCTTGAAATAATTCTTAATAAATTAAGAATGAGGGATATATTATTGTTTTGTTGCTACCTCATCAGAATTATTGAACACGCCCAATGGATTCTTACAACTATGTTCTCTAAAGGTATATGGAAACGCATATTGGCCTAATATGAACATTAGACCTAAATTATGATTAATTACAATAATTAATTATGACGATTTGTTTCAAAATAATTAAAGGACATTAATCAACATAAATCGATCAAATAAGATTAATGTCCAATTAATTAAGTTGAAGTATAATCACCATTATACATGTGTTCTATTAATGAAATTACTTTAATGTTTAAATTAATTAATTAACCAAACACTCATTTATTGAACATTATTGATTAAGCCATCACATATTTGGATTGTGCGTTAATTGATAAATAATTTCAGAACATTAAAAATCAATTTTGATTTAATTTTAATTTCTGGAATAAGAAGCAATTAAAACCTTTTTTTTTTCGGCTATCTGAACCGATCTAACCGGTTGGACCGGTCTGACAGAGTTGTCCGGCCCAGAAAGTTTTCAAAAAAAAAAAAAAAAAAACATTTTGGAATTTAAAACTCAAATCTAATTTTAATTTGAAATCCAATTTCCAATTCCAGTTTTCAAATCGATCAAATCCAATTTTAAAACCAAAATCCAATTTCTTTTTCCAATTTCAAAATTGATCATATTCAATTTTCAAATTAAATTAAAATTTAACCAACCCAATTCCAATTTCACTAATTCAATCAATTCAATAACCTATTCACATGCAATCAAAAGCAATAAACACATAGGAAATTAATTGCGCAACCATATCTCTGATACCACTGTTGGGGATCAGGAACGTGTACACATAAGAATTTTTTTTGTTTATTTATATAAACTAATTTATATAAACATCCACGTGCACAATAATTACAATTAATTGTGTATCTTTCGCTTCCAATCACCGACAAACATGCTCGCATATATAATTAATTAAATATCATAAATTAAATGATCATAGCATGCTCGCAAAAATAAATCAAATAATAAACATACTCAACGAACGATTCACATAAACACACAATTGAACATATAGATTCATGTGATTCAATAATCAATTAACATACATTAATCTCAATAAGTATAAATTAATTACTATATATATAAATTAGGGAAAACGAGATTTTAACCTTTAAGCGTGAATCAAACGAAGAATCCGGAATTACAACCTGTTTGTTGACCTAAAATTACAGTCCTGCTTCGACTTCAATATCTTCATGGTTATTGGCTAGATCGACAATTGCTTCTATGATATTGTAGATACTTGCATCTTGAGGCGTATTTCAAAATTTCACGTCCATCTGATCGCTGGTTGATTAATGGAGAATTTTCTCGCTGGACTGTGCAGAAAATCCGATACCAGTTTTTCAGAATTGCCTTCTCGCATCACCGGCTTGTGGCGGCGCGTGGATGCGCTGGAGATGACCCTACTGGCGGCACTGGCATCATCAGAATCTTAGTCCTCTTAGGTTTCACCTCGTATATTCAATCCACTATCCCCGCAACACGAGTTACGTGATAGACTAAGTACAACGAACAAGAACAAGGGGAAAAAGAAGATGCCGATGAGGCGGCGACTGGCGGCGGCTGGTGGCGGAGGTAGGGTTTCGGCTGCAAGGGAGACAGGTGATGGAGGGAGAGAGGCTAGGGGTTTGATTCTTACGTTTTTGTTTTTTTGTGTTGTGTTTTTCACAAGACATATAAATCCTATTTATATTCTCCTTGTGAAAACCCTAACAAGCCTTAAGTTGGGCTAGGTCCAACAACTTAAGTCCACTCTCTTTCTCGGCCCGTTTCTAACAAACGAATGCTCACAAAAATATAACAATTATATTTTAACAACGAGCACAAATTATCATCGATACGAGTACCACTTTGAAATTTACCAATTTCCGAAATTGGAAACCCTAATTTAGGACCTGCCAAATCTGGAAACTTTCCAATGTAAAAAGTTCACTAACTTTCCATCGAATTAATTTCCTCTACTTATTCTCATCCGTAATTAACAAATACGAATGTTGGACTCAATCACATTGACTTCCAATTACACTAAGATTAACTAATTAATCTTAGTTTGTTGCATTAAGGATCTAAAGTACACGAACAATGTTACCCTTGATGGTTCAGGTGTAAGCTATTGGGCCACAACCCATTGTGATTTAAACTCGTCCCAAGAGTTATAATTAAGTTGAAGCTAGTTTCAAAATAACTACCCAACAAATCAAGATTGGTGTCTAGCAACTACGCGTCATGATTCCCTAGATAAAAATGAAGTGCGTGCAAGAATCGTGTGATATAGTTAACCTACAGTACTATCCCTTCGATACATATATCCTGATTAAATTAGAGGCATTGGTTCATCGAGACCCCTTATGAGTTGCATAGCTCTGTGGACGTTCTTGATTACATAATTCGTTCGTGTTTGACTTAGAGAAACACATTTCTCTAGTCACGACAGTTTCAACTATGGCCGCAGACTTCATGGATTATAAATCACACAGGATATCCATGACAGATCAAGCGATCGAATCTCCTACTATAAATAGGATTTATATGTCTTGTGAAAGTTGCTCAACACAAAAACAACACAACCCAAGCTTGAAACCCTATCCTCTCTCTCTCCATTAGCCGTCCACCTTGCAGCCGAAACCCTACCTCCGCCACCAGCCGCCGCGCCGCCGCTAGTCGCCGCCGCATCGGCATGTTCCTTTTCCCTTCGTTCTTCTTCTTTGTGCATAGCCTATCACGTATCTAGTGCTTCGTGGATAGTGGATTGAATATATGAGGGGAAACCTAAGAGAAGATAGATTATTATGCCGCCAACGCCGCCACCAAGGTCGTTTCCACGCGCCCTCACGAGCCGCCACAAGCCGGTGATGCATGAAGGCAATTTTGAAAAACTGCTCTCGCATTTTCTGCGCAGTCCTGCGAGACAATTCTCCATAAATCAAACGTTAATGGGATGGACGTGAAATTTGGACAGAAGCTTCACAACGTGCTGATATACAAGCTTCCAAAAGGAATGGTGCGTAGAATCAATAGTTATGGAGATATTGAAGTCGTAGCAGGCGTGTAATTTTGGATCAGAAAAGTGGTTGGATCAGTTGGAGTGGGAAGAGCAGTTAGCCATCTTCTCGAGTCTTTGTTCGATTCACGCTTCAAGGGTAAAGTATCATTTTCCCTAATTAATATATATTAATTAATTTATATTAATTCAGATTAGTGTATGTTAATTGATTATTGAATCACTTGAATCTATATGTTCGATTATGTGTTTATGTGAATCCTCCGTTGAGCATGTTTATTATTTGATTTAATTTCGCGAGCATGCTATGATGATTTAATTTATGTTATTTAAATTAATTATACATGCGAGCATTTTTGTCGTTGATTGGAAGAGAAAAGGTATGAAATTAATTGTAATTATTGTGCACGTGTTTGTTTATATAAATTAGTTTATATAAATGAAATAAAAATTTTTGTTTTCCGCTGCGTACACGTACATGCCCGATCCCCAACATCATGAACAGCACATAAGGTGGACAAAGAAGTCAGTTTTACCATCTCTATGTATTTTACCTTTTCCTTACCCCTTGTGCGCATTCTATCAAAGACATCTCCAACAAATTGTGAGATGGGAAGATTCTTTTGAATTCTTCTAGATGGCTCTTTTTCTGCGCACATCAATACTTTGATCATTTGTATCTGAATCAGATTCATCCGTGTCTGCTGAAACTTTACAGGGTGTTGCTGATGATGTTGTGTCACTTGGAGCAACACTTCCATTACTATTAACTTGTCTTGAGATAGATGATGTAGTATCCAACACAATCCACATCCCCTCCATACGATCTCCTTCCGATTCTCGAGCTCGATTCCCAACTTCACTCCTCTGGCTCCAAAACGGGTATACCTACAAACATACAACACCTATATGAGCCTTTGAAGACTCAATGAGAATCTTGAAGTATTATCGAATACTTATAACACATAGAGCATACATATATCTATATATATACATACATATACCTTATACATGGACATGCAACATAAATAAACGCAATCATATACTTCGCTTTTTTCGTCGGCGTGTTTCATCACATAATTGTCACACGCATAGAGTGAGATAAATTCCCAATTTTATAACCCTATGATCCCAAGACCATAGAGTGAGAATATCCCACCTTTATAACCCTATGCCATGACACGTATTGAAGATTATAGGATGAGAATCTCTCACCTTTATAACCCTACGATCCAAAGACCATAGAGTGAGATTTCCCATCTATATCCTGAACACCATAATGCAACATGCATGACATGAAAAATCATCAGGAATCCCCTAGAAGAGTCAATCTAAGTTACCGGTAAATAACCTCATATATTTCGAATCCGTCTATCTACGTTGAATCAAACCACCCCTAGGGCCTACGGTACCGACTCGGCGTACCGGGATATTTACCGTAGCCTCGAAAGACTTTCCATCATGTTTTTACCTTTTTAAAAATTCATGATACTAATGCACCCACACATGCACCCTTCTACTTACCCTTCTCTCATCCTCCCACCCAATGATTCACATAAGCAAGCAAGAGTACATAGAAAATACACATAAAGTTTCTTAATGGGAAAGTCCGATATCCTCATTGGTGGCGGAACCCTTCGACTAGGAACGTGTTTAACAGTTATAATACTAAAGTAAATATCTCACGATCCTAAAGATCAATTACTAGTACTTGTAATAACTGTAAGGACTATATCTATGTTTGAGACAAAGGGACAAAGATATAGAATGCCCATGTGTTTTTATCATAAATACGAAAAATGATTATTTATTATAAGAATAAATTGAAATACCACAGCCACAAGTTCGCTTGTTGGTCACCTACTCTAACAAAAATAACGAGAGGATACAACACTTAGTATAGGTCAAGTGGTCAAGTATTGGCTCTTGATGCGAATTGAAAGAATTGAATGCATCTGAATTGGTGCGGATGAATATAAATAAATATAAAATCAGAGATTTCTTTCAAAGAAACAAAAACTTGTGTTGAAAAAGATTATACAGCGAAATATAAATGACACGAGTTTTAAATCATTATCCATAAGTATATAACTTGTGGATGGTTCCTTCATAGGCAAAAGACACTATTCAAAAGAATACAAATGAGAAGTCAAGATCTTCTCTTCTAATAAAAAATCACAGGATGATTTCTTCGTAAACCAATTCAATTCCTAGATTGTATGTCAATATTGCTTAACAGCTCTCTACAAATACAAATCAGTATTCCAAAGAATACAAATGAGAAGCAAAGATCTTCTCTTCTTAGAAGAAAATGACAAGTTGATTTCTTCGTAAACCAATTCTAGAATCTATGATGATGTTACATAACATCACTCTAGGATTGCAAAATAGTATTAAATGATATTCAATACAAAACAGACTCAATTTTGTAGTGGCAAATCTATAAAGAAAACAGGGTGTTGGAAAAAAAAATTCCAACACCCGCAGCTCTGTGCTCTCAACTTTCTACAAAAAATGTGAAAAATGAATTGAGTTCTTTTACTATTTATACAGTCTGAGAGCTTCTTGGCCTGTACAAAATAAACACACTAGGAGAGATTATGGGTTAGTCGATTGATTAAACATGTGCTTAAATAATTACCTACTAAGCTAAAAATAACCGCCACTAACTATAAATAATAAATCCGAATTAAAATAATAAATCCAATAATAATAGTAAATTCGGAAATAATAAAAAATTATTTAAGAAAGTGAAAACAATCAAATTTTATTTGACTCAAAAGTCAAATATTTAACAGTGCCTTAGTAACGGTTTTAGACCTTGATGTACACGCAACGACCCTATATGTTTCATGCTCGCCGTTTTTTTTTATTGTGGGGTCTCACTAGTCGCCGCCTAATTTTGGCCTTCTACTCGGCTAGTACAAGGACAATCATTTTTTTTGTGCTTCGGTATTTACATACGAGAGAAAATTAACGAAAACAAACCACATATTAATAATCAAAGGCAATCAACTTTCATAACACCGGATACCAACAATTTTGAATTAAACATAGGCATATCTCTATCAAAATGTCAATAAATTATTCCCGCAAACTTAAGAAAACTATACTCACCAAAAAGCATGAATTTTAAAAGCACTTTTGGTTTGCTAATTTTATCGAACATTTGACATGCATACATACACAAATTTATATCTAACATGCTTGAGAAACCTCATTAATAATCCACAGTCACCATCATCAACATGCATTACTCTCTAACTTCACCACAAGAACAATCAAATAGGATAAACAAATTTTACTTCAACTCGTAACCCATGAAGCAAATAAGCAATTATCAAATTAATTTCGTCGATAAAGAAATTGTTGCCTATTTTGCATTTTCTTATAGTGATAGCATAATAACATAAAATAGATAGGGATCATGGGAGTTTTTAAATACACCCTACTTATGTTATTTGGATAGATTCAAGCTATTTCATTACCCTAAGCAAGCTAATAAGAGAATGAAAAATAAAGAGAAACACTTACCGAATTTATGAAAAACGGGTTACGGCAGTTTTTGGTTGTCATTCGTGGGTGATACAGATAAGTGGACCAGGCCCACTAACCATTGCATTAAAATGGGCCAAGATACCAACAAAATGGGCCTATTAATTATCTGCTCATGTGGGCCGAAAATCAAAAATCTAATAGTCCACCGGAACGAGGACTAGAGCCCACTATATCAGTTCAAGGACCTAACTAGAGTCTTAAATATAAGTTCAAATAGATTTATATGCTAATTAGGAGTTTAGTATGAATTAAATAGAAATAACACCCGAACCTCATTGAAAAGGTACGTTCTAAAAAATCTCTTGAGTCCTATTGATCTTGTGCTCTCTACCCTATTTTTTATGCTAGCGTTTGACTGGATCGTTGGAGTTTCCGCCGGATCAACCCTGGCTTAGTTCACTTGCTTTGGTTTTACAAGTTTGATAATCAAGTCTTCCTCTGTAGATGACTGGATCATCTGCTCGGCGCACAACAAATATGCCCCATGTTCCTGTACCAATTTATCAAGATAACTCTTTACGTCATCATTCTGGCGCCGTCTATAAGAATGCCAACCATGTCATCGCGACGTAGACATAATCCAGATAATCACGCAAACGCTACCTCCGCCGTAACCAACCGGATGAGGAATCCTCCACCACCCCATTCTGGGGAAATCGAGCGCCGCTAAATAACATCGCAGCCCCTTCGCCTACACAAGACAACATCGCTGCCCCTTCGTTTCCACTAGACAATAACAGTGCACCTCCGCCACCACAAGATAACGTTAGCCGAGCCCCTCAACGCACCGTCCAGTTGACGAAGGCTTTAAAACTAATGCTCGAAGAGGTCCCTCTAAACCTAATTTCTAATTGTATCCCAACTTAACTTCAATTTCAACAATTTTGACCACAAAAATTAAATTTTGGCATTTTCTTTTTGTAGTTTTTTTACCGTTGGGTTTTCGGCGTTGACTTTCTTTCCCCTCCTATCTGCTTTCCTGCTGTCGGTTTTTGGCGTTGATTTTTTTTAGATTTTTTTTTCTTCACTTTTATACGTCGTTGTTTTCCGGAGTTGATCTGGTCAATGCCGATCTCTAGCGTTGACTTTATTTTTCCTGTAAATTTGTATCCATTTTTTTTTTCGCCCGGCGCTGAACCTTGACCGTAATTGTACTATCATTGACAGTAATTGTACTGTCGTTGACAGTACAATTACTATAAACACAATAATATTATTGTCAACTACATCAACATTATTATTCTTTTGACTTTTTTATTTTGTTTGATATGTTGACTAGTCAGCGAAATAACATTATTGTCGTTGCCGGTAAAATTACTATAAACACAGAAATATATATTATTGTCAACAACATCAATATTTATTTTTTGTCTTTTTATTTTGATTGATTTGTTAACCGGTTAACGTAATAGTATTACTATCTACTATAGTAATATTATTATAAACATACTAGTATTACTCTGGTTGACGGTAATATTACTGTCGTTACAGTAATAATATTACGGTTGTTCACAACAATGTTTTGAATCCCGGACGAGACCGGCCTGTTCGACCGGTTCAACCGCGAACCGCTGCCTTGTCTGGTCTGTTTGGCTTCACAGGCGCGAATTTCAAAACACCGGTTTAATTGATAAAACCTGGTTTTTTGGCCCGTCGGATCGCGAACCCAGAACCCAGATAAAATTTTGTTTTTTTAGAAATCATTTTTAGATTAAATTAGCAAAAGAGTGGAGGGAGAAGAAAAAATCAACAATAAAAGAAAACCTAGTCAAAACCCCGTTGTTGGACGATGAAAAGGGCTTTAACGGGACACTGGCGCTAGTGCTCGAGCTGTGTCTTGAGCTGAGATCTTCAATGGTGGCTTGATGGGTTAATGGGTGGTAATGATTGGAGAAAAAAAAGGAAAAGGAAAACGATTACAGTAAAAAGAGAAGAAATAAGGTGTTGGTGTTTGGGAATTGAGGTTAGTGGCTCGGTGCAGTACCCTACTATTTAGTGAGATGAGTATTTTTTTAGGGTTTTTTGGTTTAAAATCCTTTTGCCTTTTAACTTTCATTTATCTCCCCACTTCAATTAAAGTATAATAAACTCCCTATATTATTGATTCTATACACTTACCTCCCACCTTGATGTGAAAAGATTGTATTGGCCCTCACTCTAAAAGAAAACGACAACTTAAACAAGAATTGTCTCTCTTATCAAATTCCTCTCTCTCACCGATCTAGTAATTCGCGCTCAACACAACAGAAGAACCAAAATTTTTACCCTTTCTTCTTCAGTCGAAGGTTTCATCTCTTCTCAACTAAATTCTTCCATAGTCAAGAACACTTCAAGAAAACGGAAATACCCAATTATTTGGTGTGGTATTCGCTCTCAAAGTAGAAAAGGACTGGAGGGGAAAAACGAAAAAAATGCAAAAGCAAAGATATCAGATTTCTCATGTTAGTTTTTTTTGTTTATGTTTTAGTTTTCAGGTTGGATTTCTAAAAAATAAAAATCCAATTTGAACCCAAATATTTTAAGCCTAAATTGTGTTTTCCTATTTGAGTTTGCAATAGCTCTTTTTTTTTTGAAAACTATGATTTTCAGTGGTTATTTGTTCGTATTTTATGCTTTGTAGTAATCTAGTTTATTGTTGTATGTATTTTGGTATTTAAAATCGGGCAAATTAGTACAATGCAATTTTTTTCTTAATATTTTGTCTTTTGTCATGTTTTGCAAGTAATATTAGTGCAGATTGAGAGAATGTTTAGTTAATTGCATTTTGTTTTATAATTTTAGGTTGTATGGTTGCGATGCTTGCTTAATATATTTTTTATATTAATAATCTTTGTTTGTTTGTTCACTTCAGAAATGGCCCCTAAGGAGTCAAAGAAGTGTGCGCTATATTCGCGTCGTTCTCCATCAAACTTAAAGAATACATTGGATCAAGTAAAAGCAAAGATGAACTGCACAACTGGAGGCCATCAAAAGCACTCTATTTGGGCTTTTTTTGAATAAGCCTAACCTCACTCATAGTTTTACTAAGGTTTTAGCTATTATGAGACATTTTTAGGTTAAGAAAATGTCTTTAAAGTATGGAGAAGATGTTGAGGTCCCTTTTGAAGCTTCTAAGTTCTCTATGGTGATGGGGTTGTGACATAAGGGGCACACTGTTGATTTAAAATTCAAGATAAAATCTTCGATTATTGATGATCTATTTTCCGGAAAAAAAATAAAACATTTTGCGGAATGAATTAGCTGACTGATTATTAGAATTAGCTTCGAGGGATGATTGTGTAGATGACTTATGTAGAATATACATTCTTTTTGTTTGTAATTGTGTATTATTTCCTCAAGGAAACTATTTAGAGGATTTGTCTGAATTATGTTCTTTTTCATGGGGAAAAGTTGTTTCTGATTACTTGATCGGCGAATTGAGGGCACATGTAAACCAAAAGAAGACGTACATCAATGGTTGCACCATTAATTAGTAAGTAATATATATTTTAATATAAATTTTTTTTTGTATTTTGATTCTTAATTTCCATAACCTATGCATTTTTATAAAACTGGCAGGCTTGGTTTTATGAAACGGTCCCCTTTATCGGGCACCGACAAGCTTGAGTCGATTTCCTCGATTTTTTTGGTGGGACAATAGCAAGACGGGACGAGAAGAATCTAAATTTCAAAATGCGCTTGATGAACTTACAACTGAAAAGCTAATAACTTGTTAGTACCACATGTTTGTTTTTTCTCTATTTAATGTAAAATTATGAAGTACATTGATATCTTTTTGTGTTAATTATTTGTTTACTTAAGTTGTTCTGTTTATTCCAAATCCCAAGAGAACTAGTTGATTGATCTTCCACCCACTTATTCAGATGATTGTACTAATAATGAATTTCCATCAGCTAATATCGGAGTAGAAGTTCTTCTCAAAGCTAGAGATGATGAAATTATAATTTTGAGGAAGAAAATTGAGGAGCTAAAAGCATTTCGTAAAACTAGAGATCACGAACTTGTATCTTTGAAGAATAAATCTGTGGATTTTGAAACGCAAAATGACCAATTTGTCAAGGAAGAAGAGTGCGATGGTATGAATATGAGGGATGATAACTTTTTGACAAGCACATCTGTAGGATTTTAAAACTTCCGTTGTTACAGTTTTATGACTTTATCTATACAAAATAGGAGCTGCAATGTGATATTTTCCGACTTTATTTGTACTAAATGCATATTAATTTTCATGTTTTATTTTATATAAAGGATTTTGTGAATCTAATCTCCGAATTTGGTGATATTCAAAAGAATAAAGAAGGGGAGGATAAAGAAGATAAAGAAGATGACGAGAGTAAAGGACAAAAAGAAGAGGACGAGCATGAAGAAGAGAAAGAAGAGAGAGGGATGGAAGAATGCAAAGAAGATGATGAGAATGAAGAAGATAATGAAAATGATGAAGGAGAAAAACAAGAGGGCGATAATGAAAAAGAGAAAGAAGAGGAGGAATCACTTAAGAAACAAGAAAAATACGGTCAAAAAGACGTTACGATTCCTCTATTGTTCGAAATGTTCAAAATAGAAATGATAGGAAAGAAAAAACGAGAGCGAAAGGTTTTGTTACTCCACCAGCACTAAGCACGTCGCCAAGAAAAAAAATTAGAGTCATTGCAAGAAAATATGGACGTGAAGAAGAAAAAAACACCGCGAGGTAGCCGCGAAACTGTTATACAAGAAACACCACAAACGATATATATTTTTATACATTATTTTTTTTTGTATTGTTTCTTGAATATATAATTGTGCACCATTTGTTTTAGGATGAACTTGAAATCTATTGTGGGCGGAAAGATTACAATGGTCGTGATGAGATTGTTGACATTGATAACGAAATATTGGACAATTATATGCCCGATGATGTCTTGGGGTTAGAAGTGGTACATATTTTTAAAGATCATTTGTATCATTTGTTTGTTTATTTATTTTATATTGTTTCCCGAATCTATTGAATATATAATTGTGCACCATTTGTTTTAGGAACATGAACTCTATCGTGGGCGGAAAGATTATAAAGCTCGTGATGAGATTGCTGAGGTTGATAGAGAAATGTTGGACAATTTTATGTCCAAGGATGATTTGGGGTAACGAATTTTGTATGTTGTATTTGTCTTCATCAATAAAAAATTATATCAAGGAATGATTTTAAATACAATACGGCAATTTTATGGACAACTCGCATATATGCGATCGATGGAAGGTGCATTTGTGGGCTACTATTTGGTGAAAAACATTCTGGAGATACCATAGATTTCTACATGATCACTCTATCTAGAC
This sequence comes from Erythranthe guttata, assembly GCF_056151865.1. Taxonomy (NCBI): domain Eukaryota; kingdom Viridiplantae; phylum Streptophyta; class Magnoliopsida; order Lamiales; family Phrymaceae; genus Erythranthe; species Erythranthe guttata. The sequence goes on along the minus strand of NC_142546.1, from coordinate 10,780,923 downwards.
ATTCCACTTCAATCGGATATGAGATTTGCTACATTTCAACAATTGTACAGGTATGGTTAACGCATACTATTTTGTTAACTATTATGTATCAAATCAATGATTACATATATTATATATATATATCTATATATATATAATATATATATTTATATATATAATATATATATATATATATATATATATTCAATAAAAACTACTTGTACTTCTTATACATCGTTCTATGTTTCATCAGTTGAAATACTTAGAATTGTTAAAGACATTAACTTTTTGAACATCAATGACATTAATTATAAGGAGAGTTGATGCATGAATTCAATGTGAAAAAATATATTGGAGAAAATAATGATGATAACAATTTCTCGACATATCGATTTTATTCTTATACCGATAAACAGAGATTGTCATTGGTTCCTCCTAGTTCTAGACACAACCCTTAAATAGTTTTTCTACTAGAACTCAACAATGACCCCAGATACAAATCGGTTGTGAAGAAAATTTTAAGTTCTTATTTTTCAACACGTATTTCTCCTATTTATTTATTTTGGTTAAAAACTTATGAAATAAATATTGTAGGTTGAGTTTTACAGCAAATATTTTTGTGTTAAGTTGGGGATTGTATTGCCTACCGCTTTTGAAGCGGTAAAATGCCAACAACAAGACGGTATCGTGGATTGTGGTGCATATGTATTTTTTGGGATGAGTGTTATGCTAGAGGCACTCAATGGATGTGTAAATATGCAGAGAGTTGCTCTATGGATGCGGTCGGTTCGAGCACGCATTGCGTGCGCATTGCTGAATCATAAAATTGACGATCTTGTATTAGGCCCTTAAAGTAACCTCATGTATTTATTTTTAGTCACTTTTGGAAGATGAACCTACGTACAATATTAGTACAAACAAAGGTAGATGTTAGTATTTTATTGTGTCGAATTTAGTAGTTTGGATGTTTTTTTTTTTTTTTTTTTTTTGCAAAAATGAAAGTGAAAATTTATGGTATCACTCATTATTGAGCAAATTATACGTCATATTTGAATTACTTATTCCAAGTTGTCTCGCTTATTACGTCTCTCCTATGGTTGGTCTTGTTCATTTTTACATACAATACTTATGCATCCAACACTTGGTACACATATAGGTGACTGATAGTATTTTGTTACGATAGATGTGGTACTTAGGAAAGTTTGAAGAAAATTATAATGTCAAAATCATTGACCACCGCTATACATTATTTAAATTAGATATTTAAAGTTATACGTTGAATTCTTATTATATAGCTACAACTTGTACAACATCGACCATTTATGTTTTAAGAAAAGTTTGCACTATGTATTAACAATATATTACTAAATCATATACCAAGTAATTTTGAACGTGTACTAAAATATTTAAATAGATTTGATATGTATTGACATTGCTTTCGTAATTTCAAAAAACTAAAAAAAGTACCAATAAACTCTTTTAGTACATGATTCATAATTTCGTACAGTAAAAAATACCAATACTCTCCCTTAGTACATGTATCCCATATTATTAGTATTTTTCATCTTTATATATAGTACTTATGTGTTCAGAACTTAGTACACACGCAGGTGACTGGTAGCACTTTGTTGCGTCTGGTCTTTCGGAAAAATATATTCATAGTTGTCTGTTGAATTGCACTTGTATGACCTACACTAATGACTATGTGATATCTAGCTACAACATGTACAACATCAACCATTTATATTGTAAGAGAAGTTTGCACTATATAAACAACACATATTACAAAGTCATATACCAAGAATTCCAAATACACTCACTTAGTACATGAAATTGGTAATATTTTGTTATGTCGGATCTAGCACTTCGAATATGATTGAAAAATTAATGATATCGATGATCATTGAACAGCGCGATACGCTATTTCAATTAGTTATTCAAAGATGGCTTTGTATTCCACTTGTATGACTATATATATAGTTATAACTTGTCCATCGAAATCACAAACGACCATTTATTTTTTTAAGACAAGTTAAAACTATGTTATCAAAGAGATGAAATGCATATTGACATTACTTTCTTACTTTCAAAACCCACAAAAAATACAAATAGATGCTCCTTAGTAAATGTCTTGCATATTGTCTGTATTGTTCATCATTATATGTATAAACGCATGGGACAGCTAGTATTGTTTTGTGTCGTGTCCAAAACTTGACGATTTATTTTAAAATTAATGTCAAAATTAGTATCATTGACCCCCGTTATATATTATTTCAATTGATGTCCATATTGAATTATTGGAACAATAATATGGGGTAAGTTACTAATAGTCAAATTTTAACATGATAAAAAATGACATGAAATTTGATAATACCAATATTTATTTAATATGTTCGTTTAGTACGATCTGCATATACACTTAGTACTATGCTGGTACACATGCAATAGAGTCATGTGACATAATGAGTACATGCAAACTACTATATGAAAACAGTTGACTGCATTTTTCATTATGGGACATACATTCACTGATGTCGTTTGTTACAAAAAACAATAACACAAATAAACATTAGTAAACAACTTCGAACAATCAATTACAAAAGATCCAAAATTAATAAACATTAAAAAAATAACAATACATCAGAAAAAACATAAAAAGTGTATAAATATTTCAATACATGACACCAAAGGCATTAACAACAACAAGGCTTAGATGATTGCTTGTTTACAAGAGCGACGGTTATACCACACCGTTTACACTTAGTAACACGAGTCTGAACTTGTGAAGGAATTCTTTGAGTTCTTCTACGACCGCCTGAGATCTCACATGAGGTGCATTCATGACATCATCATCATCATAATCTTCATTCCAAAAATCCATATCAAAGGTAGGAATAGGGTTTAAAATTGGTTGGTAAGTTTCTTTGTACATATCAATCTTATAGTAACGATCCATGTAATCATATACCGAAAGTCCTTTCGAATCGATACATACACAAGCATGCTTGCACAGTATCTTTTCGATCTGCCATGCTCTCCAAGAACAAGTCCATGCATGAAAATCTACACCATATGATTTCTCCTTTTCAATGACCTCAAAATTCCAAGTGCCAAACCTATCAATCCTTAAAGTAATCTACTATTGTAATATTATTATAAACATAGTAGTATTACTCTGGTTGACGGAATATTACTGTCGTTACAGTAATAATATTACGGTTGTTCACAAACAATGTTTTGAATCCCGGACGAGACGGCTGTTGACCGGTTCAACCGCGAACCGCTGCCATGTCTGGTCTGTTTGGCTTCACAGGCGCGAATTTAAAAACCACCGGTTTAATTGATAAAACCTGGTTTTTTGGCCGTCGGACCGCGAACCCAGAACCTAGATAAAATTTTGTTTTTTTAGAAATCATTTTTAGATTAAATTAGCAAGATAGTGGAGGGAGAAGAAAAAATCAACAATGAAAGAAAACCTAGTCAAAACCGTTGTTGGACGATGAAAATGGCTTTAATGGGACACTGGCGCTAGTGCTCGAGCTGTGTCTTGAGCTGAGATCTTCAATGGTGGCTTGATGGGTTAATGGGTGGTAATGATTGGAGAAAAAAAGGAAAAGGAAAACGATTACAGTAAAAAGAGAAGAAATAAGGTGTTGGTGTTTGGGAATTGAGGTTAGGTGGCTCGGTGCAATACTCTACTATTTTAGTGAGATGAGTATTTTTTTAGGGTTTTTTGGTTTAAAATCCTTTTGCCTTTTAACTTTCATTTATCTCCCCACTTCAATTAAAGTATAATAAACTCCCTATATTGTTGATTCTATACACTTACCTCCCACCTTCATGTGAAAAGATTGTATTGGCCCTCACTCTAAAAGAAAACGACAACTTAAACAAGAATTGTCTCTCTTATCAAATTCCTCTCTCTCACCGATCTAGTAATTCGCGCTCAACACAACAGAAGAACCAAAATATTTACCTTTTCTTCTTCAGTTGAAGGTGTCATCTCTTCTCAACTAAATTCTTCCATAATCAAGAACACTTCAAGAAAACTGAAATACCCAATTATTTGGTGTGGTATTCGCTCTCAAAGTGGAAAGGACAGAGAGGAAAAAACGAAAAAACAAAAAAATGCAAAAGCAAAGATATGAGATTTTTCATGTTAGTTTTTTTGTTTATGTTTTAGTTTTCAGGTTGGATTTCTAAAAAATAAAAATCCAATTTGAACCCAAATATTTTAAGCCTAAATTGTGTTTTCCTATTTGAGTTTGCAATAGCTCTATTTTGTTTTTGAAAACTATGATTTTCAATGGTTATTTGTTCGTATTTTATGCTTTGTAGTAATCTAGTTTATTGTTGTATGTATTTTGGTATTTAAAATCGGGGCAAATTAGTACAATGCAATTTTTTTCTTAATATTTTGTCTTCTGTCATGTTTTGCAAGTAATATTAGTGCAGATTGAGAGAATGTTTAGTTAATTGCATTTTGTTTTATAATTTTAGGTTGTATGGTTGAGATGCTTGCTTAATATATTTTTTATATAATAATCTTTGTTTGTTTGTTCACTTCAGAAATGGCCCCTAAGGAGTCAAAGAAGTGTGCGCTATATTCGCGTCGTTCTCCATCAAACATAAAGAATACATTGGATCAAGTAAAAGCAAAGATGAACTGCACTCTATTTGGATTTTTTGAATAAGCCTAACCTCACTCATAGTTTTACTAAGGTTTTAGCTATTATGAGACATTTTTAGGTTAAGAAAATGTCTTTAAAGTTTGGAGAAGATGTTGAGGTCCCTTTTGAAGCTTCTGAGTTCTCTATGGTGATGGGGTTGTGACATAAGGGGCACGCTGTAGATTTAAAATTGAAGATAAAATCTTCGATTATTGATGATCTATTTTCCGGAAAAAAAATAAAACACTTTGCGGAATGAATTAGCTGACCGATTATTAGAATTAGCTTCGAGGGATGATTGTGTAGATGACTTATGTAGAATATACATTCTTTTTGTTTGTAATTGTGTATTATTTCCTCAAGGCAACCATTTAGAGGATTTGTCTGAATTAGGTTCTTATTCATGGGGAAAAGTTGTTTCTGATTACTTGATCGGCGAAATGAGGGCACATGTAAACCAAAAGAAGACGTACATCAATGGTTGCACCATTAATTAGTAAGTAATATATATTTTAATATCAATTTTTATTTGTATTTTGATTCTTAATTTCCATAACCTATGCATTTTTATAAAACTGGCAGGCTTGGTTTTATGAAACGGTCCCCTTTATCGGGTCACCGACAAGCATTTCCTCGATTTTTTAGGTGGGACAATAGCAAGAAGGGCCGAGAAGAATCTAAATTTCAAAATGCACTTGATGAACTTACAACTGAAAAGGTAATAACTTGTTAGTACCACTTGTTTGTTTTTTCTCTATTTAATGTAAAATTATGAAGTACATTGATATCTTTTTGTGTTAATTATTTTTTTACTTAGGTTGTTCTGTTTATTCCAAATCCCAAGAGAACTAGTTGATTGATCTTCCACCCACTTATTCAGATGATTGTACTAATAGTGAATTTCCATCAGCTAATATCGGAGCAGAAGTTCTTCTCAAAGCTAGAGATGATGAAATTATAATTTTGAGGAAGAAAATTGAGGAGCTAGAAGCATTTCGTAAAACTAGAGATCACAAACTTGTATCTTTTAAGAATAAATATGTGGATTTTGAAACGCAAAATGACCAATTTGTCAAGGAAGAAGAGTGCGATGGTATGAATATGAGGGATGATAACTTTTTGACAAGCACATCTGTAAGATTTTAAAACTTCCATTGTTACAGTTTTATGACTTTATCTATACAAAATAGGAGCTGCAATGTGATATTTTCCGACTTTATTTGTACTAAATGCATATTAATTGTCATGTTTTATTTTATTTAAAGGATTTTGTGAATCTAATCTCCGAATTTGGTGATATTCAAAAGAATAAAGAAGGGGAGGATAAAGAAGATAAAGGAGATGACGAGAGTAAAGGACAGAAAGAAGAGGACGAGCATGAAGAAGTGAAAGAAGAGAGGGGCATGGAAGAATGCAAAGAAGATGATGAGAATGAAGAAGATAATGAAAATGATGAAGAAGAAAAACAAGAGGGCGATAATGAAAAAGAGAAAGAAGAGGAGGAATCACTTAAGAAACAAGAAAAATACGGTCAAAAAGACGTTACGATTCCTCTATTGTTCGAAATGTTCAAAATAGAAATGATAGGAAAGAAAAAACGAGAGCGGAAGGTTTTGTTACTCCACCAGCACTAAGCACGTCGCCATGAAAAAAAATTAGAGTCATTGCAAGAAAATATGGACGTGGAAGAAGAAAAAAACACTGCGACGTAGCCGTGAAACTGTTATACAAGAAACACCACAAACGGTATATATTTTTATACATTATTTTTTTTTGTATTGTTTCTTGAATATATAATTGTGCACCATTTGTTTTAGGATGACCTTGAAATCTATTGTGGGCGGAAAGATTACAATGGTCGTGATGAGATTGTTGACATTGATAACGAAATATTGGACAATTATATGCCCGAGGATGTCTTGGGGTTAGAAGTGGTACATATTTTTAAAGATCATTTGTATCATTTGTTTGTTTATTTATTTTATATTGTTTCCCGAGTCTATTGAATATATAATTGTGCACAATTTGTTTTAGGAACATGAACTCTATCGTGGGCGGAAAGATTATAAAGCTAGTGATGAGATTGCTGATGTTGATAGAGAAATGTTGGACAATTTTATGTCCAAGGATGATTTGGGGTAACGAATTTTGTATGTTGTATTTGTCTTCATAAATAAAAAATTATATCAAGAAATGATTTTAAATGCAATAGGGCAATTTTATGGACAACTCGCATATATGCGATCGATGGAAGGCGCATTTGTGGGCTACTATTTGGTGAAAAACTTTCTGGAGATACCATAGATTGCTACATGATCACTCTATCTAGACATTCCACTTCAATCGGATATGAGATTTGCTACATTTCAACAATTGTACATGTATGGTTAACGCATACTATTTTGTTAACTATTATGTATCAAATCAATGATTATATTATATATATATATATATTCAATAAAAACTACTTGTATTTCTTATACATCGTTCTATGTTTCATAGGTTGAAATGCTTAGAATTGTTAAAGACATTAACTTTGTTAACATCAATGACAGTAATTATAAGGAGTTGATGCATAACATGAATTCAATGTGAAAAAATATATTGGAGAAAATAAATGATAACAATTTCTCGACATATCGATTTATTCTTATACCGATAAAGAGAGATTGTCATTGGTTCCTACTAGTTCTGGACACAACCCTTAAATAGTTTTTCTAATAGAACTCAACAATGACCCCCAGATACAAATCGGTTGTGAAGAAAATTGTAAGTTCTTATTTTTTCAACACGTATTTCTCCTATTTATTTATTTTGGTTAAAAACTTATGAAATAAATATTGTAGGTTGAGTTTTACAGCAAATATTTTTGTGTTAAGTTGGGGATTGTATTGCCTACCGCTTTTGAAGCGGTAAAATGCCAACAACAAGACGGTACCGTGGATTGTGGTGCATATGTATTTTTTGGGCAGAGTGTTATGCTAGAGGCACTCAATGGATGTTGAAATATGTAGAGAGTTTCTCTATGGATTCGGTTCGAGCACGCATTGCGTGCGCATTGATGAATCATAAAATTGACGATCTTGTATTGCGCCCTTAAAGTAACCTCATGTATTTATTTTTAGTCACTTTTGGAAGATGAACCTACGTACAATTTAGTACAAACAAAGGTAGATGTTTGTATTTTATTGTGTCGAATTTAGTAGTTTGGATGTTTTTTTTTTTTTTTGTTTTTGCAAAAATCAAAGTGAAAATTAATGGTATCACTCATTATTGAGCAAATTATACGTCATATTTGAATTACTTATTCCAAGTTGTCTCGCTTATTACGTCTCTCCTATTATTGGTCTTGTTCATCTTTACCTACAATACTTATGCATCCAACACTTGGTACACATATAGGTGACTGATAGTATTTTGTTACGACAGATGTGGTACTTAGGAAAGTTTGAAGAAAATTATAATGTCAAAATCATTGACCACCGCTATACATTATTTAAATTAGATATTTAAAGTTATACGTTGAATTCCACTATTATATAGCTACAACTTGTACACCATCGACCATTTATGTTTTAAGAAAAGTTTGCACTATGTATTAAAAATATATTACTAAATCATATACCAAGTAATTTTGAACGTGTATTAAAATGATTAAATAGATTTGATATGTATTGACATTGCTTTCATAATTTCAAAAAACTAAAAAAAGTACCAATAGACTCTTTTAGTACATGATTCATAATTCCGTACAGTAAAAAATACCAATACTCTCCCTTAGTACATGTATCCCATATTATTAGTATTTTTCATCTTTATATATAGTACTTATGTGTTCAGAACTTAGTACACACGCAGGTGACTGGTAGCACTTTGTTGCGTCTGGTCTTTCGGAAAAATATGTTCATAGTTGTCTGTTGAATTCCACTTGTATGACCTACACTAATGACTATGTGATATCTAGCTACAACATGTACAACATCAACCATTTATATTGTAAGAGAAGTTTGCACTATATAAACAACACATATTACAAAGTCATATACCAAGTAATTCCAAATACACTCACTTAGTACATGAAATTGGTAATATTTTGTTATGTCGGATCTTGCACTTCGAATATGTTTGAAAAATTAATGATATCGATGATCATTGAACAGCGCGATACGCTATTTGAATTAGTTATGCAAAGCTGGCTTTGTATTCCACTTGTATGACTATATATATAGTTATAACTTGTCCATCGAAATCACAAACGACCATTTATTTTTTGAAGACAAGTTAAAACTATGTTATCAAACCATTACAAAATCATAGACAAAGTAATCCCAAATATGTTTGAAGACATTCAAAGAGATGAAATGCATATTGACATTACTTTCTTACTTTCAAAACCCACAAAAATACAAATAGATACAAATAGATGTCTTGCATATTTTCTGTATTGTTCGTCATTATATGTATAAACGCATGGGACAACTAGTATTGTTTTGTGTCGTGTCCAAAACATGACGATTTATTTTAAAGTTAATGTCAAAATTAGTATCATTGAACCCAGTTATATATTATTTCAATTGATGTACATATTGAATTATTGGAACAATAATATGGGGTAAGTTACTAATAGTCAAATTTTAACATGATAAAAAATGACATGAAATTTGATAATACCAATATTTATTTAATTTGTTCGTTTAGTACGATCTGCATATACACATAGTACTATGATGGTACACATGCAGTAGAGTCATGTGACATAATGACTACATGCAAACTACTATATGAAAACAGTTGACTGCATTTTTCATTATGGGACATACATTCACTGATGTCGTTTGTTACAAAAAACAATAACACAAATAAACACTAGTAAACAACTTCGAACAATCAATTACAAAAGATCCAAAGTTAATAAACATTCAAAAATAACAATACATCAGAAAAAGCATAACAAGTGTATAAATATTTCAATACATGACACCAAAGGCATTAACAACAACAAGGCTTAGATGATTGCTTGTTTACAAGAGCGACGGTTATACCACACCGTTTACACTTAGTAACACGAGTCTGAACTTGTGAAGGAATTCTTTGAGTTCTTCTACGACCCGCCTGAGATCTCACATCAGGTGCATTAATGACATCATCATCATCATAATCTACATTCCAAAAATCCATATCAAAGGTAGGTATAGGGTTTAAAATTGGCTGGTAAGTTTTTTTGTACATATCAATCTTATAGTAACGATCCATGTAATCATATACCGAAAGTCCTTTCGAATCGATACATACACAAGCATGCTTGCACAGTATGTTTTCGATCTGCCATGCTCTCCAAGAACAAGTCCATGCATGAAAATCCACAGGATATGATTTCTCGTTTTCAATGACCTCAAAATTCCAAGTGCCAAACCTATCAATCCTTAAAGTACGTGTGGTCGTATAATTTAGTGATATCTTTTTCTGTTGTTTGGGGCAAACTTCTCCAACCATCGCATATGAGTCTTCTCGTCGATCATGCATAAAATTCATTATTTGCTTGCGAATGTGATCGACCATAGTTACAACGGTCATAAATCGGGCCTGTTTCATCCAACCATTCCAACATTCTGCCTGATTATTATTTATCATGCCCCATCGATTTTTAGGAAATAGTGAATTCGCGCAACATTGCGGCTTAGATCTCATAATAATGTCCTCAGCAAGAGGCATTAAATCTAAAATCTTCTTAATGTCGAACTTGTACTCTTGCATTGTAGGAGCATAAGAAGCTTTTTTCAAGACAGAAGCCTAATGAGTCTTGTTATGTAAAGGGTATCTCCTCAAAACCTGTATTTAAAAGTAAATAATATTGCATGCTTTGTTACGGATCATGTTACAATATGTTTTTCTTATTGAGCAAGCAAAAATAAAAAAATGTTCCAGTATTAAATAATCACAATGTAGTAATTTATGTTTAATGATGTACTACCGAATATGTCATGTTGCATGGCTTTGTACTAATTTGTCAAAAATAAATATGAAATTTTATGCAATATTGGATTTGAAAACAAAAAATAAATTTGTACTTATTTCTTGAAATCATCCACCAAGTGATGAAAACAATAAGCATGGTGGCTCCCAGGAAATATCATGGGGACAACCTTAAGAAGACCTGAATGTCGATCAGAGAAAAAAATATACCTTGTTAGTTCCATAGGGCCCTTCTAAAACTTGTTTTAACTTCATGCAAAACCACTCCCGGTTAGTATCATTTTCTGCATCAACAACTGCATATGCTAGAGTGAATAGATCGTCATTAGGATCCTTACAAACATCACTAAGTAAGCACCCTTTATACTTACTTTTGATATATATTCCATCTAAAAAATATTAGCGGCCTACATGCCCGTAGAAAACCCACCAGGAAAGTATTGAAACATGTGAAAAGGCGAAGAAGTTTTGACTAATTGGGTCAACTTCATATTGTGCAACGCTCCCGGAATTTGTTTGTCTAACTGCAAGACAATACCATCTCAATTTATCATTACATCCTTTCTCCGTCCGCCCCATGGATATCATGCATAGCAATTTCTTTACCTCTCCATGCTTTGTGGTACTTAAGTTCAAAACCATATTGTCTGTTGATATCATCCAACACAGTGATTGGCCTGTAGTTTGGATCTCCTCTCAATTTATCCTTTATAATGTTAGCAACCCAACCAGAATCAGCTTTAGGATGTCCCCGCGCGCGCGAAGATTAACCACAATACATGTGTGCTCAAGATTACATTTTCTAATGCCAAATAGTTTGTCAGAATTGTGCACCGATGCATAAATTCTCCATTTGCAATCTTTATCGCAATAAATTGCTATAATTTTTGCACTGGCATTATTTTTGTACACAAATAACTGCATATTGGCTACCATATAATTTTTTAGCATTGCTATAAACTTGTCGACATCCTTGAATGTTTGACCCTCGCCAATGATCAATATCTCCACGCATCAATTGAGTTCCATACTAAAATCATTTCATTTTGTGATGCGCCAATAGAATCTATACCGTCCTCCAATGCATTCCTTTGAGTTAAAAAATGGAGAAAAAAAAAAAAATATTGAATAACGCAAAGTGTATGTACGGACAAATAAATTGCAGCAATGTATAAAAAAATTTAACAATGAAAATAAGTAAAATCTAAAACTTCCCTGCTATAGTACTAAATGTCTCATCCTTCATTTTTAACTGAGTCATGTTTCAATACTACAAATTCCATGGTGTACTACTAGATTTTTATGATTCAGTATGTTACAAATACAATATAGCAATACAAGTAATTTGATTTAATAAAAAACACGAATCCTACAATCATACACTCCCATTTTGTTTTTGAAATTTTAACTACAATAAACAATGAAAAAGTCCAGCCAACATTTTTTTCTCTTACAATCTAACCCTAGATAAAAAAAGGGCTCGTTTGGAAGAAAGATGGAGTGCGGCCAGTAGAGTACATGTAAGGCACAGTCGGGTTGCTCACGCAGCGGATCTTATTATTATTTAAATAAATAAATAATCGAAAAATAAAAATTGAATAAAATAAAAGGACAAAGTAGTAATGGGTAATGGGTAGGAAATATGCTTCAAAAAAAACGGTAGGAAATAGAGGGAGAGTAAATTAGAAAATAAAAGAATGTTGGGTCCCTCATTAATAAAAGAATAGGGACTGGACACATTTTTATTATAATGTTTATTTTTGTTATGCCATAGTAATTGAAATTGTTTTTTCTCAAATATTACATAAAAATAATATATTTTGACATGAATAAAATAAGATATGAAAGTAAATTATTATTATTTTTTTAAAGGTAGGCCCGGTTATTATTTTTAGTAAATTCAAGTCTATTGCAAGGGGAAGTAGAGGAGGGGGGGACTCGAACCCTAGACCTTTACCCTATTGGTAGAAGCTATGTACCAACTCTCCTAATAAGGGTTGGTTAGATATGAAAGCAAATTAAAAATAACTAATAGTTTAATATATCAATATGGAGAGATGAAAGAGTATACACCTACATCACATATACTTTCGTATGTAGATGTTGTCTGTGCATCTACTTCTCATAATACCTCTATATTGAGATGTAATATGTCTATTTGATAGGGTCAGTTTGGCAAGTTTCCCCCAAAGTTGGGCACTCAAGACGAAATAAGGTGAGCCATGAAAATTGAAGGGATTTGAGGAGCCGAAGGCCAATTATCAAAGGTTATAAACCACAAATAGCTCGCCACTAGAAAACAGAAAAGCTCACTACTTAAAAAGGGCGCACAAAGAGGTGTTTGCCTGGGAAATGAAGATTCGGAAGAAAATGTGGTAGTTGGTGAGCCGGCGAAGAGCTATTGGAAGAGCAAGACGTTGGATTTTCATACCATTTATAAATTCGGAAAGTAAACCAATAAATGTAAATCTCAACCTAATTAAGCCGAGTTAAAATAGGAAACAATTAGAAATGTTCTCCTATATTAAGTCTTCTAATAAATCCAATTAAGATCTGAGGTCCGGTGTACTTGCCACGGTAAAAAAAAAAATAGGGATTGGAGTGAGGTCTTGAGGGCGTATATCCTACATCATCACCATCTATGTCAAACATGCCTATATTTTGAGTTATAAATGATTTATGTGCTTCACATGTGTTTTTGTTCTCTTTTTTTTTTTTGGACAAATTTTACATGCGTTTACATATAGAGTTGTAAATGGTCGGTGTACATCTCAAGTACCTACATAGATATATAAATGACCCATTTAAATCCACATCTTATTTGAGTACAAATGATATTTATGTTCCTATGTCACATGGTTATGATTCTCCACTTACCTCATATCAATCATACTAAGATACTTAGTTCTATTTAGGGTTTCACATTTGAACCTTAAATTTGGATATTCAAATATCCATAAGCATATGCCACTACAATATATTACTTTCAATGTTTTCTTTCTATTATAAGTATACTGAAATCCTATACAGTCGACATCGTTATTCAGTAGTAGACAAGACACTTAAGTTGTTGTAGACGTACTCAACGAGAGCTTGATGTTCATCTAATTGGTTGGCACATTAATGTGACTTCGTTTGTGATTTTGTAGAACATTTTTATTTAGTAAAACTTATTTTATTTATTATTTACTTATTCTAATTTCTTTCTTAAATTTTAGTTATATAAATTAAATAAGTATTACAAACACTAATTTTTCATCAATTAATTCACATCTCAATTAATTAAGAAAATCTACAATTTCAAATAAAAAATAATTTTCAAAATGATAAGTTCAATTTTTGTAAGTGAAACTTAAAAAAATATAAATAGTGGTGTTGCCATTTGGATGCCAGAAATGACTAAAAGAAAGTCAAATATTTTTTGCCATTTGAAATGGGGACAATTGAAAACAAAGTAAAAAAACAAGTGTTGCGCTATGGACTGCTGAAAGCTTGCCTCTCCATCTACGATACACGCTAGTTTAGAAATTTCTCTCGAAAGTGCTACTTTTCTATAAAATTATCACATTTTGTTAATTGTCTCCAAATATCCCTTTGTTAAAAATTTGAGGTTTACATTCTTTTTAGAAAAAAAAATATTAAAGTATAATTTCCATATTTATATTACGAAATAAATGATGAATGAATGAAAAAAGTCGAGGCAAAATTTTTATTCTTTGTACGTAAAAATATTTACCCGTATAAGTGCTCACATTCGTAGTCCATTATCCCCAAGATACAACGACTTCAGGGATTCAAATTTTGCAGCACAACAATATTCGAATTACAACGAACAAAAAGAGAGCCTTGAACTTTCTTAAACACGCGGGAAATGATGAACAATATGCTTTTGTATACTATGAAGTGCACGAATTCGAATGAATGAATAATTCTCTGGCAGAGGGTTCGCTCTATAGGGCTGAAAAAGTTGTGTGCAAAAGACACAAGTTTCTGGAAAAGAAGGGGCTGAAAAGGTACTTACATTTTCGCAGGGATCAAAAACAAATTCGGTTCAGAAGCCACCTTTTGGATGAGAGGGAGCCACTTGGCGCACACGTGGATGATGATGTCATCGAGGACACATGTCGCGTTCCGATTAGCTAGCTTTAATTAATTAAACCGACAAAAATTAGTCAGTTTGAGTTCAAAATAGGCCCAACTCCAAACCAAACATTCTCTAGGCCCACGTAGCACAGGCACAACACGGGTCAGGCAGGGCAGCGGCGTGCGTGTGGCTATCTACTATTTAACGTGTTCATCAAAATCTTTTTCCAAAGAGGGATGACGTTTTTTCACCTCCTATTTCCCACAAATAATCTTATTTAAGTCTCCATCTTTAGACATTAATTTATCATTTTATGAAAAGTCATTCTCGAGAAATTAACTACATTAGATTCATGTTGTCGAAGTATAGATCGTAAATATTCTATTTATTTCCATTTTCGATAAACGAAAGCCACTTAAATATTTTATTAAAGTTAGGAGTAAACTCACTTTTTCTAACATTTTCATTCCTTCAATTTATGTATGGAAATATACTAGAAAAATAATATTGTATGGCAAACAACATTTCAATTATCCTAATTACTAAAAACTCATCTTGTTATTTTTATTAGTAAAGTCTTATGTGATCGACAAAAAAATGAAAAAAAACATAACTCATCAATTAAGGAATTGTGAGATACAAAAATGTACTCTTTTATTGTATCAAATATTTGCTTGATTTTTAAACTTTTTATATGTAGACAGTATCGGTTGTTCAATTTATCTATCCTGGGCATTTTATTTTCTGCACCACATTGTAATTGATTATCTTTGGGATTTATTTATTACCTAAAATATTAGTCTTTATTGATTAATGATTAATGTAGAGTGAAATATGTAAACTGCACACAAGTCTTACAAAATATCGCATATTATGTAAGAAATACATCCTGAATAAAAAAAAACATTGTTTTTCACTTTGCCTTTTGTCAGCAAATTCACGTAAAAATGTACATGTCGAAGTGGATTATTATTTGTTTGTTTTTTTACATATCAGGTACTGTGCTATTGTTATCGGCCAGGTTTGCAGTGCTTGAAGGAGCTCTCGACGCGTACTGTAGATTGTAGAGTGTCTCGCCATATGGTTAACACACATAAAAGTTCATTCATCTTTGGCAAATCTTGTGCTACCAGTGACATTTCCCGTATTCGCTGGACCCATGGGTTTGTCAGTCATGAACTTCCCATGACCTATGTAGGAGTTCCTTTGTACTGTCCGAGTGGTATGTTTTTTAAGACCCTCCTCCAGAAGATGAAGAATTGTTTGTCAGGGTGGGGCAAACCATACTTGGCTTTTGGGGGTCACCTAGCCATGATCAAGAGGACGATTTCTTCTTTGAACCTGTACTTGATCCAGATCCTCCAACCTTCGAAGTATATTATTCAGTCTCTAGAGTAGTGTATGGCCCGGTTCTATTGGTAGCTATATGACGACCGATGTCGTATGCATTGAATTACATGGTGATCGGTGTGGCGACCGGTTGTAGAAGGCGGTTTAGGTCTGAGGTCGTATCCGCATGGCTGTTCAGGAGGAGATATTTTGGCAGATTGGGCAAGGTGATTTTTTTTTTGGCATGACCACTGCTGGGCTATGACCCTCTCTCTCACTCATTTCCAACGGCCCACCACGGTCATGAGTTGGTCAACAATTTTTTTCGTGATGGTAGGTGGGTCCGCGATGAGCTAAGTTTGCTTCTCCTAGAGAATTGGGTTGATTGGATTTCGAGGAGCCCTATTCTGCCGCACGCTATGGACCTTCTGGCTTGGAAACCGGTTTGGATTGGCGATTCTCCATTAGTACAGTTTGGGCGTCGCTTAGATGACAATATACTATTCGTTCCATGTTTAACATTTTTTGGTCCTCATGTGTAACTCTTACTATCTCTATCTTTCGTTGTCATCTGGCCAATTTCCGTCTCCCTGTTGATTGCTCGCATTATTCTAGTTGCATTGTTCTGGCTTCGAGGTGCGTTTGTTTCCCGGATTGATCTTCAATCGAGTCATACGATCACATTTTCTTCTAGAGTCCGATTGCCGAGAGAGTCTGTACACATTTCTACGTGTTATTTGAGCTTGCTCCTCCACACACTTCTCAGTCAGTTATATTCTCACCTGCACACATAGATCATCTCCACAAATATATTTCACTTCTGGTTTCAACCTGCCACACGTGCATCTTCGCTACACATCCTGTTTGTGGATTCTTGTTTGACCTTGTGGTACCTTTGGACTGCGAGAAACGATTATTTTACGCATTGCGAGGCACATTCGCACTCTTCACTACGCTTGAATCCTTCTAGATTCCAGCTGGAGCGATATGCCCCATGTTACTGCCATATTTAGATTTCACTACCGTCATCGGCCTCTAGACCTCAGATCGCCCTATTATTTAAAATCATCCCCCTACTGCGTGGGTCAAGCTCAACACTTATGGGGCCTTTGTGTAGATCTACACACATGAACACTCACATACCAATGTGTATGTGTGCTTAGTGGATACTTTTTTAAACAAATCTATGGTTCAAATCTACCCAATATAAATAACCATGTGTATCTAACTCCCTAATGTAACATATAAGTCGATCTATTTATCTTTATTAGATAATGTAACATATGTAAAACACATAGAAAATATAAGGCAATGTGCTTAGAAATTAAAGTTCAAATTGATATTATTAATATTACTTTTAAGTAATAAATTTACAATCAAGCACGTTTTATGCTGAGTTGTTTTGCACGTAAAATCAATGATTATTAGCAGCAACAAATTGAGATAACGAATTGAACAAAATGAATTAGTAACAATAAGATAATTAAAATTTGATTATTAAGCTCACACATGGTTCCTCTAATACTGAAATATTAAATATCGTTTGAATATTACTATAATTTTGACTTCAACCGTAATTTAGAACCTTTTCCACTCTGATTTTGGAAACATGAAAATTGTTGTCATTTGAGTTAACTTTCTAATACAACTTAAATCAGTTAGGTTGGATATCGAGTGAAAAGGTTGTGAATGAATTACTCAAAACATCAAATTTGTCGAAGATATTCATTGATTCATGCATATCTTTCTTATTCAACATCCAACTTTGGTGATTCAAGTTGGATTAGAAAGCTAATTGAACGAACTATAAATTCAGTATTTTGTGTTTTGCCAAATTCAGCTCCAAATTGATCAAAATTATCTTTGAAGTCAAAATGGTATTATCAAAATTGAAACGGTATTTATCGCATTCCTATTAATATTTCTGGCAAAATTTGTTTATATATATTTTTTTTCGAAATGAATATAGGTCTTATAATAATTCTAAGTGTGTGTACAGAAAAATTGCGGAAGTACTTTTGTATTCATTTGTCATCTACTCATTTTAATGTTATATACAACTAGTAAATTTATTTATTATGTGGATCGGAGTATTTGCTCATTCTTGGTGACCCATTATTGTTTCATGCCCATGGTCTACATCCATGTTCCCATAAATTGTACTTATTTTATTGTATTATTATATAATAAGTCGAAAGTTGAAGATACCATGATAAGTTTCACACAAGTTATTTTTGTTAAATTAATATTTTTTAAGCCGCATCGAAACAAATAAATATTTGAAGGGTCAATGAACTTTACAACAAATTTTATTTTCACAATAATAAAACATACATGAAGTTATTATATTGTTCTTTCTAAGGTATCTTTTTTCTTAATTGGTATGACTATAGAAATGTTGATGGGTTATATTTAATTTTTTTAACTATGCGCATGAGATACTAATAAAAAGTTAGATACATGGAAACGAAGAGACTAATTAAATTCGTACATTTTCGTATTGTTATTTTCTTAATCAAATTCACATTTGGGCATTCTGTATATATTATTTCATGCAAAGCGTATATACATAGTCATAATGAATTACTCTACTACTTTGAATTGATTAAACAAGTTCCTAGTCGATGGGTTACGCTAATAATGAGGATACCGGCCTATCCGTTTTGAAACTAGCACATAGTGTATGTGTATTGCGTCTATCATTCATCGGTGTTGTGACAAATCGGCATACTGGAGTTGCTGCTCATATAGATAAGTTCATGAATTCCTTCGCCCTAAAATTCTGTAAGTAGTTCCAAATAATCGAGTAGAGGTTTCTATGGTATAATTGTACACCAATAATCCTTAAGACCCAAACATCATCGTGGCGTCACTAGAGGACCAATTGTGTCGTGATTATCCCTGAGTCTCATCAAACATCACTCCAAGGGCCAATTTTCGTACAATCCAAAATTTATAGTGGATGTCATGTGCATTGTAGTAGGGATCCGAGCCCTTGACTAGTCATGGATGTCATGTGTGTTCAAACGGTTTATAATCCATGAAGTCCACGACGGTTTATAATAACAATATGTTGTTGTAATCACAAAGAGTTGTGAGCCCACCACTAGCATACACCTAAACCATTGAGAGTCACATTTCTCGTGTACTGAAGATCATTGAATACAATGAGCTAAGATTAAGTTATTAATGTTTTCACAATTTAAGTTAAATACGATTGGATCCAATTTTCGTAAATGTTGATTACGAGTTGGTGTAAATGGAAAGATTTTATGCGAAAATTTTGTGAACTTTCTAAGTTGTGATTTTTTTCCGATTTAGCAGATAAACTCAATTGGAAGTTTCTAATTGAAAATTATATAATTTCAAGTGGCACTCGTATTGGCGATAATTTTATACTCATCACAAATATGTAATTATTATATTTTTTCAGATTAATCGGTTATTAGAAACGAAACATACGAAGGCGTGGGCCTGAAAACTGAATGGACCCTGTCCAAATTTAAGCCCAACTAGAGTTGAGAACCCTAGTATATATACATCACTTAAGAGGAAGAGGAGTTGAAATAAGATTTTTCAACTACTCATAACCCTAGCCGCTCCCCTTCTTGTCCGCCATTGTTTTCTCTTCTCTCTCCTCTCCTTTATTTCTCGTTATTTTCTAACCTTTTCCATATCTAGTGCTATAAAATGGGGGGATTAGAGTGTTTGAGATGAAAACCACTTGCAGAGAAAAACATGAAGACACCACAACCGCCATCCCAAGTGCTGTCGCCGCTGTTGCCCACGATCCGTTGTCGGAAAGATTCCCTCCTAGAATCTCATGCTACGAAAGTAAGTTTTGATTCTCAAAATTATTTGATACTTTATTTGGAAGAAAATATTTGTAAATTCGTGGAATTCGAAATCGTATGTTAATTTAATTTTGAATTTCCAAGCATGCTTAAATGTGCGATTTAAATGTTGCAAGTTAATTTCAAATTACATTATATATATAGTCGTTCAATCAGAAGCTATTAAGGTATGCAATTTAATCAATATATGATCGGATGATAATCACATCTTCCCTACGTGTTTTATCGCTTTCGAAAGCATGTTTTAATTTGTCGAATTGATTGAACTTTGGTGTTGTTGAAATTCGGTGATTTGATTTTAATTGAATATTTAGAATATTTTAAGAATTTTTGGAATTGGAGGAAATAAAAAATCGAGAAATAAAAAAAATTGAATATCTTTTGAATTTTTTTATTATATCTTTTTGCGATGGCCAGATCGGGTCTGACCGGTCTGGTCATCTGTTTTAATTAGAGAAAAACTAAAAAAAAATCCAAAGTTAAAGTTAAAAAAATAAATTTTTAATTTTTAAAATTATTTATCAATTAATTAATATTTAATAATTGTTCATTAATCAATGGATTTCAACAAATGAGTTTCGGATAAGTTTATTAATTTAATTTGTTAAATTTATTTATTAATTGAACATGTTAAATTAATCTAATTAATGGAACAAAATTTATAATTGTATGGCGAATAATAAATGAGCCTCATCTTATATGTCCGATTTATGATATATAGAGGCCTGCTAATTATTTTTTTAATTTTTTTAATTTATTATTACATATGATGAATAATCGTAATGAAATGCGATGAGATCGTATGTCCCTTTAAGGCTCAATACGCGTTATCACGTATACCTTTAAAGAACATAGTTGTAGGAATCACAATCGATCATAACCGATAATTTTCTGATGATATAATCATCACTTGAAGTCCCTCATTCTTAATTCCTAAGAATAATAATCAAGATATAAAGAAGAACCGAACTCAATCTTCCTTATTTCCTTGTACCGACAATAAGATTAAGTGAAGCCCCTTATAATAGTACAATAAGCCCTGTAGCTGGGAATGCTATTATGAGATAAATAGTAATTTAATTGACATTAAATAGAGATATGGTGTTGGTGATTTTACCTACACGCAAGTGTACGTATCGAACAAGTAATATAGTGGACAAACGTCCAAATATCGATCCTAAAAGAATTTAGTGCCCCAATTCTTGAAATAATATAAATCGATATAAAATCAGAGATTTCTTTTAAACAATAAATAAAAACTTGTATTGAGAAAGATTATGCAGCGGAATATAAATGACAATGGTTTCAAATCATTATCCACCAGTTTATAACTTGTGCATGGACCCATCTTCTCTTCTATGAGAAACCACCATGTTCTCTTATACAAAGAAATCACAAGATGATTTCTTCGTAGACGAATTCCGAGTATCTAGTACAAAAGTATTTAATGATACACTAGGAATATAAATCAGTATCCAAAAGAGTACAAATGAGAATCCACCATCTTCTCTTCTACAAAGAAATCACAAGATAATTTCTTCATAGACCAATTCCTGGTATCTAGTACAAAAGTACTCAATGGTACACTTGGAATACAAATCAGTGTTTAAAAGAGTACAAATGAGAAGCCACCATCTTCTCTTCTATGAGAAGCCACCATCTTTTAGGAGAAATCGCCAGATGATTTCTTCAAAGATAAATTCCTCATATCTGTTACAAAATTACTTAATGATACACTGGGAATACAAATAACTATTTAAAAGAATACAAATGAGAAGCCACCATCTTCTCTTCTACGAAGAAATCACCAGATAATTTCTTCGTAGACCAATTCCTAAGTACTATTACAAAAGTATTTAATGATATACTAGGAATAGATATCAATATTCAATGAGATCGAAGACAAAAGACACACACTTCTGCAGTAAAAAATCCATAAAGAAAGCAGGGTGTTGGTAAAAGTGTTCCAACACCCGCAGTTTTGTGCTCTCAACTCTCTGCAGAAAAGGTGAGAAATGAACGAAGTTCTTCTTTTATTTATAGAGTCCAAGAGCTCTTTGCACTATACGAAATTAACACAGTAGGAGAGTTAATAATGGGTTAGTGGGATAGTGGGTTAGTGGATTAATTAAACATGTGCTTAAATAACTACTCATTAGGCTAAAAATAACCGCCCACTAACTCTAAATAATCAATCCGAATTTAAAATATTAAATCCTATAATAATTATAATTTCGGAAATATTAAAAATTGTTGAAGTAAGTCAAAAAAAAATTATATTTGACTCAAAGTCAAATATCCAACAAGCTCCCCCTTTTCATCTTTTTTATCAAAACCCAGTTGTTCATCAACTCCCCCTGCATAAAATAATTTGAGCTCCCCTGCATTAAAAAATTCAATCTTCAAAATCCCCCTGAATATGTTATCATGGATAATATTCAACTAAATAGCATATATTGAGATGCATGGAAGCTTTAAAATAGCAAAGCAGACTTGAAAAATAAATGCAGCAGTTCATTTAAAGTTCAACACTTGAACCATTGCTATAATCGATTCCATCATCATCGCCCCTTTTTTTTTTATCAGAAAGGGCTAACTCTTATATTGCAATCATTAGTAGCCCAATTAAAGATTCAACAGAACAAAATACTTAATAGCCAAAATTAATACCCTTTAATGAACAATTATGATAATTTATGTTCCAAAATTAAAAGTATGGGCCAACACTCACGATTTTTATCAAATTGAACATTAAGAAAAATTTAAAATCGTGATATATGAAAATTCACTACATGCAAGAAAAATCAATCTCAAAATCTTGGAGAGAAAAAAAAAATCACACGATTCACAAATATTGGCAGCATTGAGAAATGGTAATTTAGGGCTTTATTAATTTGTGTACCCTTATTTAGGATCCTTTATCGTTTTTTTATTGTGCGACAACTTATATATATATATATATATATATATATATATATATATATATATATATATATATATATGAATCACTACTCTTATTTTCTCAGTTACTCATTCCAACTATCAAAATAGAGGATTTTGGCTCATGCTTTTGTGAAAAGACAGTGGAGCCATAGTGATTTTTGTTTTTTTTTGAAACTATAGCACTAGGATCGTCATAGGTACAACAAATATAAGCCCAATATCCAAACTTCAGAGAAGCCAATACCGATGAAAACTCAAAACAATCATGTTACAACTGTAGTATTCTTGGAAGTGCAGTAACAAGCAATAGAACACTCTACATAGTGCACATGAAAGAGATCTTCTAAGAGTAGAAAATATCTCATAGATAGTAAAAAATATCTGCTAATTGATTTTTAGTAAACACATAATTCAAACAGACAATGTTCTTTTCAACTATATTACGGATAAAATGGTGTTTAATATCAATATTCTTAGATCGTTAGGGTTGAGAAAGATTTTAGGAAATGTTAATGGCACTAGAATTATCACAATACATGATCAAGATATCATTAGATAGGCCATAATAATTTCTAACAAGCTCATATAGTTCCTCATGAATAACATTGATCCGAAAGTTATTTATCAATGCTTCTGCGATATTCTTAGGTTAAATGGAAGAACCAAAACACGACGCATCATGTGTTAGAGTAGGTGACCGAAGAGCCAACAAATTGTTGTGTTTTCTCATGCTACTCGTAAATAATGTATTTCGTATTAATGATAAAAATCTCCCTTGTCATTCTATATCTTTGTCCCTTGCATAAGCATAGATGTAGTCCTTGCAGTTACTTAATTACTGTAAATAGATCTAGTAGAATCGTGCGATTATTTATTTAAGTATAGTAACTGTTAAACACAGTTCCTAGTCAACGGGTTACGCCACTAATGAGGATATCGGCCTTTCCCATTCGAGATTAGCACTTAGTGTATGTGTACTGCGTCTCATCAGCCAACGGTGCTGTGACATTGGCATACATAAGTGGGTGCTCATAAGTTTATGAGTTCAATGAACTCCCTCAATCTTGAGATCTCTAAGTGGTTCTCAATAATCGAGTAGAGGTTTTTATGATATAGTTGTACACCATTAATCCTTAAGACCTAGACATCAACGTGACTTCACTAGAGGGCCCGCTGTATCGTGACATGTCCCTGAGTTCCACCGTTGACCGCCCCAAGGGCCAGTGTTCGTGCAGTCTGAAATCTAGTGGGAGGTCTGTGCATTGTAGTAGGAGATCCGATCGCTTGAGTAGTCATGGATATCCTGTGTGTTCTTGCGATTTATAATCCATGAAGTCTGTGGCCACAGCTGAAAGTGTTGTGATTAGAGAAATATGTTTCTTTAAGTCAAACACGAACGGATTATATAATCAAGAACATCCACACAGTTATTAAACTCATAAATAGGTCTCGGTGAACCAATGCCTCTAGTTCAATTGGGATATATGTATCGAAGGGATCGTACTGTATGTTAACCATATCAGACGGTTCTTGTAGGCACTTCATTTGTATCTAGGGAATCATGACGCGTAGTTGCTGGACGGCAATCTTGATTCGTTGGGTAGTTAAGTTGAAAGTAGCTTCTTCTTAATTATAACTCTAGGGACGAGTTTAAACCACAATGTGTTGTGGGCCCACGGCTAGCTTACACCTGAACCATCGAGGGTCACACTGCTCGTGTACTTGAGATCCTTAATGCAACGAGCTAAGATTAAATAGTTAATCTTAGTGTAATTGGAAGTCAATGTGATTGAGTCCAACATTTGTAATTGTTAATTACGGATGAGAATAAGTAGCGGAAAAGAATCCAATGGACATTTAGTGAACATTCTATTTTGGGAAGTTTCCCAATTTGGCAAGTCCTAAATTAGGGTTTCCAATTTCGGAAATTGGTAAATTGCAAAGTGGTACACGTATCGACGAGAATTTGTGCTCGTTGTCAAAATATAATTGTTATAATTTTACGAGCATTCGTTTGTTAGAAACGAGCCGAGAAAGAGAGTGGAATTAAGTTGTTGGGCCTAGCCCAACTTAAGGCATGTTAGGGTTTTCACAAGGATCATATAAATAGGATTTATATGTCTTGTGAAAGACACAAAACACAAAAGCAACACAACACAAGCTTGAAACCCTAGCCGTCCACCTTGCAGCCGAAACCCTACCTCTGCCACCAGCCGCCGCGCCGCCGCTAGTCGCCGCCGCATCGGCATGTTTCTTTTCCCTTCGTTCTTCTTTGTTGTACTTAGCCTATCACGTATCTAGTGCTGCGTTGATAGTGGATTGAATATACGAGGTGAAACCTAAGAGAAAGAAGATTATTAAGCCGCCAACGCCGCCACCTAGGTCGTTTCCACGCGCCCTCATGCACCACCACAAGCCGATGATGCGGGAAGGCAATTCTGAAAAACTGCTCTCGAATTTTATCCGCAGTCCTGCGAAAAAATTCGCCATAAATCAACCAGTAATCGGACATACATGAAATGTTGGTAGAAGCTTCAAAATTTGTTGATCTACAATCTGCCAAAAGAAATGGTGCGTCCAATCAATAACCATGAAGATATTGAAGTCGGAGCAGGCCTGTAATTTTGGATCAGAAAAGAGGTTGGATCAGGTTGAGTGGGAAGAGCAGCTTGCCATCTTCTCGAGTCTTTGTTCGATCCACGCTTCAAGAGTAAAGTATTGTTTTCCCTAATTAGTATATATTAATTAATTTATATTAATTGAGATTAGTGTATCTTAATTGATTATTGAATCACATGAATCGATATGTTCGATTATGTGTTTATGTGAATCGTTCGTTGAGCATGTTTATTATTCGATTTAATTTTGCGAGAATGCTACGATGATTTAACTTATGTTGTTGAAATTAATTATACATGCGAGCATGTTTGTCGGTGATTGGAAGAGAAAAGGTACGCAATTAATTGTAATTATTGTGCACATGTTTGTTTATATAAATTAGTTTATATAAATGAAATAAAATAAAAATTGTTTTCCGCTGCGTACACGTGTTCGATCCCCAACAGTGGTATCAGAGCTACGGTTGCACAATTGCCTACGTGTATATTACTTTCGATTGCATGTAAATAGTTTATTGAATTTATTGAATTGGTGAAATTGGATTTCGGTTGGTTTACTTTTAATTTGATTTTAAAATTGGATTTGATCGATTTTAAAATTGGGATTGATCGATTTTAAAATTGGAATTAGAAAATTGAATTGAATTTTAGAATTCAATTTGATCGATTTTAAAATTGGAATTAGAAAAGTTGATTTAATTTTAAAATTGGATTTGATCAATTTTGAAATTGGAATTAGAAAATTGGATTTTGGTTTTAAAATTGGATTTTGATTGATTTTAAAATTTGAGTTGGAAATTGGGTTTAAAATTAAATTTGGATTTAAGTTTTAAATTCCAAAATGATTTTCTAAAAACTATCCGGGCCGGACAGCTCAGTCAGACCGGTCCAACCGGATCTAACCGGTTTAGAGAGCAGGAAATAAATAAGTTGAATAAATAATTCTTTTTCCAGAAATTAAAACTAAATCAAAATTGATTTTTAATTTTCTGAAATTATTTATCAATTAAAGCCCAATCCAAATATTCGATCCATTGATAAATAATGTTCAATAAATGAGTGTTTGATTAATTAGTTAATTTAAACGTTAAATCAATTTCATTAATAGAACACATGTATAATAGTGATTATACTTCAACTTAATAAATTGTACTTTAAGCTTTATTTGATTGATTCATGTTGATTAAGGTCCTTTAACTATTTCGAAACAAATCCTCATAATTAATTATTGTAATTAATTATAATTTAGGTCGAATGTTCCTCTTAGGACAATATGCGTTTCCATATACCTTTAGAGAACATAGTTGTAGGAATCCAATCGACATGTCCAATAATTCTGATAAGATAACAACAAAACAATAATAAATGCATGATTCTTAATTTATTAAGAATTATTTCAAGCTATAAAGAAAAACCAATCTGTTGAATTTTTCTTTCCTTCTACTAACGGTTAAATTATGTGTATCCCCTTGCAATAGTGCAGTAAGCCGTGTTAGCGGGGAGTGCTATAGTAGGGTAAGTTGTAATTTAATTGACATAATGATACAGGTAGCCATATAAATGGTTATGCTAGATTAAAATGGTCGGCTAGATTAACTAGGGGCTGCATTAGTTTGGTATAATCAGTTCTATGAGCATCTTTGATTGGTAGGTTAGACTTGTCACTCGAATATTTTGAATTCGCGAGATTAACTTAGGTCATTATCAAGAGTGAGGAAAATATATTTTAAGGGTCATATAACGACATGACTGATGGAGATTTACTTAAAGCAAATGTAATCGGGCTAGAGTAACTACGAGTTACATTTGCCTATTGGACCTAAAGCCCATTAAAAGAAAAATAAGTTTCTCGTTTGTCTACAAGAGGGTAGTGGAATTCGATAAAATTTAGTGGGAGTACAATTAAATGATAAAAGTCCAAATATTTAATTGCAATCATTAATAATGAGTTATCTTTTATAAGTCTACTTCAAGCTTTTAGTACAAATGCTAAGAATCCTTTATCGTCAATTCTCGACACCAACAAAACTTAATGGCAATAATAACTTTGATTAGCTGAATAAACATTCATTTGGTGCATTTGCTCCAAGAGAAATTGTGCGTATACTCAAATATACCCCGACCAAACTTCAAGATAACTCAACTCAGTAGGAGACCACCACTTATTAGAAGTGGAAGATGGGTGTCCGTATTGACGAAGTGTTATATGATAGCACCTAGTCGCCCAAATTAGTGATGAATTATGAGAATGACCTTTATGTTGTTAACACAAAGGCTCACCTCGAGATTGCGTGTGGTGAGAGTATTATGACAATGAGGTTTGTGAAGACTAAGGAGTTGATGTCTCTTAGGCTACGCAAAAGGACT
Organism: Erythranthe guttata; assembly: GCF_056151865.1. Classification (NCBI taxonomy): domain Eukaryota; kingdom Viridiplantae; phylum Streptophyta; class Magnoliopsida; order Lamiales; family Phrymaceae; genus Erythranthe; species Erythranthe guttata. The sequence goes on along the minus strand of NC_142546.1, from coordinate 10,753,106 downwards.
TCGGTCCATGAGCATGGTTTAAGATGACTCGCTCCCAAAGAAGTTGCGTGACCACAATGTCGTTCTCCCACAAGAGTTCTCGGTGAATCTCATGCTTCCATCACTAACTACCTTTTATGAAACGTTCATAATTAATTTCAATGAGAATATGGTTGAATATCTTTTTGAAAGACTTGGTCAACATGTTGAAATACGAGTCAGTTATTAAGGAAGAAACGTTTGTTTTGCCGTCGGCACCTTCTATATCTTTTTCTAAGAATAATTCAAGGTGGAAGAAGAGGGTAAAAGGAAAATAGTTTCCAGTCAAGCAAAAAAATAGACTAGGGGTGAATCAAGTATTCGCAAGGATAAGGAAAACAAGCATATAAGTGATGCTTTCTTCCAGTGTGGAAAGACAGACCATTGGGCACTTTAAACTTCACGGAGTATCTTCATCGGAAACGTTCTGAGAAAGATGCGTTTTTCATTTAACCTGAACTCAATATAGAAGATAACTCAACAAAACTTTGGCACATTAGATTAGGACATACTTCTTTCAGACGAATGAATGAGTTTGCATGTGAGGGATTGTTCATGTTGGATGATGTGAACTCACTGCGGGCTTCTGAATTTTGTTTGAAAAGAAAAATGTCCAAATTACCATTTAAGGGTCAAATGGAGCATGTTGAAGGTCTCTTGGATTTGATCCATGCAGACGTGTGTGATCCACTAAATGTTAGTGCGAGGGGTGGTTTTAACTAGTTCGTAATTACTCAAGGTATGGTTACGTATAATTGATGAAGTACAAATTTGAAATCTATAAAATGTTCAAAGATTTCAGAAACGAAGTAGAAACGAAATTCATACGAAGTATTAAGCAACTGCGATCCGGTCATAGTGGAAATTACTTAAATGATGAGTTTATCGACTATCTCAAAGAGAACGTGATTCACTAAGTTACCGGTGTACTTATAGGGTCATGCACTCCATACCGCCGCGTATTTGCTGAATAGGGTTAACACCAAAGAAGTTAGTACCACACCATATGAACTTTGGCATTCCCGATAATCCACTTACATGATGTGGCTAGTGGGAGACGAGTTGAATAGTCGATCCAACTTATGCCATTTTGTGGTGTATCTCAAAAATTGATTTAGATACTTACTATCCCTTGAAACAAAAGTGTTTGTCTCGAGGAATGCCACCTTCTTAAAGAAGAAATTTATATGCGATAGAATAGGTGTATGGTAGAAGTCGAAAAATTCGAGAACCACGAATTGAAGTTCCAACACCATAAATAGAACAAGAGTCAATCAAAATCAAATCACCCATTATTGTACCTTCTCAACCATCTATGTGGAGATTCGAAAGGATCCGTAGATAACTCATCAGGCTAACCCTCGTTGAAGGTAGTCAAAATGAATTTGATGAGGGATGTGATCCAAGAACCTTCAATGAGGTTGTATTTGATGCAATAAGGGACATTGGCTTAACGCCATGAAATCCGAAATGGATTCCATATACTCCTGTTAGAGTAAGTGACCAACAAGCGAACTTGTGGTTGTGGTCTTTCCATTTATTCTTGTAATAAATAAATTTTTTTCTTATTATTGCTAAAACACCTTGGCATTCTATATCTTTGTCCCTTTGTCACAAATATAGATATAGTCCTTACAGTTATTACAAGTACTAGTAATTGATCTTTAGGATCGTGAGATATTTGTTGGGTTTCGGGCACGCGTACGCAGCGGAAAACAAAAATTTTATGTGAATTAAACGACTTTAAAACACATAAGCACATGCCCGATAATATAAATCAATTAATTGCGTACCTTTGCGCTTCCAGCGAAATTAAATAACAACATACATGCTAATTTATTTAACCGAATTTAAATCAATTAACATGCTCGCGTTTAAACCAAATAACATGCTGGCAATGATTAAACCGATTACACGTAATCACATAAAATCACACAAAAGCAAACATGTATATATAGAGTTTAAACGTAAACGAAACAAGAACATTGAATTCGTGTGTCTACCTCTTGAAGCGTGAGGTAGGAGCGCTTAGCAAGTCGAGATTGCTACGGAAACCAATCCGTACAATCGGGGCAGCAGCGGTGAAACGGCCACGGCGGCGCGTGAATTTCACGCGCGGTCTTCCGGGGCGGCGCGTGGGGTAGCGTGCGGCTTCGGCTCGTGCGCTGCTCCTCGATTCCTCGATCTTCGATATTCCTCCTCTCGGATTTCACCTCGTATACTTCGATCTACTAAACACGTGGCACTAGACACGTAATAGTTAGAAAAACGGAAGAAAAAGAGAAGGAAAGAAACTACCGAAGCAATCGGCCGACGAACGGCCGATTCCGGTGAAATTCCGGCGACGGCGCCGGTGACGGCCGCGGGTGAGAGGGCGAGAGAGAGAGAGGTAACGGCTGCTAGGGTTAGGTTTTTCACTTGTTTGTGCAAGACCTATAAATCTTGTATTTATAGTGTCTTGCATAAAACCCTAGCGGGCTTAAGTTGGACCGGGCCCAACAGCTTAAGTTCGCTAGTACTTTTACTTGCTCGTTTCTCTCAATCCGATGACCGAAAAATTGCAACGATTACATTTTCGGAATCATTATAAAGTCCTCGTCATTAGGAGTCTCAATTCTCATTTTCCAACTTTCCAAAAGTGGAAACCCTAGTTCAGTGCACTTTCTAAATTTGGAAACTTCCCGATTTAGAAAGTTCACTAATACGCTCGCCTATTCTTTTCCTTTTCTTATTCTCATTCGTAATTCCAAATTACTAATGTTGGACTCAATCATATTGAATTCCAATCATGCAAAGATAAACTATTTTATCTCTGACCGTTTATTCAAAGATCTCATGTGCACGAGCAGTGTGACCCTCGATGGTTCAAGTGTAAGCTAGCCGTGGGCCCACAACTCTTTGTGGTCAAAACTCGTCCCTTAGAGTTACGATTAAGATGAATCTTGTTTCACCTTAATCACCCAACGATCAAGATTGGCGTCTAGCAACTACGCGTCATGATTCCCTAGATACAAATGAAGTGCCTGCAAGAACCTTCAGATATAGTTAACGTACAGTACGGTCCCTTCGATTCATATGTCCCGATTGAACTAGAGGCATTGGTTCATCGAGACCTCTTTATATGTTCAATGACGGTGCGATCGTTCTAAGTGTTGTAATCGTAACGTGCATGACTTAGAGAAACGAATCCTCTAATCATCACTTAGTCAGCTATGGCCAGAGACTTAGAATGATTACAAACTTTCAGAACACACAGGACATCCAAGACTATTCTAGCGATCGAATCCCCGACTACAATACACAGACCTCCCACTAGATTTCGGACTGCACGAACACTGGCCCTTGGGATGGTCCTCGGTGGAACTCAGGGACAGGTCACGATACAGCTGGTCCTCTAGTGAAGTCACGGTGATGTCTAGGTCATAAGGACTAATGGTGTACAACTATACCATAGATATCTCTACTCGATTATTGGGAACCACTTAGAGATTTCTAGGGTGAGGGAGTTCAGTGAACTCATCAACTTACGAGCACCCACTTATGCATGCCGATATCACAATACCGTTTACTGATGAGCTGCAGTACACATACACTAAGTGCTAGTCTTAATGGGAAAAGGCCGATATCCTCATTAGTGGCGTAACCCTTCGACTAGGAACACGTTTAACAGTTATAATACTTGAGTAAATATCTCACGATCCTAACGATCAATTACTAGTACTTGTAATAACTGTAAGGACTATATCTATGCTTGTGACAAAGGGACAAAGATATAGAATGCCAAGGTGTTTTATCATTAATACGAATAAAGGTTCGTTTTATTACAATAATAAATACGAAAGACCACAACCACATGTTGGCTTGTTGGTCATCTACTCTAACAATATTTACTTTAGTATTATAACTGTTAAACGTGTTCCTAGTCGAAGGGTTACACCACCAATGAGGATATCGGCCTTTCCCATTAAGAGAGTAGCCCTTAGTATATGTGTACTGCATCTCATTAGTAAACGGTATTGTGATATCGGCATGCATATGTGGGTGCTCGTAAGTTGACGAGTTCACTGAACTCCCTCACCCTAGAAATCTCTAAGTGGTTTTCAATAATCGAGTAGAGATATCTATGGTATAGTTGTACACCATTAGACCTAATGACCTAGACATCACCGTGACTTCACTAGAGGACCAGCTGTATCGTGACCTGTCCCTAAGTTTGTAATCATAGTTTGTGTGTCGTGTGTGTTCTCATAGTTTGTAATCTCTAAGTCTCTGGCCAGAGCTAACTAAGTGATGATTAGAGAATTCGATTGTCTAAGTCATACACGTAACGATTACATCACTTAGAACGACCACACAGTCATTGAACTACTAAGGAGGTCTCGATGAACCAATGCCTCTAGTTCAATCGGGACATATGAATCGTAGGGATCGTACTGTACATTAACTATATCGAAAGGTTCTTGCAGGCACTTCATTTGTATCTAGGGAATCATGACGCGTAGTTGCTAGACGCCAATCTTGATTCATTGGGTGATTAAGGTGAAACGAGCTTCTTCTTAATCGTAACTCTAAGGGACGAGTTTTGACCACAAAGGGTTGTGGGCCCACGGCTAGCTTACACTTGAACCATCGAGGGTCACACTGCTCGTGCACATGAGATCTTTGGTCACAAGGGTTTTCGGTAGGGTAGTGATTGGGGTTGGTGTTTTGAGGCCGTCGTGATCATGACATAGTGATACTAGAAAAATAATAATATTCTACATTATCACATAAAATACATAACATACATAATTAAATACTTACATACCGCTCCGGAGATTCCAAGATCGATTGATTCGTATGGATTTTCCCAAAATCGGTGCTCTGATACCACTTCATGTAGCACCCCTTTTACTGTACACACTATACCAGAAAATGGTATAAATGTTTTTCTAATAAGTTGCAGCGGAAGACCTTTTGAAAATATGGTTTTATTTTTCAAAATAAAATTCTACAGAAAGGTGGTGAGGTTTTCTCTAGTTTTGAAAATACTTGAAGTGGTTCGCTTCAATTTTCGTTCGGTAAAAATCTTTCTTGAAAAAAAATAAAAACTTTGAAGTCGAATACTTCATAGATTTAGAAAAAAACCATTCTCTCTTTATTCGGTGCCACATTTTCTTTTATACGTTTTCTTGATTTGAATAATGAATTCGGGTTGTAGTGGAGCTCTTACGCAATCAACATTAGAAATAACAAGACTAGTGAGAAAACATTATATTATACATAAGGGTTAAAAATCGTTTCCCGAATACATATTCAAATACTACGGATTACAACCCACTAAAAAGATTAAAGTACCAAAACAGAAGTTAATTAAATCCACATAAATTCCATACGACTCGATCCCTCGACTTTCATCAAATTTTGTTCAACTTTGCTCATCGGATTCGGATCATGAGTTACCTACACTAAGATAACATCTGTATGAGCCTTTAAAAAGACTCAGTAAGAATCCGAAAGTAATAACAAGGTTTTGAAGAAGTCTTTTCACATAATTTATATACACACATACACACACACATATATATATATATATAGAGGCATACATAATAAACTTACGATCATTCAAACTTAGACTTAATATACCTTACCTTTACCTTTCATTTAAATCTTTCAAGAATACTTAACATCCTTTCATTTCTTTCAAAAGTCGGGTACTTAACACCCTTCTTTTCTTTACTTTAATATGCAATATGCATGAAAATGAGACTTTAGACTTTTAAGACTTTTCATGATAAAACATTGGGCCCATTTGGAAAAACAATCGTGGAGTTCGGCAATAAGCTTTGAATTTGGGAGCTTGTGATCTATAACTATACTATAGTCACGGCTATAACTTTACTATAGCCAAGTTAGTGGTTTATAATCCCGATTTCTATGTGAATCAGTCCCTATGTGAACAGGTCCCTATTGTACCCCAACTATCAACAACTAACGGAATACCAACCCCCTGTATCCCATACTTATTCACCTAGATCCACAACCAATTTCAAAAAAAAATTAACTTTGAAAAAGCGTGATTTATGCATCTTAGACTTACTAATGAATCGCATGAATCTTACATGATCTATCTATGTTTACGTTTACATAAACAAGCATCAAAGTAACAAGTACCACAACAACTATACTTCACATCTTTAATCAAACCGTTGAACACATAATCATATATAACATAACACTTTTGTTTCACATTTCATTTCATAAGTACACATAAATATTTAATATCACATAGTAGCACAAAGAGGGTCATTCTTGAACTTTAACCATATTATAATCACATAATCATATAACCATGTCATTCATAGCATATCAATATCACTCATATCATGAATTATGAAAATTATCACATACGGTATTACTTTACTCTAATCACTTAATATATAAACTTTGGTTTCAAAAGTGCCACATATCATAATATATGAAAAAAATCGAGTATTCTTACTTATCATAGAAATCAATTAATCATTTGCCTAAATCTTGCACTTGATTCATAACACCGTTCTAGGCTAGTAGACTATAATTCTTTCTTAGGACATGCAACAAGATTCCTAAACTTAGATTATTAGTACATAACTTAGAGTTTTCACCTTCATGACTAAACTATCTTTTCTACCTCAGATATTAGATCAATGATCACAAATCATACTTTGATAAAAATATTCATCTTAAGAAAATCCAACAGTTTTGGTATCCTAACTTTGAAAAATCATTTCTCTTGCACCACAAATCAAAAGACTTTGAAAGTTTAAAAAAATACTCATTTATATATCTTTAAAACCATTGAGAAATAGTTTACAAAAGATCATTATCCGAATAAAAGATATCAATAACTTTCTAAGGTGGTACAGTTTGAAATCTGAACACATGAAGTGAGTTTAAAAATTCATTACTCTTTAAGCGTTCATCCAACCCTTTTGAAATTTTAACACAATATACTATTAGAAGTCGAATATACCCCAGAAAATCAGTTTTTGTAAATCTTTAGGAAATTAGGATACATAAGTAAAATGGTACAGTAGTGCAGTTTAAAATTCAGAACATGGGAGGGAACTTCAAACATTTCTTATAAATTATCTACTGTACCAAACACCGCCAAATGTTATCTCAAATGAGTTCTCTAAACTACCATTCCGTTCTAAGTTGAATTACTACATTTGAAAGAGGAAAACATTAGATTTCATTACTTATTCTAAACTGACTAAGGTTTTGTACAGTTTCGGTAAATAAATCATAACTTATTTAACTCCAAACATTACAAGCCACATATACATACGACCGTAAACAAGAGATATATCCTCCTATAAAATGTCGTAATTTTCATAAATAAAATCGTGGGTGAAACGTGGGTTAAAATCCATACCTATGAATCTGTAAATTTTACATATAACCACCTATTTCAAGATTCTAGCCTCAATCAACTTATATGCCTCAAATCCAAACCTTAAACACGTAAAATCACAACTAGAACATCAATAATATTAACATGCAATGATTATAAACATAAGGACAATTAATTTCCTAGCATATCATCTTCAAATTTCGGGTTTCTCACCAATCTTCTATTTTCTTTCAATAATCAAGAATCAAGAGTTAGATTCTCACATGCAAAAATTTAAACATGGAATTAATTATATCAAAACATCATCATCATTTTTCTCATCAAGGATCAAGGATTCAAGTATGGATCTTAACATGTATGAGACTAAACAGATAATATAACACACTATGAGCACTTTCTTTCATAAAACTTTTGATTTCTTCAAACAATCAAGAAGGGGAGTTTTTCAAAAAGGAAGAGAAGAAAATACTATTGATGTTAGCTTGATGTAGTAATAATTCCATGATTCTTACCTTAGGGTCCTTGATAATTTGAAGGGCTTTGTATATATTTGAAACCCACTAGAGAATCCTTCAAGAATTTCGAAAATTAGAAATATGAACTATAGGGGATTTCGAAAAGTTAAATAAAGAAACAAAGAACAAAGATTTGCTTACCCTTCTTGGTTGAAGAATCTCCTTTTGGAGATAAAGAACTATACTAGCTAGGAATTAATGAGAAGAAGAATGTTTTTGGTGTAGAGAATTGCGAAGAAGAGGTGGGTATCTATATGGTCTTGGATGCTTGCTACATTAATGTCTAAGTAGGAAGAGTGGTCCTTTTGCGATAAGGAGAAACTTGAAATAATCTAGAGAGACTTCTTTGTAATTTAATTTAAGTTATCTTAAAATAAAATGCTAAATGAAAAGGCAAGTGGAAATGCACATGAAATAAGTGTATGCATGCAACACATACAATCATAGCCAATTTAAAGAGAGGAAATTACTATCAATTAAGCATATAAATATTCTAGTGTGAGAAAATAATTTCTTATGTTACGAAAACTAAATCCGCGTAGATCACATAATTTCACGTGTTCAATTATATTAAACACATGAAATACATTTTAGTTGCGCAAATAGAGAATAAAATAAAAAATATTAATGTAGACATATAATGTACATTAGTTCACATAATTTCACATAAATAGCAAATAAAGAAAATTGAAAAGCAACTAATTAAATTTGCACATAATTCACAAATTCCAAGCAAATGTGACGTGAGGAAAAATAGATAACTAGGCTATCGAGAACGCGAGGTGTTACATACGAAGCCTTTCAGATGCACCACTCTGATTTCCTCAATCTCGCCATTGAGGGGTGATCTTCATATCCATTTTCCATATCTCGTGGTCATACTACGCAGAAACGGCTAGCAAAGTCCTAATCGAATTATAGCATAGTGTTTAGTGAAAAGTTATCTCACATACAAAAACTTGTCTTATAGTTTAACTCATTTTGACGTATCTAGCGTTATAAGTCGATACCTTTCCATCTATTCCAACTTAAAGATTATAGATCCACTTGCATCCAACGGGAACGATTCCCTTTGGTGGATCTGTCAAGGTCCATACCTTGTTGGAGTATATGGAATCCATTTCGGATTTCTTGGCATTAAGCCAATATCCCTTACTGCATCAAATACAACCTCATTGAATGTTCTTGGATGACATCCCTCCTCAAATTCATTTTGAATACCTTCGATGAGGTTTAGCTAATTGAGTTCTCTACGAATCCTCTCGAATCTCCACATAGATGGTTGAGATGGTACATTAATGTGTGATTTGATTTTGATTGGCTCTTGTTCAATTTATGGTGTTGGAACTTCAATTCGTGGTTCTCGAATGTCTCCGAGCTCTACCGTACACCTATTCTACGAATAGAACCTTCTTCTTTAAGAAGGTGGTATTCCCCGATACAAACACTTTTGTTTTAAGGGATAGTAGAATAAGTATCTAAAACATTTTTTGAGATACCCCACGAAATGACATAAGTTGGATCGACTATTCAACTCGTCACCCACTAGCCACTTCATGTAAGTGGATTATCGGGAATGCCAAAGTTCATATGGTGTGGAACTAAATGCTTTGGTGTTAACCATATTATTCAAATACGCGGTGGTATGGAGTGCATGACCCTATAAGTACGCCGGTAACTTAGTGAATCATGTTCTCTTTGAGATAGTCGATAAACTCACCATTTAAGTATTATCCACTATGATCGAATCGTAGTTTCTTAATACTTTGTATGAGTTTATTTTCTGCTTCGTTTTTGAAATCATTGAACATTTGATAGATTTCAAATTTGTACTTCATCATGTATACGTAACCATACCTTGAGTAATCATGAGTAAAGGTTATGAAGTAGTATAAACCACTCATCGCACTAACATTAAGTGGACCACACACATCTGCATGGATCAAATCCAAGTGACCTTCAGCATGCTCCATTTGTCCCTTAAATGGTAATTTGGACATTTTCTTTTCAAACAAGATTTACATGCCCGCAGTGATTTGCCATCATCCAACGTGAACAATCCCTTACATGCAAACTCATTCATTCGTCTTAAAGAAATATGTCCAAATCTTACGTGCCAAAGTTGTCTTGGGTTATCTTCTATATTGAGTTCAGGTTCAACAAAAAACGCATCTTTGTCAGAACGTTACCGATCAAGACACTCCGTCCAGTTTAGAGAGCCCAATGGTCTGTCTTTCCACATTGGAATCAAGTATCACTTACATGCTTATTTTCCTTATCCTTGCGAATACTCGAATCACCCCTAGTCTATTTTTTTGCTCGACTGGAAACTATTTTCCTTTTACTCTCTTCTTCGACTTCGAACTATTCTTAGTAAAAGATATCGAAAGTGTCGAAGGCAAAATGGACTTGTCTTTCATTCTAACTGACTCGTATTTCAACATGTTGACCAACTCATTCGAAAGGAGACTCAACCATATTCTTGTTGAAATTAATTATGAATGTTTCATAAGAGGTAGTTAGTGATGAAAGCATGAAATTCACCGAGAACTTTGGTGGGAGAACGGCATCGTGGTCATGCAACTTCTTTGGCAGCGAGTAATCTTAAAACCATGCTCATGGACCGTAGTCCTTTCGCATACCCTAAGAGACGTCAACTCCTTAGTCGTCACAAAACTCATTAACATAATGCTCTCACCGCACACGATGTCGAGATGAGCCTATATGTAAACAACATAAAGATGATTCTCATAGTTCCTTGCTAACTCGGGTAACTAGATGCTATCATATAGTATTTGTCAAAATGGACACCCTTCGTTCACTTTTAATAAGTGGTGGTCTCCTAGTGAGTCGAGTTATCATGAATTTTGGTCGGGGTATATTTGAGTATGCACAATTGCGCTTGGAGCAAAAGCCCCACACGAATGTTTTATTGAGCCAATCAAGGTAATTATTGCCATTAAGATTTCTTGGTGTCGAAAATTGATGATAAGGGATTCTTAGCCTTTATACTGAAAAGTCTGAAGTAGACTTATAACAGATGATTCATTATTAATGATTGCAATCAAAGATTTGGACTTTTATCACTTAATTGTACTCCCACTAAATTTTATCGAATTCCACTACCTTCTAGTAGACAAGCGAGAAAACTTATTTTTCTTTTAATGGGCTTTACGTCCAATAGGCAAATGTAACCCGTAGTTAATCTATCCCGATTACATTTTTACAAAGGTAGATCTCCATCAATTATATCGTTATATGACCCTAAAAATATATTTACCTCACACTTGATAATGAGCTAAGTTAATCTCGCGAATTCAAAATCTTCATGTGTCAAGTCTAACCTACCAACCGAAGATGCTCATAGAACTGATTATACCAAACTAATGCAGCCCCTAGTTAATCTAGCCGACCATGTTGATCCAGCATAAGTCTTTTTATGGCTACCTTCATCATTATGTCAATTAAATTACAGCTTACCATGCTATTGCACTCCCCGCTAACACGGCTTACTACACTATTGCAAGGGGCTACACATAATTTAACCGTTGATAGAAAGAAAGGAAAATTCAACAGATTGGTTTTTCTTTAAATCTTGAAATAATTCTTAATAAATTAAGAATGAGGGATATATTATTGTTTTGTTGCTACCTCATCAGAATTATTGAACACGCCCAATGGATTCTTACAACTATGTTCTCTAAAGGTATATGGAAACGCATATTGGCCTAATATGAACATTAGACCTAAATTATGATTAATTACAATAATTAATTATGACGATTTGTTTCAAAATAATTAAAGGACATTAATCAACATAAATCGATCAAATAAGATTAATGTCCAATTAATTAAGTTGAAGTATAATCACCATTATACATGTGTTCTATTAATGAAATTACTTTAATGTTTAAATTAATTAATTAACCAAACACTCATTTATTGAACATTATTGATTAAGCCATCACATATTTGGATTGTGCGTTAATTGATAAATAATTTCAGAACATTAAAAATCAATTTTGATTTAATTTTAATTTCTGGAATAAGAAGCAATTAAAACCTTTTTTTTTTCGGCTATCTGAACCGATCTAACCGGTTGGACCGGTCTGACAGAGTTGTCCGGCCCAGAAAGTTTTCAAAAAAAAAAAAAAAAAACATTTTGGAATTTAAAACTCAAATCTAATTTTAATTTGAAATCCAATTTCCAATTCCAGTTTTCAAATCGATCAAATCCAATTTTAAAACCAAAATCCAATTTCTTTTTCCAATTTCAAAATTGATCATATTCAATTTTCAAATTAAATTAAAATTTAACCAACCCAATTCCAATTTCACTAATTCAATCAATTCAATAACCTATTCACATGCAATCAAAAGCAATAAACACATAGGAAATTAATTGCGCAACCATATCTCTGATACCACTGTTGGGGATCAGGAACGTGTACACATAAGAATTTTTTTTGTTTATTTATATAAACTAATTTATATAAACATCCACGTGCACAATAATTACAATTAATTGTGTATCTTTCGCTTCCAATCACCGACAAACATGCTCGCATATATAATTAATTAAATATCATAAATTAAATGATCATAGCATGCTCGCAAAAATAAATCAAATAATAAACATACTCAACGAACGATTCACATAAACACACAATTGAACATATAGATTCATGTGATTCAATAATCAATTAACATACATTAATCTCAATAAGTATAAATTAATTACTATATATATAAATTAGGGAAAACGAGATTTTAACCTTTAAGCGTGAATCGAACGAAGAATCCGGAAGATGGCTAGTTGCTTTTCCCACTCCTAATGATCCAACCTGTTTGTTGACCTAAAATTACAGTCCTGCTTCGACTTCAATATCTTCATGGTTATTGGCTAGATCGACAATTGCTTCTATGATATTGTAGATACTTGCATCTTGAGGCGTATTTCAAAATTTCACGTCCATCTGATCGCTGGTTGATTAATGGAGAATTTTCTCGCTGGACTGTGCAGAAAATCCGATACCAGTTTTTCAGAATTGCCTTCTCGCATCACCGGCTTGTGGCGGCGCGTGGATGCGCGTGGAGATGACCCTACTGGCGGCACTGGCATCATCAGAATCTTAGTCCTCTTAGGTTTCACCTCGTATATTCAATCCACTATCCCCGCAACACGAGTTACGTGATAGACTAAGTACAACGAACAAGAACAAGGGGAAAAAGAAGATGCCGATGAGGCGGCGACTGGCGGCGGCTGGTGGCGGAGGTAGGGTTTCGGCTGCAAGGGAGACAGGTGATGGAGGGAGAGAGGCTAGGGGTTTGATTCTTACGTTTTTGTTTTTTTGTGTTGTGTTTTTCACAAGACATATAAATCCTATTTATATTCTCCTTGTGAAAACCCTAACAAGCCTTAAGTTGGGCTAGGTCCAACAACTTAAGTCCACTCTCTTTCTCGGCCCGTTTCTAACAAACGAATGCTCACAAAAATATAACAATTATATTTTAACAACGAGCACAAATTATCATCGATACGAGTACCACTTTGAAATTTACCAATTTCCGAAATTGGAAACCCTAATTTAGGACCTGCCAAATCTGGAAACTTTCCAATGTAAAAAGTTCACTAACTTTCCATCGAATTAATTTCCTCTACTTATTCTCATCCGTAATTAACAAATACGAATGTTGGACTCAATCACATTGACTTCCAATTACACTAAGATTAACTAATTAATCTTAGTTTGTTGCATTAAGGATCTAAAGTACACGAACAATGTTACCCTTGATGGTTCAGGTGTAAGCTATTGGGCCCACAACCCATTGTGATTTAAACTCGTCCCAAGAGTTATAATTAAGTTGAAGCTAGTTTCAAAATAACTACCCAACAAATCAAGATTGGTGTCTAGCAACTACGCGTCATGATTCCCTAGATAAAAATGAAGTGCGTGCAAGAATCGTGTGATATAGTTAACCTACAGTACTATCCCTTCGATACATATATCCTGATTAAATTAGAGGCATTGGTTCATCGAGACCTCCTTATGAGTTGCATAGCTCTGTGGACGTTCTTGATTACATAATTCGTTCGTGTTTGACTTAGAGAAACACATTTCTCTAGTCACGACAGTTTCAACTATGGCCGCAGACTTCATGGATTATAAATCACACAGGATATCCATGACAGATCAAGCGATCGAATCTCCTACTATAAATAGGATTTATATGTCTTGTGAAAGTTGCTCAACACAAAAACAACACAACCCAAGCTTGAAACCCTATCCTCTCTCTCTCCATTAGCCGTCCACCTTGCAGCCGAAACCCTACCTCCGCCACCAGCCGCCGCGCCGCCGCTAGTCGCCGCCGCATCGGCATGTTCCTTTTCCCTTCGTTCTTCTTCTTTGTGCATAGCCTATCACGTATCTAGTGCTTCGTGGATAGTGGATTGAATATATGAGGGGAAACCTAAGAGAAGATAGATTATTATGCCGCCAACGCCGCCACCAAGGTCGTTTCCACGCGCCCTCACGAGCCGCCACAAGCCGGTGATGCATGAAGGCAATTTTGAAAAACTGCTCTCGCATTTTCTGCGCAGTCCTGCGAGACAATTCTCCATAAATCAAACGTTAATGGGATGGACGTGAAATTTGGACAGAAGCTTCACAACGTGCTGATATACAAGCTTCCAAAAGGAATGGTGCGTAGAATCAATAGTTATGGAGATATTGAAGTCGTAGCAGGCGTGTAATTTTGGATCAGAAAAGTGGTTGGATCAGTTGGAGTGGGAAGAGCAGTTAGCCATCTTCTCGAGTCTTTGTTCGATTCACGCTTCAAGGGTAAAGTATCATTTTCCCTAATTAATATATATTAATTAATTTATATTAATTCAGATTAGTGTATGTTAATTGATTATTGAATCACTTGAATCTATATGTTCGATTATGTGTTTATGTGAATCCTCCGTTGAGCATGTTTATTATTTGATTTAATTTCGCGAGCATGCTATGATGATTTAATTTATGTTATTTAAATTAATTATACATGCGAGCATTTTTGTCGTTGATTGGAAGAGAAAAGGTATGAAATTAATTGTAATTATTGTGCACGTGTTTGTTTATATAAATTAGTTTATATAAATGAAATAAAAATTTTTGTTTTCCGCTGCGTACACGTACATGCCCGATCCCCAACATCATGAACAGCACATAAGGTGGACAAAGAAGTCAGTTTTACCATCTCTATGTATTTTACCTTTTCCTTACCCCTTGTGCGCATTCTATCAAAGACATCTCCAACAAATTGTGAGATGGGAAGATTCTTTTGAATTCTTCTAGATGGCTCTTTTTCTGCGCACATCAATACTTTGATCATTTGTATCTGAATCAGATTCATCCGTGTCTGCTGAAACTTTACAGGGTGTTGCTGATGATGTTGTGTCACTTGGAGCAACACTTCCATTACTATTAACTTGTCTTGAGATAGATGATGTAGTATCCAACACAATCCACATCCCCTCCATACGATCTCCTTCCGATTCTCGAGCTCGATTCCCAACTTCACTCCTCTGGCTCCAAAACGGGTATACCTACAAACATACAACACCTATATGAGCCTTTGAAGACTCAATGAGAATCTTGAAGTATTATCGAATACTTATAACACATAGAGCATACATATATCTCTATATATACATACATATACCTTATACATGGACATGCAACATAAATAAACGCAATCATATACTTCGCTTTTTTCGTCGGCGTGTTTCATCACATAATTGTCACACGCATAGAGTGAGATAAATTCCCAATTTTATAACCCTATGATCCCAAGACCATAGAGTGAGAATATCCCACCTTTATAACCCTATGCCATGACACGTATTGAAGATTATAGGATGAGAATCTCTCACCTTTATAACCCTACGATCCAAAGACCATAGAGTGAGATTTTCCCATCTATATCCTGAACACCATAATGCAACATGCATGACATGAAAAATCATCAGGAATCCCTAGAAGAGTCAATCTAAGTTACCGGTAAATAACCTCATATATTTCGAATCCGTCTATCTACGTTGAATCAAACCACCCCTAGGGCCTACGGTACCGACTCGGCGTACCTGGGATATTTACCGTAGCCTCGAAAGACTTTCCATCATGTTTTTACCTTTTTAAAAATTCATGATACTAATGCACCCACACATGCACCCTTCTACTTACCCTTCTCTCATCCTCCCACCCAATGATTCACATAAGCAAGCAAGAGTACATAGAAAATACACATAAAGTTTCTTAATGGGAAAGTCCGATATCCTCATTGGTGGCGGAACCCTTCGACTAGGAACGTGTTTAACAGTTATAATACTAAAGTAAATATCTCACGATCCTAAAGATCAATTACTAGTACTTGTAATAACTGTAAGGACTATATCTATGTTTGAGACAAAGGGACAAAGATATAGAATGCCCATGTGTTTTTATCATAAATACGAAAAATGATTATTTATTATAAGAATAAATTGAAATACCACAGCCACAAGTTCGCTTGTTGGTCACCTACTCTAACAAAAATAACGAGAGGATACAACACTTAGTATAGGTCAAGTGGTCAAGTATTGGCTCTTGATGCGAATTGAAAGAATTGAATGCATCTGAATTGGTGCGGATGAATATAAATAAATATAAAATCAGAGATTTCTTTCAAAGAAACAAAAACTTGTGTTGAAAAAGATTATACAGCGAAATATAAATGACACGAGTTTTAAATCATTATCCATAAGTATATAACTTGTGGATGGTTCCTTCATAGGCAAAAGACACTATTCAAAAGAATACAAATGAGAAGTCAAGATCTTCTCTTCTAATAAAAAATCACAGGATGATTTCTTCGTAAACCAATTCAATTCCTAGATTGTATGTCAATATTGCTTAACAGCTCTCTACAAATACAAATCAGTATTCCAAAGAATACAAATGAGAAGCAAAGATCTTCTCTTCTTAGAAGAAAATGACAAGTTGATTTCTTCGTAAACCAATTCTAGAATCTATGATGATGTTACATAACATCACTCTAGGATTGCAAAATAGTATTAAATGATATTCAATACAAAACAGACTCAATTTTGTAGTGGCAAATCTATAAAGAAAACAGGGTGTTGGAAAAAAAATTCCAACACCCGCAGCTCTGTGCTCTCAACTTTCTACAAAAAATGTGAAAAATGAATTGAGTTCTTTTACTATTTATACAGTCTGAGAGCTTCTTGGCCTGTACAAAATAAACACACTAGGAGAGATTATGGGTTAGTCGATTGATTAAACATGTGCTTAAATAATTACCTACTAAGCTAAAAATAACCGCCACTAACTATAAATAATAAATCCGAATTAAAATAATAAATCCAATAATAATAGTAAATTCGGAAATAATAAAAAATTATTTAAGAAAGTGAAAACAATCAAATTTTATTTGACTCAAAAGTCAAATATTTAACAGTGCCTTAGTAACGGTTTTAGACCTTGATGTACACGCAACGACCCTATATGTTTCATGCTCGCCGTTTTTTTTTATTGTGGGGTCTCACTAGTCGCCGCCTAATTTTGGCCTTCTACTCGGCTAGTACAAGGACAATCATTTTTTTTGTGCTTCGGTATTTACATACGAGAGAAAATTAACGAAAACAAACCACATATTAATAATCAAAGGCAATCAACTTTCATAACACCGGATACCAACAATTTTGAATTAAACATAGGCATATCTCTATCAAAATGTCAATAAATTATTCCCGCAAACTTAAGAAAACTATACTCACCAAAAAGCATGAATTTTAAAAGCACTTTTGGTTTGCTAATTTTATCGAACATTTGACATGCATACATACACAAATTTATATCTAACATGCTTGAGAAACCTCATTAATAATCCACAGTCACCATCATCAACATGCATTACTCTCTAACTTCACCACAAGAACAATCAAATAGGATAAACAAATTTTACTTCAACTCGTAACCCATGAAGCAAATAAGCAATTATCAAATTAATTTCGTCGATAAAGAAATTGTTGCCTATTTTGCATTTTCTTATAGTGATAGCATAATAACATAAAATAGATAGGGATCATGGGAGTTTTTAAATACACCCTACTTATGTTATTTGGATAGATTCAAGCTATTTCATTACCCTAAGCAAGCTAATAAGAGAATGAAAAATAAAGAGAAACACTTACCGAATTTATGAAAAACGGGTTACGGCAGTTTTTGGTTGTCATTCGTGGGTGATACAGATAAGTGGACCAGGCCCACTAACCATTGCATTAAAATGGGCCAAGATACCAACAAAATGGGCCTATTAATTATCTGCTCATGTGGGCCGAAAATCAAAAATCTAATAGTCCACCGGAACGAGGACTAGAGCCCACTATATCAGTTCAAGGACCTAACTAGAGTCTTAAATATAAGTTCAAATAGATTTATATGCTAATTAGGAGTTTAGTATGAATTAAATAGAAATAACACCCGAACCTCATTGAAAAGGTACGTTCTAAAAAATCTCTTGAGTCCTATTGATCTTGTGCTCTCTACCCTATTTTTTATGCTAGCGTTTGACTGGATCGTTGGAGTTTCCGCCGGATCAACCCCTGGCTTAGTTCACTTGCTTTGGTTTTACAAGTTTGATAATCAAGTCTTCCTCTGTAGATGACTGGATCATCTGCTCGCGCACAACAAATATGCCCCATGTTCCTGTACCAATTTATCAAGATAACTCTTTACGTCATCATTCTGGCGCCGTCTATAAGAATGCCAACCATGTCATCGCGACGTAGACATAATCCAGATAATCACGCAAACGCTACCTCCGCCGTAACCAACCGGATGAGGAATCCTCCACCACCCCATTCTGGGGAAATCGAGCGCCGCTAAATAACATCGCAGCCCCTTCGCCTACACAAGACAACATCGCTGCCCCTTCGTTTCCACTAGACAATAACAGTGCACCTCCGCCACCACAAGATAACGTTAGCCGAGCCCCTCAACGCACCGTCCAGTTGACGAAGGCTTTAAAACTAATGCTCGAAGAGGTCCCTCTAAACCTAATTTCTAATTGTATCCCAACTTAACTTCAATTTCAACAATTTTGACCACAAAAATTAAATTTTGGCATTTTCTTTTTGTAGTTTTTTTACCGTTGGGTTTTCGGCGTTGACTTTCTTTCCCCTCCTATCTGCTTTCCTGCTGTTGGTTTTTGGCGTTGATTTTTTTTAGATTTTTTTTTCTTCACTTTTATACGTCGTTGTTTTCCGGAGTTGATCTGGTCAATGCCGATCTCTAGCGTTGACTTTATTTTTCCTGTAAATTTGTATCCATTTTTTTTTTCGCCCGGCGCTGAACCTTGACCGTAATTGTACTATCATTGACAGTAATTGTACTGTCGTTGACAGTACAATTACTATAAACACAATAATATTATTGTCAACTACATCAACATTATTATTCTTTTGACTTTTTTATTTTGTTTGATATGTTGACTAGTCAGCGAAATAACATTATTGTCGTTGCCGGTAAAATTACTATAAACACAGAAATATATATTATTGTCAACAACATCAATATTTATTTTTTGTCTTTTTATTTTGATTGATTTGTTAACCGGTTAACGTAATAGTATTACTATCTACTATAGTAATATTATTATAAACATACTAGTATTACTCTGGTTGACGGTAATATTACTGTCGTTACAGTAATAATATTACGGTTGTTCACAACAATGTTTTGAATCCCGGACGAGACCGGCCTGTTCGACCGGTTCAACCGCGAACCGCTGCCTTGTCTGGTCTGTTTGGCTTCACAGGCGCGAATTTCAAAACACCGGTTTAATTGATAAAACCTGGTTTTTTGGCCCGTCGGATCGCGAACCCAGAACCCAGATAAAATTTTGTTTTTTTAGAAATCATTTTTAGATTAAATTAGCAAAAGAGTGGAGGGAGAAGAAAAAATCAACAATAAAAGAAAACCTAGTCAAAACCCCGTTGTTGGACGATGAAAAGGGCTTTAACGGGACACTGGCGCTAGTGCTCGAGCTGTGTCTTGAGCTGAGATCTTCAATGGTGGCTTGATGGGTTAATGGGTGGTAATGATTGGAGAAAAAAAAGGAAAAGGAAAACGATTACAGTAAAAAGAGAAGAAATAAGGTGTTGGTGTTTGGGAATTGAGGTTAGTGGCTCGGTGCAGTACCCTACTATTTAGTGAGATGAGTATTTTTTTAGGGTTTTTTGGTTTAAAATCCTTTTGCCTTTTAACTTTCATTTATCTCCCCACTTCAATTAAAGTATAATAAACTCCCTATATTATTGATTCTATACACTTACCTCCCACCTTGATGTGAAAAGATTGTATTGGCCCTCACTCTAAAAGAAAACGACAACTTAAACAAGAATTGTCTCTCTTATCAAATTCCTCTCTCTCACAGATCTAGTAATTCGCGCTCAACACAACAGAAGAACCAAAATTTTTACCCTTTCTTCTTCAGTCGAAGGTTTCATCTCTTCTCAACTAAATTCTTCCATAGTCAAGAACACTTCAAGAAAACGGAAATACCCAATTATTTGGTGTGGTATTCGCTCTCAAAGTAGAAAAGGACTGAGGGGAAAAACAAAAAAAATGCAAAAGCAAAGATATCAGATTTCTCATGTTAGTTTTTTTTGTTTATGTTTTAGTTTTCAGGTTGGATTTCTAAAAAATAAAAATCCAATTTGAACCCAAATATTTTAAGCCTAAATTGTGTTTTCCTATTTGAGTTTGCAATAGCTCTATTTTTTTTTTGAAAACTATGATTTTCAGTGGTTATTTGTTCGTATTTTATGCTTTGTAGTAATCTAGTTTATTGTTGTATGTATTTTGGTATTTAAAATCGGGCAAATTAGTACAATGCAATTTTTTTCTTAATATTTTGTCTTTTGTCATGTTTTGCAAGTAATATTAGTGCAGATTGAGAGAATGTTTAGTTAATTGCATTTTGTTTTATAATTTTAGGTTGTATGGTTGCGATGCTTGCTTAATATATTTTTTATATTAATAATCTTTGTTTGTTTGTTCACTTCAGAAATGGCCCCTAAGGAGTCAAAGAAGTGTGCGCTATATTCGCGTCGTTCTCCATCAAACTTAAAGAATACATTGGATCAAGTAAAAGCAAAGATGAACTGCACAACTGGAGGCCATCAAAAGCACTCTATTTGGGCTTTTTTTGAATAAGCCTAACCTCACTCATAGTTTTACTAAGGTTTTAGCTATTATGAGACATTTTTAGGTTAAGAAAATGTCTTTAAAGTATGGAGAAGATGTTGAGGTCCCTTTTGAAGCTTCTAAGTTCTCTATGGTGATGGGGTTGTGACATAAGGGGCACACTGTTGATTTAAAATTCAAGATAAAATCTTCGATTATTGATGATCTATTTTCCGGAAAAAAAATAAAACATTTTGCGGAATGAATTAGCTGACTGATTATTAGAATTAGCTTCGAGGGATGATTGTGTAGATGACTTATGTAGAATATACATTCTTTTTGTTTGTAATTGTGTATTATTTCCTCAAGGAAACTATTTAGAGGATTTGTCTGAATTATGTTCTTTTTCATGGGGAAAAGTTGTTTCTGATTACTTGATCGGCGAATTGAGGGCACATGTAAACCAAAAGAAGACGTACATCAATGGTTGCACCATTAATTAGTAAGTAATATATATTTTAATATAAATTTTTTTTTGTATTTTGATTCTTAATTTCCATAACCTATGCATTTTTATAAAACTGGCAGGCTTGGTTTTATGAAACGGTCTCCTTTATCGGGCACCGACAAGCTTGAGTCGATTTCCTCGATTTTTTTGGTGGGACAATAGCAAGACGGGACGAGAAGAATCTAAATTTCAAAATGCGCTTGATGAACTTACAACTGAAAAGCTAATAACTTGTTAGTACCACATGTTTGTTTTTTCTCTATTTAATGTAAAATTATGAAGTACATTGATATCATTTTGTGTTAATTATTTGTTTACTTAAGTTGTTCTGTTTATTCCAAATCCCAAGAGAACTAGTTGATTGATCTTCCACCCACTTATTCAGATGATTGTACTAATAATGAATTTCCATCAGCTAATATCGGAGTAGAAGTTCTTCTCAAAGCTAGAGATGATGAAATTATAATTTTGAGGAAGAAAATTGAGGAGCTAAAAGCATTTCGTAAAACTAGAGATCACGAACTTGTATCTTTGAAGAATAAATCTGTGGATTTTGAAACGCAAAATGACCAATTTGTCAAGGAAGAAGAGTGCGATGGTATGAATATGAGGGATGATAACTTTTTGACAAGCACATCTGTAGGATTTTAAAACTTCTGTTGTTACAGTTTTATGACTTTATCTATACAAAATAGGAGCTGCAATGTGATATTTTCCGACTTTATTTGTACTAAATGCATATTAATTTTCATGTTTTATTTTATTTAAAGGATTTTGTGAATCTAATCTCCGAATTTGGTGATATTCAAAAGAATAAAGAAGGGGAGGGTAAAGAAGATAAAGAAGATGACGAGAGTAAAGGACAAAAAGAATAAGACGAGCATGAAGAAGAGAAAGAAGAGAGGGGGATGGAAGAATGCAAAGAAGATGATGAGAATGGAGAAGATAATGAAAATGATGAAGAAGAAAAACAAGAGGGCGATAATGAAAAAGAGAAAGAAGAGGAGGAATCACTTAAGAAACAAGAAAAATACGGTCAAAAAGACGTTACGATTCCTCTATTGTTCGAAATGTTCAAAATAGAAATGATAGGAAAGAAAAAACGAGAGCGAAAGGTTTTGTTACTCCACCAGCACTAAGCACGTCGCCAAGAAAAAAAATTAGAGTCATTGCAAGAAAATATGGACGTGGAAGAAGAAAAAAACACCGCGAGGTAGCCGCGAAACTGTTATACAAGAAACACCACAAACGATATATATTTTTATACATTATTTTTTTTTGTATTGTTTCTTGAATATATAATTGTGCACCATTTGTTTTAGGATGAACTTGAAATCTATTGTGGGCGGAAAGATTACAATGGTCGTGATGAGATTGTTGACATTGATAACGAAATATTGGACAATTATATGCCCGATGATGTCTTGGGGTTAGAAGTGGTACATATTTTTAAAGATCATTTGTATCATTTGTTTGTTTATTTATTTTATATTGTTTCCCGAATCTATTGAATATATAATTGTGCACCATTTGTTTTAGGAACATGAACTCTATCGTGGGCGGAAAGATTATAAAGCTCGTGATGAGATTGCTGATGTTGATAGAGAAATGTTGGACAATTTTATGTCCAAGGATGATTTGGGGTAACGAATTTTGTATGTTGTATTTGTCTTCATCAATAAAAAATTATATCAAGGAATGATTTTAAATACAATACGGCAATTTTATGGACAACTCGCATATATGCGATCGATGGAAGGTGCATTTGTGGGCTACTATTTGGTGAAAAACTTTCTGGAGATACCATAGATTTCTACATGATCACTCTATCTAGACATTCCACTTCAATCGGATATGAGATTTGCTACATTTCAACAATTGTACAGGTATGGTTAACGCATACTATTTTGTTAACTATTATGTATCAAATCAATGATTACATATATATATATATATATATATATATATATATATATATATATATATATATATATATATATATATATATATATATATATATATATATATATATATATATATATATATATATATATATATATATATATATATTCAATAAAAACTACTTGTACTTCTTATACATCGTTCTATGTTTCATAGTTGAAATACTTAGAATTGTTAAAGACATTAACTTTTTGAACATCAATGACATTAATTATAAGGAGTTGATGCATAGCATGAATTCAATGTGAAAAAATATATTGGAGAAAATAAATGATAACAATTTCTCGACATATCGATTTATTCTTATACCGATAAACAGAGATTGTCATTGGTTCCTCCTAGTTCTAGACACAACCCTTAAATAGTTTTTCTACTAGAACTCAACAATGACCCCAGATACAAATCGGTTGTGAAGAAAATTTTAAGTTCTTATTTTTTAACACGTATTTCTCCTATTTATTTATTTTGGTTAAAAACTTATGAAATAAATATTGTAGGTTGAGTTTTACAGCAAATATTTTTGTGTTAAGTTGGGGATTGTATTGCCTACCGCTTTTGAAGCGGTAAAATGCCAACAACAAGAAGGTATCGTGGATTGTGGTGCATATGTATTTTTTGGGATGAGTGTTATGCTAGAGGCACTCAATGGATGTGTAAATATGCAGAGAGTTGCTCTATGGATGCGGTTCGAGCACGCATTGCGTGCGCATTGCTGAATCATAAAATTGACGATCTTGTATTAGGCCCTTAAAGTAACCTCATGTATTTATTTTTAGTCACTTTTGGAAGATGAACCTACGTACAATATTAGTACAAACAAAGGTAGATGTTAGTATTTTATTGTGTCGAATTTAGTAGTTTGGATGTTTTTTTTTTTTTTTTTTTTGCAAAAATGAAAGTGAAAATTTATGGTATCACTCATTATTGAGCAAATTATACGTCATATTTGAATTACTTATTCCAAGTTGTCTCGCTTATTACGTCTCTCCTATTGTTGGTCTTGTTCATTTTTACATACAATACTTATGCATCCAACACTTGGTACACATATAGGTGACTGATAGTATTTTGTTACGATAGATGTGGTACTTAGGAAAGTTTGAAGAAAATTATAATGTCAAAATCATTGACCACCGCTATACATTATTTAAATTAGATATTTAAAGTTATACGTTGAATTCCACTATTATATAGCTACAACTTGTACAACATCGACCATTTATGTTTTAAGAAAAGTTTGCACTATGTATTAACAATATATTACTAAATCATATACCAAGTAATTTTGAACGTGTACTAAAATATTTAAATAGATTTGATATGTATTGACATTGCTTTCGTAATTTCAAAAAACTAAAAAAAGTACCAATAAACTCTTTTAGTACATGATTCATAATTTCGTACAGTAAAAAATACCAATACTCTCCCTTAGTACATGTATCCCATATTATTAGTATTTTTCATCTTTATATATAGTACTTATGTGTTCAGAACTTAGTACACACGCAGGTGACTGGTAGCACTTTGTTGCGTCTGGTCTTTCGGAAAAATATATTCATAGTTGTCTGTTGAATTGCACTTGTATGACCTACACTAATGACTATGTGATATCTAGCTACAACATGTACAACATCAACCATTTATATTGTAAGAGAAGTTTGCACTATATAAACAACACATATTACAAAGTCATATACCAAGAATTCCAAATACACTCACTTAGTACATGAAATTGGTAATATTTTGTTATGTCGGATCTAGCACTTCGAATATGATTGAAAAATTAATGATATCGATGATCATTGAACAGCGCGATACGCTATTTCAATTAGTTATTCAAAGATGGCTTTGTATTCCACTTGTATGACTATATATATAGTTATAACTTGTCCATCGAAATCACAAACGACCATTTATTTTTTTAAGACAAGTTAAAACTATGTTATGAAACCATTACAAAATCGTAGACAAAGTAATCCCAAATATGTTTGAAGACATTCAAAGAGATGAAATGCATATTGACATTACTTTCTTACTTTCAAAACCCACAAAAATACAAATAGATGCTCCTTAGTAAATGTCTTGCATATTGTCTGTATTGTTCATCATTATATGTATAAACGCATGGGACAACTAGTATTGTTTTGTGTCGTGTCCAAAACTTGACGATTTATTTTAAAATTAATGTCAAAATTAGAATCATTGACCCCCGTTATATATTATTTCAATTGATGTCCATATTGAATTATTGGAACAATAATATGGGGTAAGTTACTAATAGTCAAATTTTAACATGATAAAAAATGACATGAAATTTGATAATACCAATATTTATTTAATATGTTCGTTTAGTACGATCTGCATATACACTTAGTACTATGCTGGTACACATGCAATAGAGTCATGTGACATAATGAGTACATGCAAACTACTATATGAAAACAGTTGACTGCATTTTTCATTATGGGACATACATTCACTGATGTCGTTTGTTACAAAAAACAATAACACAAATAAACATTAGTAAACAACTTCGAACAATCAATTACAAAAGATCCAAAATTAATAAACATTAAAAAATAACAATACATCAGAAAAAACATAAAAAGTGTATAAATATTTCAATACATGACACCAAAGGCATTAACAACAACAAGGCTTAGATGATTGCTTGTTTACAAGAGCGACGGTTATACCACACCGTTTACACTTAGTAACACGAGTCTGAACTTGTGAAGGAATTCTTTGAGTTCTTCTACGACCCGCCTGAGATCTCACATGAGGTGCATTAATGACATCATCATCATCATAATCTTCATTCCAAAAATCCATATCAAAGGTAGGAATAGGGTTTAAAATTGGTTGGTAAGTTTCTTTGTACATATCAATCTTATAGTAACGATCCATGTAATCATATACCGAAAGTCCTTTCGAATCAATACATACACAAGCATGCTTGCACAGTATCTTTTCGATCTGCCATGCTCTCCAAGAACAAGTCCATGCATGAAAATCTACACCATATGATTTCTCCTTTTCAATGACCTCAAAATTCCAAGTGCCAAACCTATCAATCCTTAAAGTACATGTGGTCGTATAATTTAGTGATATCTTTTTCTCTTGTTTGGGGCAAACTTCTCCAACCATCGCATATGAGTCTTCTCGTCGATCATGCATAAAATTCATTATTTGCTTGCGAATGTGATCGACCATAGTTACAACGGGCATAAATCGGGCCTGTTTCATCCAACCATTCCAACATTCTGCCTGATTATTATTTATCACGCCCCATCGATTTTTAGGAAATAGTGAATTCGCGCAACATTGCGACTTAGATCTCATAATAATGTCCTCAGCAAGAGGCATTGAATCAAAAATATTCTTAATGTCGAACTTGTACTCTTGCATTGTAGGAGCATAAACAACTTTTTCCAAGACATAAGCCTAATTAGTCTTGTTATGTAAAGGGTATGTCCTCAAAACCTGTATTTAAAAGTAAATAATATTGCATGCTTTGTTACGGATCATGTTACTGTTGGGGATCGATGCATGTATACGCAGCGGAAAATAAAAATTTAATCGAACTCAATGTTCAATCACATGCATAAATCAATTAATTGAACGTACCTTAACGCTTCCGCCATACACATGGTAATTTTTCATATTTTAATCGAAATTAAATAAAATGAAAAACAAAGACTAGCATGCTTGCATACGACATCATGAAATCGAAAACATACATTCTTCATATAATTGTCATGCTCACAAATTAATTCAAATAATCCAATTACGAATTAATTCGCAGGGGTTTTCGATTTTACCTCTTGAAGCGTGAGATTTCGACGAATCGAAATCTATAAACTAAGACAGGTACAAGCTGCTATTAAACAACTCCAAGGCTACGAAAAACCGACCGAACAGCAGCTGGTCCGATCTGATCTCGACGGCGGCACATGAGGTGCAGCGGCGGCGGCGCGTGGCAACGGCGACGGCGCGTGCGGGGCTGG
The DNA here is from genome assembly GCF_056151865.1 of Erythranthe guttata. Classification (NCBI taxonomy): domain Eukaryota; kingdom Viridiplantae; phylum Streptophyta; class Magnoliopsida; order Lamiales; family Phrymaceae; genus Erythranthe; species Erythranthe guttata. The sequence continues at coordinate 10,725,486 of NC_142546.1, read as the reverse complement.
CGGTGGTGGAGTTGCGTTCTTCCTCTCCAATTAGGTTTCACCTCGTACAACTAGACCCACTCTAACTGCAGAACTAGATACAGAAGAGATAGAAAAACAACGGGAATAAAGACGAGGAAGAAAAGAGAAGAAAACGGCGGCGGCAGAGCGGCGGCGCGACGGCGGTGCAGCGGCAGGGCTGCAGCCGTGAGGCGGAGGACGGCCGTGCTTCACGCGGCTAGGGTTTGGGGCTGTAAAAAACTGATCTTAACTCATCTTATGAGTTGTATTTATACTAGGGTTCATAACCCTCATGGGCTTAAGTCATTGGGTTTGACCCACTGATCCATTAAGCCGACCCTATCGTCGGCCTCGTTTCTTACAAACGATCGTCCACAAAATTATAACAAAATTATATTTGTGACGAGCATAAAGTCCTCGTCGATACGCGTGCCTCTTTGAAATTTTCAATTTCCAAAATTGGAAACTTCTAATTTAGTGGACCTGCTAAATCGGGAAACTTCCCAATTTAGAAAGTTCACTAAATTTCCGCATATCTCTTTCTCTCCGTTTATTCCAACTCGTAATCCACAATTACGAATCTTAGATTCAATCATATTGACATCCAACTACTCAAAGATTAACACATTAATCTATGCTTGTTGTTTTTCAAGGATCCATGTTACACGAGAAGTGTGACCCTCAATGGTTCAGGTGTAAGCTAGCCGTGGGCTCACAACTCTTTGTGATTCGAACAACACATTGTTCTTATACGAACTCCTCCCAAGAGTCCCGATTAGAGTAAAACTCATTTAACTCAATCGCCGATCAAATCGGTGCCCAACAAATCAAGATTGGCGTCTAGCAACTACGCATCATGATTCCCTAGATACAATGAAGTGCCTGCAAGAACCTTGTGATATAGTTAACGTACAGTACGATCCCTTTTCAGCAAATGTCCCGATTGAACTAGAGGTATTGGTCCACCGAGACCTCTTATTAAGTTCAATAACCGTGCGAACGTTCTAGGTGTTATAATCCCTTCGTGTGTGACTTAGAGAAACACATTTCCCTAATCACCCCACTATCAACTCCGGCCGGAGATTCCATGGATTACAAACCGACAGAACACACAGGACATCCATGACTACTCAAGTGCTCGAATCCCCTACTACAATGCACAAACTTCATACTAGATTTCGGACTGCACGAACGTTGGCCCTTGGAGCGGTCCGCGGTGGGATCAGGGACAGGTCACGATGCAGTCGGTCCTCTAGTGAAGTCACGGTGATGTCGGGTCTTAAGGACTAATTGTGCACAACTGTATCATAGAAACCTTTTACTCGATGAATGGGAACCACTTATAGATTTCTAGGCGAGGGAGTTCAGTGAACTCATCTAATATGAGCACCCACTCAAGTATGCCGATGTCACAACACCGATAACTGATGAGATGCAGTACACATACACTAAGTGCTAGTCTCAAAAGGGAAAGGCCGGTATCCTCATTATTGGCGTAACCCATCGACTAGGAACAAGGTTTAACAGTTACATTACATTGCTGAGTTATCTCACGATTCTACTAGATCAACACACAATAATAGAGTAACTTGTTAGGACTATATCTATGCTACTTGCATGGGATAAGAGATATAGAATGCCAAAAAGTATTTTATCATTAATTTAAAATAGATTATTTACGAGTAGCGTGGGAAAACACAACACTTAGTTGGCTTATTGGTCACATACTCTAACAATCTCCCACTTGACCTAAAGCCAACTACTCATTACCTAAGTCCCATCGACTCTGGATGTTTCTCATGGACCGGTCTGTGTAAAGGCTAAGTAAAGGGATCTAGAATGTTGTCTACCGAGGCAACTCTCTCGAACTAAAGTTCGCCTCTACTAATTATCTTACTAATGAAATAATTTGTATTCAGTATCTGCTTGGATTTCTGATGAGATCTTTTAAATAAATACATTCAACATTTGAATGTAATTTCAAATCCAAACTGCTACGTTTGCGTCATCCAATGCCGCATTATTCTAAGCCTCGGAGGTGGAATCCGCCGTCATGTTCCATTTGGAACTCTTTCCAACACACTGCACCCCGTTATGAAGCATGAATATAATCCCTGACGTCCTTTAAAGTTGTCCATTTCCGATTGAAACGCTAAAGTCGTCGAACGACTTTACTTTCAACTCGGAATCTCCACAGACTATATATGAACAAGTCCTTAGTACTTCGCAAGTATTCAAGGATTTTTTTCATATCTATCCAACTAACTTGGCTGGGGTTAGACTGATATCTACAGTGACGCTTCACTGCATAAACCATATCAAGTCTATAATATGAATTAGGGTAGCTAAGCAACCTCTTCTATTTATCTCTATAAATATGTACCCTCTAATACGTAGGAAGCTTACCCTAAATTCATTCATTGAGAAACGTGTGGAAAACCGTGTTTTAGTTGACTGCAACATTCCTACATCATTCCCAATGAGTAGAATGCCACCAACACAAAACACTATTAAACGTAATGGCGCTCCCACTAACCTTCTTGTGAACTTAAGGCTCTTTCGAACTCTTCACTAAATCAAATCTCTTTGATTTTCGTGTGGAATCAAACATTCTAATTTAATGGGATGTTAGGTTCAATCCACAAATGGATCGCTGGAATTTTGCAAACATTTTGCCAATTTCGACAAGATGTGAAGCCTTCCAGCTGTTCCACTCTGATTCCCTCAATCTCGCCATTGAGGAAGGTGGTTTTCACATTCATTTTCCATATCTCGTAGTCATACTACGCAGAAATGGCTAGCAAAGTCCTAATGGATTTTAAGCACAGCGATTTGTGAAACTTTATCTCATAGACAACAACTTGTCTTAGAGTATAACTATCTTTCACGTATCTAGCTTTATAGGTCAATACCTTTCCATCTATTCCAATCTTAAAGATTGTAGATCCACTTGCATCCAACGGGAAAAATTCCCTTGGGTGGATCCATCAAGGTCCATACCTTGTTGGAATATATGGAATCCATTTTGGATTTCATGGCTTCACGCCAATGTCCCTTGTCTTCATCAAATACAGACACATTGAAGGTACTTGGATCATATCCGTGGTCAAACTCATTTTGACTACCTTCGATGATCATAAGCTTATTGAGTTCTCTATGGATCCTTTCGAATCTCCACATAGTTGGTTGAGAAGGTACATTAATGGGTGATTAGATTTTGATTGGCTCTTGTCCTATTTATGGTGTTGGAACTTCAATTCGTGGTTCTCGAATTTCTTCGAGTTCTACCATACACTTATTTTGTCACATAGAAACTTCTTCTTTAAGAAGGTGACATTCCCCGAGACAAACACTTTTGTTTCAAGGGATAGTAGAATAAGCATCAAAAAACAATTTTGAGATACCCCACGAAATGACTTAATTTGGATCGACTATCCAACTCGTCTCCCACTAGCCATTTCATGTAAGTGGATTATCGGGTATGCCGTAGTTCATATGGTGTGGAACAAACTGTTTTGGTGTTAACCCTATTCAACAAATACGCGGCAGTTAGGACTTCATGACCCCACAGGTATGCCGGCATCTCGGTGAACCGCATCAAAGATCGAACCATGTCCAACAGGGTTCGATTCCGACGTTCGAACACTCCATTCTATTGGGGAGTTCCTGGAGGAGTCCATTGAGAGAGAGAATCTTATTCTCCTTTAGATAGTCAATAAGCTCGGCGCTTAAGTGTTCGCCATCACGATCGAATCGCAGCTTCTTAATACGGCGACAAGTTGGTTTTCTACTTGGTGTCTAAATCTTTGAACCTTTCAAAAATTTCAGACTTGTACTTCATTAAGTACACGAAACCATACCTAGAAAAATCATCGGTAAAGGTAACGAAGTAGTTGAAACCACCCCTTGCACTAACGCTTGGTGGGCCACACATCTCTGTATGGATCAAATCCAAGAGACCTTCGGCACGTTCCATTTGCCCTTTGAATGGCGACTTGGTCATTTTTCTTTAAGACAAGATTCACAAGTTTGAAGTGAGTTCTCATCATCCAAGGTGAATAATCCCTCACGAACAAACTCGTTCATCCTTCTTAAAGAGATGTGATCTAGTCAGGGCGTGCCAAAATTTTGCGGGGTCTTGACTTCTATATCGAGTTCGGGTTAACCTAAAGTTCATTGGATTATACTTCATATAAGTTCAATGAATAACGTATCTTTCTCAGAACATTTCTGAGCAAGACACTCCTTACAGTTTACAGAGCCTAATGGTCTGTCTTTCCACATTGGAAGCAAGCATCACTTATATGCTTGTTTTCTTTGGCCTTGTGAATACTTGATTTACCCGTAGTCTATCTTTTGCTAGGCCAGAAACTATTTTCCTTTTGCTATCTTCTTCGACTTTGAACTATTCTTAAGTAAAGATATAGAAACTACCAAATGCAAAACAGACTTCTCTTCCTTTATAACCGACTCGTATTACAACATGTTGACCAACTCCTTCAAAAGGAGATTCAACCATGTTCTTGTTGAAACTAATTATGAACGTTTCATAATAGTTAGTGAGTGATGGAAGTATGAGATACCGAGATCTCTGATGGGAGAACGGTGTTGTGGTCACACAACTTCTTTAAGAGTGAGTCATCTTAAAACCATGCTTCAAGACCGTAGTCCTCTAGCTCAGTCAGAGAGACATCAACTCCTCAGTTGTCGCGAACCTCATTGCCATAATGTTCTTACCACACGATCTGAAGGCGAGCCTATATGTCAATAACATAAAGGTGGTTCTCATAGTTCCTTGCTAACTTGGGCGACTAGGTGCTATCGTATAACACTTCGTCATAATGGACACCCTTCTTCCACTTCTAATAAGTGGTGGTTCCCTAGTGAGTCGAGTTATCATGAAGTTTGGTCGGGGTATTTATTTGAGTATGCACAATTTGCTCTTGGAGCAAACGCGCCAAACGAATTTTATTGAGCCAATCAAGGTAATTATTGCCATTAAGTTTTGTTCGTATCGAGAATTGACGATAAGGGATTCTTAGCATTTATACTTAAACTTTTAAGTAGACTTACATAAAAGATATTTCATTATTAACGAATGCAATTAAAGATTTGGACTTTTATCATTTAATTGTTCTCCCACTAATTTTATCGAATTCCACCACCCTCTAGCAGACATACGAGAAAACGTATTTTTCCTTAATGGGCTTTAGGTCCCATAGCGCAAATGTAACCCCTAGTTAATCTAGCCCGATTACATAAGCCTAAAGGTAGAGTACTATCTATCACATCACTATGTGACCCTAAAGATTGTTTTACCTCACACTTGATAATGACCTAAGTTAATCTCGCGAATATCAAAATCTTTGTGTGTCAAGTCTAGCCTACCAATGTGAGATGTCATAGATCCAACTCTATCAAACTAATGCAGTCCCTAGTTAATCTAACCGACCACATTAATCCAATAGAATTTTATCTACAACCGTATCTCCATCTAATGTCAATTAAATTACAACTTATCCCATAATAGCACTCCCCGCTAACACGGCTTACTGCACTATTATGAGAGGCTACACATAATCTAATCGTTGGTAGAAGGAAAGAAGAAAGAACGACAAATCGGTTCTCCTTTATAGCTTGATAATTATTCTTAGAAATTAAGAATGAGGGATTTTTATTAAGTTATGGTTATCTCATCAGAATTATTGGTTATGATCGTTTGGGATTCCTACAACTATGTTCTCTAATGTGGAAACGCATATTGATCCTAAAAGAGACATACGATCATCATCGTACTCAATTACAATTATTCATCATATGAATTAATAAATTAAAACGATTAAATGCAAAATAATTAACGGACCTCTTTCATTCATAAATCAATCAAATAAGAATGAGACCCATTAATTATTTGCCATGTAATAACATTTGTGTTCCATTTATTAAATTAATTTAAAAATTAAATTAATAAATAAATCCAACACTATTCCTTGAATTCAAATTAAATTAATGGATCAATTTTCTAATTGGGCTTAATTGATAAATAATTTCAAAAATTTAAAATCAATTTGTTTTAATTTTAATTTAAGAAATTTAAAATAATATATTTTTTTTTTCCGGTGCTGACCGGACTGGTCAGCTGTAGAAAATCAGAAAAATAAAATTCAGAAATTTCGATTTTTCAAATTCTACAATTTCTGAAAGTATTCAAAATATTCAATTAAAATTAAAACACCCAATTTCGATAATACCAAAAATTTAACAATTCAACAAATTAAGCATGCTTTTGAAAGCGATTAAACACGTTGACAATTAATCGATTACCCGTGGCTCTGATACCACTGTTGGGGATCGATGCATGTATACGCAGCGGAAAACAAAAATTTAATCGAACTCAATGTTCAATCACATGCATAAATCAATTAATTGAACGTACCTTAACGCTTCCGCCATACACATGGTAATTTTTCATATTTTAATCGAAATTAAATAAAATGAAAAACAAAGACTAGCATGCTTGCATACGAAATCGAAAACATACATTCTTCATATAATTGTCATGCTCACAAATTAATTCACATAATCCAATTACGAATTAATTCGCAGGGGTTTTCGATTTTACCTCTTGAAGCGTGAGATTTCGACGAATCGAAATCTATACACTAAGACAGGTACAAGCTGCTATTAAACAACTCCAAGGCTACGAAGAACCGACCAAATAGCAGCTGGTCCGATCTGATCTCGACGGCGGCACATGAGGTGCAGCGGCGGCGGCGCGTGCGGGGCTGGCGGTGGTGGAGTTGCGTTCTTCCTCTCCAATTAGGTTTCACCTCGTACAACTAGACCCACTCTAACTGCAGCACTAGATACAGAAGAGTTAGAAAAACAACGGGAATAAAGACGAAGAAGAAAAGAGAAGAAATCGGCGGCGGCGGCGGCAGAGCGGCGGCGCGACGGCGGTGCGGCGGTGCAGCGGCGGGGCTGCAGCCGTGAGGCGGAGGACGGCCGTGCTTCATGCGGCTAGGGTTTGGGGCTGTAAAAAACTGATCTTAACTCATCTTACGAGTTGTATTTATACTAGGGTTCATAACCATCATGGGCTTAAGTCATTGGGCTTGACCCACTGATCCATTAAGCCCACCCTATCGTCGGCCTCGTTTTTTACAAACGATCGTCCACAAAATTATAACAAAATTATATTTGTGACGAGCATAAAGTCCTCGTCGATACGAGTGCCTCTTTGAAATTTTCAATTCCAAAATTGGAAACTTCTAATTTAGTGGACCTCCTAAATCGGGAAACTTCCCAATTTAGAAAGTTCACTAAATTTCCGCATATCTCTTTCTCTCTGTTTATTCCAACTCGTAATCCACAATTACGAATCTTAGATTCAATGATATTGACATCCAACTACGCAAAGATTAACAAATTAATCTATGCTTGTTGTTTTTCAAGGATCACTGTAACACGAGAAGTGTGACCCTCAATGGTTCAGGTGTAAGCTAGCCGTGGGCTCACAACTCTTTGTGATTCGAACAACACATTGTTCTTATACGAACTCCTCCCAAGAGTCCCGATTAGAGTAAAACTCATTTTACTCAATCGCCGATCAAATCGGTGCCCAACGAATCAAGATTGGCGTCTAGAAACTACGCATCATGATTCCCTAGATACAAATGAAGTGCCTGCAAGAACCTTGTGATATAGTTAACGTACAGTACGATCCCTTTTCAGCAAATGTCCCGATTGAACTAGAGGTATTGGTCCACCGAGATATAGACCATATCTATGCTACTTGCATGGGATAAGAGATATAGAATGCCAAAAAGTATTTTATCATTAATTTAAAATAGATTATTTACGAGTAGCGTGAGAAAACACAACACTTAGTTGGCTTATTGGTCACATACTCTAACAGTTACAATATGTTTTTCTTCTTGAGCAAGCAAAAATAAAAAAATGTTCCAGTATTAAATTATCACAATGTAGTAATTTATGTTTAATTATGTACTACCGAATATGTCATGTTGCATGTCTTTGTACTAATTTGTCAAAAATAAATATGAAATTTTATGCAATATTGGATTTGAAAACAAAAAATAAATTTGTACCTATTTCTTGAAATTATCCACCTAGTGATGAAAACAATAAGCATGGTGGCTCCGAGGAAATATCATGGGGACAACCTTAAGAAGACCTGAATGTCGATCAGAGAAAAAAATATACCTTGTAAACCTAGTTCCATAGGGCCGTTCTAAAACTTGTCTTAACTTCATGCAAAACCACTCCCGGTTAGTATCATTTTCTGCATCAACAACTGCATATGCTAGAGTGAATAGATCGTCATTAGGATCTTTACAAACAACACTAAGTAAGCACCCTTTATACTTACTTTTGATATATATTACATCTAAAAAATATTAGCGGCCTACATGCCCGTAGAAAACCCACCAAGAAAGTATTGAAACATGTGAAAATGCGAAGAATGTTATGACTAATTGGGTCAACTTCATATTGTGCAACGCTCCCGGAATTTGTTTGTCTAACTGCAAGACCATACCATCTCAATTCATCATAACATCCTTTCTCCGTCCGCCCCATGGATATCATGCATAGCAATTTCTTTACCTCTCCATGCTCTGTGGTACTAAGTTCAACACCATATTGTCTGTTGATATCATCCAACACAGTAATTGGCCTGTAGTTTGGATCTCCTCTCAATTTATCCTTTATAATGTTAGCAACCCAACCAGAATCAGCTTTAGGATGTCCCCGCGCGCAAAGATTAACCACAATACATGTGTGCTCAAGATTACATTTTCTAATGCCAAATAGTTTGTCAGAATTGTGCACCGATGCATAAATTCTCCATTTGCAATCTTTATCGCAATAAATTGCTATAATTTTTGCACTGGCATTATTTTTGTACACAAATAACTGCATATTGGCTACCATATAATTATTTAGCATTGCTTTAAATTTGTCGACATCCTTGAATGTTTGAACCTCGCCAATGATCAATATCTCCACGCATCAATTGAGTTCCATACTAAAATCATTTCATTTTGTGATGCGCCAATAGAATCTATACCGTCCTCCAATGCATTCCTTTGAGTTAAAAAATGGAGAAAAATTAAAAATAAATATTGAATAACGCAAAGTGTATGTACGGACAAATAAATTGCAGCAATGTATAAAAAAATTTAACAATGAAAATAAGTAGAATCTAAAAGTTCCCTGCTATAATACTAAATGTCTCATCCTTCATTTTTAACTGAGTCATGTTTCAATACTACAAATTCCATGGTGTACTACTAGATTTTTATGATTCAGTATGTTACAAATACAATATAGCTATACAAGTAATTTGATTTAATAAAAAACACGAATCCTACAATCATAAACTCCCATTTTGTTTTTGAAATTTTAACTACAATAAATAATGAAAAAGTCCAGCCAACGTTTTTTTCTCTTACAATCTAACCCCAGATAAAAAAGGGCTCGTTTGGAAGAAAGATGGCGTGCGGCCTGTAGAGTACATGTAAGGCACAGTCGGGTTGCTCACGCAGCGGATCTTATTATTATTTAAATAAATAAATAATCGAAAAATAAAAATTGAATAAAATAAAAGGACAAAGTAGTAATGGGTAATGGGTAGGAAATATGCTTAAACAAAAACGGTAGGAAATAGAGGGAGAGTAAATTTGAAAATAAAAGAATGTTGGGTCCCTCATTAATAAAAGAATAGGGACTGGACACATTCTTATTATAATGTTTATTTTTGTTATGCCATAGTAATGGAAATTGTTTTTTCTCAAATATTATATAAAAATAATATATTTTGACTTGAATAAAATAAGATATGAAAGTAAATTATTATTATTTTTTTTAAAGGTAGGCCCGATTATTTTTTGTAGTAAATTCAAGTCCATTGCAAGGGGAAGTAGGGGAGGGGGGGACTCGAACCCTAGACCTTTACCCTATTGGTAGAGGCTATGTACCAACTCTCCTAATAAGGGTTGGTTAGATATGAAAGTAAATTAAAAATAACTAATATTTTAATATATCAATATGGAGAGATGAAAGAGTATACACCTACATCACATATACTTTCGTATGTAGATGTTGTATGTGCATCTACTTCTCATAGTACCTCTATATTGAGATGTAATATGTCTATTTGATAGGGTCAGTTTGGCAAGTTTCCCCCAAAGTTGGGCACTCAAGACGAAATAAGGTGAGCCATGAAAATTGAAGGGATTTGAGGAGCCCAAGGCCCATTATCAAAGGTTATAAACCACAAATAGCTCGCCACTAGAAAATAGAAAAGCTCACTATTTAAAAAGGGTGCAAAAAGAGGTGTTTGCCTGGGAAATGAAGATTCGGAAGAAAATGTGGTAGTTGGTGAGCCGGCGAAGAGCTATTGGAAGAGCAAGACGTTGGATTTTCATACCATTTATAAATTCGGAAAGTAAACCAATAAATGTAAATCTCAACCTAATTAAGCCGAGTAAAAATAGGAAACAATTAGAAATGTTCTCCTATATTAAGTCTTCTAATAAATCCAATTAAGATCACGGGGACTCAATAATGAATAAGACTTTGATACTCTCTCACAAACTCTCTGATTTATTATTTTCCGTTTGTCGCTTCGCCACTACCGGTCTAAGATCTGAGGTCCGGTGTGCTTGCCACGGTAAAAAAAAAAATAGGGATTGGAGTGAGGTCTTGAGAGCGTAGATCCTACGTCATCACCATCTATGTCAAACATGTCTATATTTGGAGATATAAATGATTTATGTGCTTCACATGTGTTTTTGTTCTTTTTTTTTTGTTTTTGGACAAATTTTACATGCGTTTACATATAGAGTTGTAGATGGTCGGTGTACATCTCAAGTACCTACATAGATATATAAATGACCCGTTTAAATCCACATCTTATTCGAGTACAAATGATATTTATGTTCCTATGTCACATGGTTATGATTCTCCACTTACCTCATAACAATCATACTAAGATACTTAGTTCTATTTAGGGTTTCACATTTGAACCTTAAATTTGGATATTCAAATATCCATAAGCATATGCCACTATAACATATTACTTTCAATGTTTTCTTTCTATTATAAGTATACTGAAATCCTATACAGTCGACATCGTTATTCAGTAGTAGACAAGACACTGAAGTTGTTGTAGACGTACTCAACGAGAGCTTGATGTTCATCTAATTGGTTGGCACATTAATGTGACTTCGTTTGTGATTTTGTAGAACATTTTTATTTAGTAAAACTTATTTTATTTATTATTTACTTATTCTAATTTCTTTCTTAAATTTTAGTTATATAAATTGAATAAGTATTACAAACAATAATTTTTCATCAATTAATTCACATCTCAATTAATTAAGAAAATCTACAATTTCAAATTAAAAATAATTTTCAAAATGATAAGTTCAATTTTTTTAAGTGAAACTTAAAAAAATATAAATAGTGGTGTTGCCATTTGGATGCCAGAAATGATTAAAAGAAAGTCAAATATTTTTTTTCCATTTGAAATGGGGACAATTGAAAACAAAGTAAAAAAACATGTGTGGCGCTATGGACTGCTGAAAGCTTGCCTCTCCATCGACGGTACACGCTAGTTTGGAAATTTCTCTCGAAAGTACTACTTTTCTATAAAATTATCACATTTTGTTAATTGTCTCCAAATATCGCTTTGTTAAAAATTTGAGGTTTACATTCTTTTTAGAAAAAAAAATATTAAAGTATAATTTCCATATTTATATTACGAAATAAATGATGAATGAATGAAAAAAGTCGAGGCAAAATTTTTATTCTTTCTCCGTAAAAATATTTACCCGTATAAGTGCTCACATTCGTAGTCCATTATCCCCAAGATACAACGACTTTAGGGATTCAAATTTTGCAGCACAACAATATTCGAATTACAACGAACAAAACGAGAGCCTTGAACTTTCTTAGACACGCAGGAAATGATGAACAATATGCTTTTGTATGCTATGAAGTGCACGAATTCGAATGAATGAATAATTCTCTGGCAGGGGGTTCGCTTTATAGGGCTGAAAAAGTTGTGTGCAAAAGACACAAGTTTCTGGAAAAGAATGGGCTGAAAAGGTACATACATTTTCGCAGGGATCAAAAACCAATTCGGTTCAGAAGCCACCTTTTGGATGAGAGGGAGCCACTTGGCGCACACGTGGAAAGAATGGGCTGAAAAGGTACATACATGTCGCGTTCCGATTAGCTAGTTTTAATTAATTAAACCGACAAAAGTTAGTCAGTTTGAGTTCAAAATAGGCCCAACTCCTGACCAAACATTCTCTAGGCCCACGTAGCACAGGCACACGCACGGGTCAGGCAGGGCAGCGGCGCGCGTGTGGCTATCTACTATTTAAAATGTTCATCAAAATCTTTTTCCAAAGAGGGATGACGTTTTTTCACCTCCTATTTCCCATAAATAATCTTATTTAAGTCTCCATCTTTAGACATTAATTTATCATTTTATGAAAAGTCATTCTCGAGAAATTAACTACATTAGATTCATGTTGTCGAAGTATAGATCGTAAATATTCTATTTATTTCCATTTTCGATAAACGAAAGCCACTTAAATATTTTATTAAAGTTAAGAGTAAACTCATTTTTTCTAACATTTTCATTCCTTCAATTTATGTATGGAAATATACTAGAAAAATAATATTTGTATGGCAAACAACATTTCAATTATCCTAATTACTAAAAACTCATCTTGTTATTTTTATTAGTAAAGTCTTATGTGATCGACAAAAAAAATGAAAAAAACATAACTCATCTTTGGGATTTATTTATTACCTAAAATATTAGTCTTTATTGATTAATGATTGGTGTATAGTGAAATATATAAACTGCACACAAGTCTTACCAAATATCGTATATTATGTAAGAAATACATCCTGAATAAAAAAAACATTGTTTTTCACTTTGCCTTTTGTCTGCAAATTCACGTAAAAATGTACATGTCGAAGTGGATTATTATTTGTTTGTTTTTTTACATATCAGGTACTGTGCTATTGTTATCGGCCAGGTTTGCAGTGCTTGAAGGAGCTCTCGACGCGTACTGTAGATTATAGAGTGTTTGGCCATATGGTCAACACACATAAAAGTTCATTCATCTTTGGCAAATCTTGTGCTACCAGTGACATTTCCCGTATTCGGTAGACCCATGGGTTTGTCAGTCATGAACTTCCCATGACCTATGTAGGAGTTCCTTTGTACTGTCGGAGTGGTATGTTTTTTAAGACCCTCCTCCAGAAGATGAAGAATTGTTTGTCATGGTGGGACAAACCATACTTGGCTTTTGAGGGTCACCTAGCCATGATCAAGAGGACGATTTCTTCTTTGAACCTGTACTTGATCCATTTGAACCTGTACTTGATCCAGATCCTCCAACCTTCGAAGTATATTATTCAGTCTCTAGAGTAGTGTATGGCCCGGTTCTATTGGTAGCTATATGACGACCGATGCCGTATGCATTGAATTACATGGTGATCGATCTGGCGACCGGTTGTAGAAGGCGGTTTAGGTCTGAGGTCGTATGTGCATGGGTGTTCAGGAGGAAATATTTTGGCAGATTGGGCAAGGTGATTTTTTTTTTGGCATGACCACTGCTGGGCTATGACCTTCTCTCTCACATTTCCAATGGCCCACCACGGTCATGAGTTGGTCAACAATTTTTTTCGTGATGGTAGGTGGGTCCGCGATGAGCTAAGTTTGCTTCTCCTAGAGAATTGGGTTGATCGGATTTCGAGGAGCCCTATTCTTCCGCACGCTATGGACCTTCTGGGTTGGAAACCGGTTTTGGATGGGCTATTCTCCATTAGTACAGTTTGGGCATCGCTTAGATGACAATATACTATTCGTTCCATGTTTACCATTTTTTGGTCCTCATGTGTAACTCTTACTATCTCTATCTTTCTTTGTCGTCTGGCCAATTTCCGTCTCCCTGTTGATTGCTCGCATTATTCTAGTTGCATTGTTCTGGCTTCGAGGTGCGTTTGTTTCCCGGATTGATCTTCAATCGAGTCATACGATCACATTTTCTTCTAGAGTCCGATTGCCGAGAGAGTCTGGACACATTTATACGTGTTATTTGAGCTTGCTCCTCCACACACTTCTCAGTCAGTTATATTCTCACATGCACACATAGATCATCTCCACAAATATATTTCATTTCTGGTTTCAACCTGCCACACGTGTATCTTCGCTACACATCCTATTTGTGGATTCTTGTTTGACCTTGTGGTACTTTTGGACTGCGAGAAACGATTATTTTACGCATTGCGAGGCACATTCGCACTCTTCACTACGCTTGAATCCTTGTAGATTCCAGCTGGAGCGATATGCCCCATGTTACTGCCATATTTAGATTTCACTACCGTCATCGGCCTCTAGACCTCAGATCCCCCTATTATTTAAAATCGCCCCCCTACTGCGTGGGTCAAGCTCAACACTTATGGGGCCTTTCTGTAGATCTACACATGAACACTCACATACCAATGTGTATGTGTGCTTAGTGGATACTTTTCTAAACAAATCTATGGTTCAAATCTACCCAATATAAATAACCATGTGTATCTAACTCCCTAATGTAACATATAAGTCGATCAATTTATCTTCATTAGATAATGTAACATATGTAAAACACATAGAAAATATAAGGCACTGTGCTTAGAAATTAAAGTTCAAATTGATATTATTAATATTACTTTTAAGTAATAAATTTACAATCAAGTACGTTTTATGCTGAGTTGTTTTGTACGTAAAATCAATGATTATTAGCAGCAACAAATTGAGATAACGAATTGAACAAAATGAATTAGTAACAATAAGATAATTAAAATTTGATTATTAAGCTCACACATGGTTCCTCTAATACCGAAATATTAAATATCGTTTGAATATTACTATAATTTTGACTTCAATCGTAATTTAGAACCTTTTCCACTCTGATTTTGGAAACATGAAAATTGTTGTCATTTGAGTTAACTTTCTAATACAACTTAAATCAGTTAGGTTGGATATCGAGTGAAAAACTTGTGAATGAATTACTCAAAACATCAAATTTGTCGGAGATATTCATTGATTCATGCATATCTTTCTTATTCAACATCCAACTTTGGTGATTCAAGTTGGATTAGAAAGCTAATTGAAGGAACTATAAATTCAGTATTTTGTGTTTTGCCAAATTTAGCTCCAAATTGATCAAAATTATCTTTGAAGTCAAAATGGTATTATCAAAATTGAAACGGTATTTATCGCATTCCTATATAATATTTCTGGCAAAATTTGTTTATATATATATTTTTTTCGAAATGAATATAGGTCTTATAATAATTCTAAGTGTGTGTACAGAAAAATTGCGGAAGTACTTTTGTATTCATTTGTCATCTACTCATTTTAATGTTATATACAACTAGTAAATTTATTTATTATGTGGATCGGAGTATTTGCTCATTGTTGGTGACCCATTATTGTTTCATGCACATGGTCTACATCCATGTTCCCATAAATTGTACTTATTTTATTGTATTATTATATAATAAGTCGAAAGTTGAAGATACCATGATAAGTTACACACAAGTTATTTTTGTTAAATTAATATTTTTTAAGCCGCATCGAAACAAATAAATATTTGAAGGGTCAATGAACTTTACAACAAATTTTATTTTCATAATAATAAAACATACATGAAGTTATTATATTGTTCTTTCTAAGGTATCTTTTTTCTTAATTGGTATGACTATAGAAATGTTGATGGGTTATATTTAATTTTTTTAACTATGCGCATGAGATACTAATAAAAAGTTAGATACATGGAAACAAAGAGAGTAATTAAATTCGTACATTTTCGTATTGTTATTTTCTTAATCAAATTCACCTTTGGGCATTCTGTATATATTATTTCATGCAAAGCGTATATACATAGTCATAATGAATTACTCTACTACTTTGAATTGATTAAACAAGTTCCTAGTCGATGGGTTACGCTAATAATGAGGACACCGGCCTATCCGTTTTGAAACTAGAACATAGTGTATGTGTATTGCGTCTATCATTCATCGGTGTTGTGACAAATCGGCATACTGGAGTTGCTGCTCATATAGATAAGTTCTTGAATTCCTTCGCCATAAAAATCTCTAAGTGGTTCCAAATAATCGAGTAGAGGTTTCTATGGTATAATTGTACACTAATAATCCTTAAGACCCAAACATCATCGTGGCGTCACTAGAGGACCAATTGTGTCGTGATTGTCACTGAGTCTCATCAAAGATCACTCCAAGGGCCAATTTTCGCACAATCCAAAATTTATAGTTGATGTCTTGTGCATTGTAGTAGGGATCCGAGCCCTTGACTAGTCATGGATGTCATGTGTGTTCAAACGGTTTATAATCCATGAAGTCCACGTCGGTTTATAAGAACAATATGTTGTTGTAATCACAAAGAGTTGTGAGCCCACCACTAGCATACACCTAAACCATTGAGAGTCACATTTCTCGTGTACTGAAGATCATTGAATACAATGAGCTAAGATTAAGTTATTAATCTTTTCACAATTTAAGTTAAATACGATTGGATCCAATTTTCGTAAATGTTGATTACGAGTTGCAGTAAATGGAAAGATTTTATGCGAAAATTTTGTGAACTTTCTAAGTTGTGATTTTTTTCCGATTTAGCAGATAAACTCAATTGGAAGTTTCTAATTATGAAAATTAGATAATTTCAAGTGGCACTCGTATTGGCGAGAATTTTATACTCATCACAAATATGTAATTATTATATTTTTTTCAGATTAATCGGTTATTAGAAACGAAACATACGAAGGCGTGGGCCTAAAAACTTAATGGACCCAGTCCAAATTTAAGCCCAACTAGAGTTGAGAACCCTAGTATATATACATCACTTAAGAGGAAGAGGAGTTGAAATAAGATTTTTCAACTACTCATAACCCTAGCCACTCCCCTTCTTGGCCGCCATTGTTTTCTCTTCTCTCTCCTCTCCTTTATTTCTCGTTATTTTCTAACCTTTTCCATATCTATTGCTATAAAATGGGGGGATTAGAGTGTTTGAGATGAAAACCAATTGCAGAGAAAAACATGAAGACACCACAACCGCCGTCCCATGTGCCGTCGCCGCTGTTGCCTACGCTCCGTCGTCGGAAAGATTCCCTCCTAGAATCTCATGCTACGAAAGTAAGTTTTGATTCTCAAAATTATTTGATACTTTATTTGGAATAAAATATTTGTAAATTCGTGGAATTCGAAATCGTATGTTAATTTAATTTTGAATTTCCAAGCATGCTTATATGTGCGTTTTAAATGTTGCAATTTAATTTGAAATTACATTATATATATGGTCGTTCAATCGGAAGCTATTAAGGTATGCACTTTAATCAATATATGCTCGGATGATAATCACATCTTCCCTACGTGTTTTATCGCTTTCGAAAGCATGTTTTAATTTGTCGAACTTTGGTGTTGTTGAAATTCGATGATTTGATTTTAATTGAATATTTAGAATATTTTAAGAATTTCTGGAATTGGAGCAAAAAAAAAATAGAGAAATAAAAAAAATGAATATCTTTTGAATTTTGTTATTATATTTTTTTGCGATTGGCCAGATCGGGTCTGACCGGTCTGGTCATCGGTTTTAATTACAGAAAAACTAAAAAAAAAATCCATAGTTAAAGTTAAAAAAAATAATTTTTAGTTTTTAAAATTATTTATCAATTAATTACAATTTAATAATTGTTCATTAATCAATGGATTTCAACAAATGAGTTTCGGATTAGTTTATTAATTTAATTTTTCAAATTTATTTATTAATTGAACATGTTAAATAAATCTAATTAATGGAACAAAATTTATAATTGTATGGCGAATAATAAATGAGCCTCATCTTATATGTCCGATTTATGATATATAGAGGCCTACTAATTATTTTTTTTAATTGTTTTAATTTATTATTACATATGATGAATAATCGTAATGAAATGAGATGAGATCGTATGTCCCTTTAATGTTAAATACGCGTTATCACGTATACCTTTAAAGAACATAGTTGTAGGAATCACAATCGATCATAACCGATAATTTTTTGATGATTTAATCATCACTTGAAGTCCCTCATTCTTAATTCCTAAGAATAATAATCAAGCTATAAAGAAGAACCGAACTCAATCTTCCTTATTTCCTTCTACCGACAATAAGATTAAGTGTAGCCCCTTATAATAGTACAATAAGCCCTGTAGCTGGGAATGCTATTATGAGATAAATAGTAATTTAATTGACATTAAATGGAGATATGGTGTTGGTGATTTTACCTACACGCAAGTGTACGTATCGAACAAGTAATATAGTGGACAAATGTCCAAATATCGATCCTAAAAGAATTTAGTGCCCCAATTCTTGAAATAATATAAATCGATATAAAATCAGAGATTTCTTTCAAACAATAAACAAAAACTTGTATTGAGAAAGATTATGCACCGGAATATAAATGACAATGGTTTCAAATTATTATCCACAAGTTTATAACTTGTGCATGGACCCATCTTCTCTTCTATGAGAAACAACCATGTTCTCTTATACAATGAAATCACAAGATGATTTCTTCGTATACGAATTCCGAGTATCTAGTACAAAAGTATTTAATGATACACTAGGAATATAAATCACTATCCAAAAGAGTACAAATGAGAAGCCACCATCTTCTCTTCTACAAAGAAATCACAAGATAATTTCTTCATAGACCAATTCTTGGTATCTAGTACAAAAGTACTCAATGGTACACTTGGAATAAAAATCAATGTTTAAAAGATTACAAATGAGAAGTCACCATCTTCTCTTCTATGAGAAGCCACCATCTTGTAGGAGAAATCGCCAGATGATTACTTCAAAGATAAATTCCTCATATCTATTACAAAATTACTTAATGATACACTGGGAATACAAATAACTATTTAAAGTTGGGGATCGTGCATGTTTACGCAGCGGAATTTAAATTTTTTTAGATCAAACTAGTTTCGATTACATGCATAAACTAATCAAATAGTCATCGTACCTTAACGCTTCCGCCATACATATGGTAATTATCGATTTTATTGAAAACATGTAAACCCGAAAAAAATAAAAACATGCTTGTTCATCATATTACAAAATCAAAACACGTAATCACATATTACTCATGCTCGTAAATTAAAAATCATACAAACGTGTTCGAATCGAATTACGAAAGTTCCGATTTAATTACCTCTTGTAGCGTGAGATTTCGACGAATCGAAATCACAAACTTAAACACGTACAAGCTGCAAATTACCAATCCTCGTGGCTGCAACTCACGGCTGGAGCAAACTGATCCAGCAGGCGGCGGACGGCAGCGCGTGGCAAAGTCAGCGGCGGCGGCGCGTGGACAATGCAGCGGCGCGTGCGGCGGTGCAGCGGCGGTGCGTGGATTCCGTCGGGGCAGCAGCTCCTCTCCAATTAGGTTTCACCTCGTATTTTTGACCCACTCGAACTACAGCACTAGATGTAAACGAGTTAGATAAACAACAATAATAAACGAAGGAATAGAGAGGAGAAAACCGGCGACTATCGGCGGCGATCGACGGCGGCGCGGCGGGGCTGCAACGGCCGAGAGGGCTGAGCGGCTAGGGCTTGGACGGCTAGGGTTTTGAAGCATTAAATATCTGATCTCAAACTCTTGTTTGAGGTCTATTTATACTAGGGTTTTCAACCCTTGTGGGTTTAAGTCGTTGGGCTTGACCCACTGATGCATTAAGCCCGTTCCCTCGTCGGCCTCGTTTCAAACAAACGATCGTTCACAAAATTATAACAAAATTATATTTGTGACGAGCTCAAAGTCCTCGTCGATACGAGTGCCTCTTCGAAATTTTCAATTTCCAAAATTGGAAACTTCCACTTCAGTGGACCTGCTAAATCGGGAAACTTCCCAATCTAGAAAGTTCACTAAATTCCGCATGTCTCTCTTTCTCTACGTTTATTCCGATTTGCAATCCACAGTTACGAATCTTGGATTCAATCATATATTGACATCCAATCGTTCAAAGATTAACATATTAATCTATGTTTGTTGTTATCAAGGATCTATATTACACGAGAAGTGTGACCCTCAATGGTTCAGGTGTATGCTAGCCGTGGGCTCACAACTCTTTGTGATTCGAACAACACATTGTTCTTATACGAACTCCTCCCAAGAGTCCCGATTAGAGTAAAACTCATTTTCCCTAATCCTCGATCAAATCGGTGCCCAACGAATCAAGATTGGCGTCTAGCAACTACGCATGATGATTCCCTAGATACAAGTGAAGTGCCTGCAAGAACCTTATGATATAGTTAACGTACCGTACGATCCCTTCGCAGCAAATGTATTGATTGAACTAGAGGCATTGGTTCACCGTGACCTCATATAAAGTTCAATAACCGTGCGAACGTTCTAGGTATTATAAATCCGTTCGTGTGCGACTTAGGGAAACACATTTCCCTAATCACCCCACTATCAACTCTGGCCAGAGATTCCTTGGATTATAAACCGTCAGAACACACAGGACATCGATGACTACTCAAGCGCTCGAATCCCCTACTACAATGCACAGACTTCACACTAGATTTCGGATTGCACGAACGTTGGCCCTTGGAGTGGTCCGCTGTGGGACTCAGGGACAGGTCACGATACAATCGGTCCTCTAGTGAAGTCACGGTGATGTCTGGGTCTTAAGGACTAATGGTGTACAATTATATCTTAGAAACCTATTACTCGATGAATGAGAACCACTTATAGATTTCTAGGGCGAGGGAGTTCAGTGAACTCATCTAGTATGAGCACCCACTAAAGTATGCCGATGTCACAACACAGAGGACTGATGAGACGCAGTACACATACACTAAGTGCTAGTCTCATAAGGGAAAGGCCGGTATCCTCATTATTGGCGTAACCCATCGACTAGGAACAAGGTTTAACAGTTACATTACATTGCTGAGTTATCTCATGATTCTACTAGATCAACTCACAGTAATAGAGTAACTCGTTAGGACTATATCTATACTACTTGCATGGGATAAGAGATATAGAATGCCAAATGAAATATTTTATTATTACGAACGAAAAACGATTGTTTTATTACAAGATAAAAGGAAAGACAACAGCCACAAGTTGGCTTGTTGGTCACCTACTCCAACAATCTCCCACTTGAATTAAAGCCAACTACTCATAAATCTAAGTCCCATCGACTCTCGAGGTTTCTCGTGGACTGATCCTGACAATGGCTTGGTGAAGGGATCTGCAATATTGTCCTCCGAGGTGACTCTGTCTAGCTTGAATTCACCTCTCTCTATGATCTCTCGGATCACATGGTAGTTTCTCAACACGTGCTTTGACTTCTGATGAGCTCTTGGTTCCTTAGCTTGCGCTACGGCTCCGTTGTTATCGCAGTACAGTCGTACTAGATCGCTAGCGTTCGGAAATACACCCAACTCTTGGATGAATTTCCTAATCCATGACCCTTCCTTTGAAGCATCTGATGCTGCAATATATTCAGCCTCGGTGGTGGAATCAGCCGTCGTGCCTTGTTTGGATCTCTGCCAACACACGGCACCCCCGTTGACTTTGAATATATACCCCGAGTTTGACTTCGAGTCATCCACGTCCGATTGAAAACTTGAATCCGTGAAACCTTCTAATTTCAACTCGGTATCCCCATAGACCAAAAACAAATCTCGAGTTCTTCGCAAGTACTTGAGAATGCCCTTCACAACCTTCCAATGGGCTGGGCCGGGGTCGGACTGATATCTGCTTGTGACGCTCACAGCATACGCAATATCAGGCCGTGTACACAACATTCCATACATTATGCTTTCTATAGCGGATGCATAAGGTGTCCTTTTCATCTCCTCGATTTCCATTTGCGTTTGAGGACGCATGGATTTCGAGAGACGAACCCCATGGGACATTGGCAAGAATCCCTTCTTGGATTCTTCCATGCTAAACCGTTTAAGAACGGTGTCTATGTACATGGATTGGGACAAGCCAAGTAATCTCCTCGATCTATCTCAATAGATCCGTATTCCCAATACGTAGGATGCTTCTCCCAAATCCTTCATCGAGAAACGTGTGGATAACCATACTTTAGTTGACTGCAACATCCTTACATCATTCCCAATGAGTAGTATGTCATCAACATAAAGTACAAGGAAAGTCACTGCACTCCCACTAACCTTGTTGTAGACACAAGGTTCCTCCGGGTTTTTCACAAATTCAAACTCTTTGATAGTTGTGTCGAACCTTTTGTTCCAACTAAGGGATGCTTGTTTCAATCCATAGATGGATCGCTCGAGTTTGCAAACCTTATGCTCATCTCCAGAAGATATGAAGCCTTCCGGCTGCGCCATGTAAATTTCTTCCTCAATTTCCCCATTAAGGAAAGCGGTCTTCACATCCATTTGCCATATCTCGTAGTCATACCACGCAGAGATGGCCAGCAAAATCCTAATGGACTTAAGCATAGCAACTGGAGAGAAGGTTTCCTCATAGTCAACTCCTTGCTTTTGAGTATAACCCTTCGCTACCAATCTAGCCTTGTAGGTTGATACCTTTCCATCTACTCCAATTTTCTTCTTATAGATCCACTTGCAGCCTATGGGAACAATCCCCTCGGGTGGATCTACCAAGGTCCATACCTAGTTGGAGTACATAGAGTCCATTTCGGATTTCATGGCATTAAGCCAATGTCCCTTGTCTGTATCCGATACAGCTTCGTTGAAAGTTCTGGGATCACATCCTTGGTCAACTTCATCAACGAGGAATAACCTATCGGGCGCTCTCCGAACTCTTTCGGATCTACGCAGCGACGGTTCAGGAGGTATATTAGTGGTTTGTTGAATTGGTTCATTATCTGATTGTTGTGCTTGAACTTCAGATTGTGGTTCTCGAACTTCTTCGAGATCAACTACACTGCCCTTTCTATCCGATAGAAATTCCTTCTCAAGGAACACGGCATTTCTCGAGACGAACACCTTTGCCTCGGAAACATAGTAGAATTTGTATCCCATGGAATCCTCGGGATACCCCACAAAATAGCATAAGTCGGATTTTCTATCCAACTTATCTCCCACTAGCCGCTTCACGTAAGCGGGACAACCCCATATCCTAATATGTTTAAACGTGGGTTTCTTGGAGTGCCAAAGTTCATAAGGTGTGGAGTTAACTGCTTTCGTATTAACCCTATTCAGCAAATACACGGCAGTTAGGAGTGCATGACCCCACAGGTATGCCGGTAGCTCGGTGAACCCCATCATAGATCGAACCATGTCTAACAGTGTTCGATTCCGACGTTCGGAAACTCCATTAAGTTGAGGAGTTCCAGGAGGAGTCAATTGAGACAGAATCCCATTCTCTTTAAGATAGTCTATAAACTCAGTACTTAAGTATTCGCCACCACGATTGGATCGTAGTTTCTTAATACGTCTACCGAGTTGGTTCTCTACTTGGTGTCTAAAATCTTTGAACTTTTCAAAAGTTTCAGACTTATACTTCATTAAGTACACGAAACCATACCTAGAATAATCGTCGGTAAAGGTAACGAAGTAGTTAAAACCACCTCTAGCACTAACGCTTAGTGGACCACACACGTCTGAATGGATCAAATCCAAAAGACCCTCGGCTCGTTCCATCTTCCCTTTGAAAGGAGTCTTGGTCATTTTTCCTTTCAGGCAGGATACACAAGTTTGAAGTTATTTCACGTCCTCCAAGGAGAAAAATCCTTCACTTACAAATTTGATCATCCTTCTCAAGGAAATATGACCCAGTCGAACTTGCCAAAGTTGTGCAGTGTTAAGACTTATATCTTTTCGTTTTGCTGATATAACGTTAATTGGTGTTTCACTTGGATTTAGTTCATACAAGTTGTTTATAAGTTGTCCCTTACAAATCATATTTTGATCCCTTTGTATAATGCAAATCGAATTTCCAAAAACAAAAGTAAAACCTTCATTATCCAAAACAGGAATAGAAATATGGTTTCGAATAAGTGACAGAACAAATAAACAATTGTTCAAAACAATGGAAAAACTAGAATCCAAAATAGAAAGATAAATCGTCCCAATGGCTTCAGCAGCAACCCTTGCTCCGTTGCCTATTCTTAGGTAGGTCTCACCCACATCAAGTCTCCTATTTTTTGTCATGAGCTGCAAATCATTACAAAGATGTGAGCCACAACCAGTATCCAATACCCAAGAAGAAGATTTAACGGACAAGTTAACTTCAATAAAAACGTACCCTTTTCAGAACGTTTCTGATCGAGGTAAGCCTTGCAGTTGCGTCGCCAATGGCCCTTCTTTCCACAATGATGGCAAGCGTCATCAACTTGCTTGGTGACCTTGTCGTTCTTCACTCCGCTCGACTCGCCCTTCTCAAGTTTCTTGCTCGGGCCGAAACTCCTTTCTTTCATTTTCTTCTGAAAAGAACCTTTCTTCGCAGAAGGAGCAACTAGGAGAACAGATTTCTCCTTCTTGATCGTGGACTCGAAACTTACCAACATGTTCAACAACTCATCCAATGGTGGATCGAGCTTGTTCATGTTGAAGTTCACTATGAACGATTCATAAGAACTAGAAAGGGACAGTAGGATCAAATCCACCGAGAGCTCGGCTGGGAGGGTGACATCAAGGCTCACCAACTTCGGAAGGAGAGTGATCATCTTGAGACCGTGCTCGTGGACCGAAGCCCCTTCACGCAGCCTCATGGTGATCAACTCCTTGGTAGTTGAGTACCTCGATGCCCTAGTATTCTCACTGTACATGCTTTCAAGATGATGCTTGATATCATAAGCATGCACGTGAGACTCATACTTCCTCGCGAGCTCTGGCACCATGGATGCTAACATGTAGCACCTCGCATGGAGGTCGTCCTTCTTCCATGCCTCGAAAGTGGCAGTCTCGTCAGCAGTAGCAGTCGCAGGGAGAGCAGCGGGGGGACGTTCATTGAGCACATAGAGACGCTCCTCGACTTGGAGCACAAGTTTCAGATTGCGAAGCCAATCCAAATAGTTTGGACCGGTGAGTTTGTTTTGGTCGAGGATAGAGGAAAGGGGATGTTTGGACATTGTTGCTGAGAAAGTTTTAAGAAGACAATAATTAGAGTTTAGTTCGTAATAATCGTTACAATTAAAATTTTGGACTTTTATGTTTTAATTGTTCTCCCACTAATTTTATCGAATTCCACCACCCTCTAGCAGACAATCGAGAAAATTTATTTTTCTTTAATGGGCTTTAGGTCCAATAGCGCTAATGTAACCCGTAGTTAATCTATCCCGATTACATAAGCCTAAAGGTAGAGTACTATCAATCACATCATTATGTGACCCTTAAGTTCGATTTACCTCACACTTGATAATGACCTAAGTTAATCTAGCGAATATCAAAATCTTCGTGTGTCAAGTCTAGCCTACCAATATGAGATGTCACAGATCCAAATCAAACTTATGCAATCCCTAGTTATTCTAGCCGACCACATTAATCCAATATAATTTAATCTATGACCGTATCTCCATCTAATGTCAATTAAATTACAGCTTATCCAACAATAGAACTCCCCGCTAACACGGCTTACTGCACTATTATGAGAGGCTACACATAATTTAATTGTTGGTAGAAGGAAAGAAAAATTCAATAATTTGGTTTTTCTTTATAGCTTGATAATTATTCTTGATTAAGAATGAGGGATTTTATTTATTAAATCTTATTAGCTCATCGGAAGTTTTAGGTTATGATCGTTTGTGATTCCTACAACTATGTTCTCTAGGTATGTGGAAACGCATATTGATCCTAAGAGAGACATACGATCATCATCGTACTTAATAACAATCATTCATCTCATGAATTAATTAATTAATACGATTAATTGCAAATATAATTAACGGACTCCCTTCATTCATAAATAAATCAAATAAGAATGAAGTCCATTAATTATTTGCCATTTAATTTGTGTTCCATTAATTAAACTAATTTAACGATTAAATTAAGTAATTAATCCAACACCATTCTTTGAATTCAAATTAAATTAATGGATCAACTATCTAATTGGGTTTAATTGATAAATAATTTCAAAATGAAAAATAAATTAATTTTAATTTTAATATTAATAATCACATATTACTCATGCTCGTAAATTAAAAATCATACAAACATGTTCGAATCGAATTACGAAAGTTCCGATTTAATTACCTCTTGTAGCGTGAGATTTCGACGAATCGAAATCCAAAACTTAAACACGTACAAGCTGCAAATTACCAATCCTCTGGGCTGGAACTCACGGCTGGAGCAAACTGATCCAGCAGGCGGCGGACGGCAGCGCGTGGCAAAGTCAGCGGCGGCGGCGCGTGGACAATGCAGCGGCGCGTGCGGCGGTGCAGCGGCGGTGCGTGGATTCCGTCGGGGCAGCAGCTCCTCTCCAATTAGGTTTCACCTCGTATTTTTTACCCACTCGAACTACAGCACTAGATGTAAACGAGTTAGATAAACAACAAGAATAAACGAAGGAATAGGGAGGAGAAAACCGGCGACTATCGGCGGCGATCGGCGGCGGCGCGGCGGGGCTGCAACGGCCGAGAGGGCTGAGCGGCTAGGACTTGGACGGCTAGGGTTTTGAAGCATTAAATATCTGATCTCAAACTCTTGTTTGAGGTCTATTTATACTAGGGTTTTCAACCCTTGTGGGTTTAAGTCATTGGGCTTGACCCACTGATGCATTAAGCCCGTTCCCTCGTCGGCCTCGTTTCAAACAAACGATCGTTCACAAAATTATAACAAAATTATATTTGTGACGAGCTCAAAGTCCTCGTCGATACGAGTGCCTCTTCGAAATTTTCAATTTCCAAAATTGGAAACTTCCACTTCAGTGGACCTGCTAAATGGGGAAACTTCCCAATCTAGAAAGTTCACTAAATTCCGCATGTCTCTCTTTCTCTACGTTTATTCCGATTCGCAATCCACAATTACGAATCTTGGATTCAATCATATATTGA
This sequence comes from Erythranthe guttata, assembly GCF_056151865.1. Lineage (NCBI taxonomy): Eukaryota > Viridiplantae > Streptophyta > Magnoliopsida > Lamiales > Phrymaceae > Erythranthe > Erythranthe guttata. Next base: position 10,698,394 of record NC_142546.1, on the reverse strand, counting down.
CATCCAATCGTTCAACGATTAACATATTAATCTATGTTTGTTGTTATCAAGGATCTATTTTAAACGAGAAGTGTGACCCTCAATGGTTCAGGTGTATGCTAGCAGTGGGCTCAAACTCTTTGTGATTCGAACAACACATTGTTCTTATATGAAATCCTCCCAAGAGTTCCGATTAGAGTAAAACTCATTTTACCTAATCCCCGATCAAATCGGTGCCCAACGAATCAAGATTGGCGTCTAGCAACTACGCATCATGATTCCCTAGATACAAGTGAAGTGCCTGCAAGAACCTTATGATATAGTTAGCGTACAGTACGATCCCTTCGCAGCACATGTCCCGATTGAACTAGAGGCATTGGTTCACCAAGACCTCTTATAAAGTTCAATAACCGTGCGAACATTCAAGGTATTATAAATCCGTTCGTGTGCGAGTTAGGGAAACACATTTCCCTAATCACCCCACTATCAACTCTGGCCAGAGATTCCTTGGATTATAAACCGTCAGAACACAGAGGACATCGATGACTACTCAAGCGCTCGAATCCCCTACTACAATGCACAGACTTCACACTAGATTTCGGATTGCACGAACGTTGGCCCTTGGAGTGGTCCGCTGTGGGACTCAGGGACAGGTCACGATAAAATCGGTCCTCTAGTGAAGTCACGGTGATGTCAGGGTCTTAAGGACTAATGGTGTACAACTATATCTTAGAAACCTATTACTCGATGAATGAGAACCACTTATAGATTTCTAGGGCAAGGGAGTTCAGTGAACTCATCTAGTATGAGCACCCACTCAAGTATGCCGATGTCACAACACCGAGGACTGATGAGACGCAGTACATATACACTAAGTGATAGTCTCAAAAGGGAAAGGCCGGTATCCTCATTATTGGCGTAACCCATCGACTAGGAACAAGGTTTAACTGTTACTTTACATTGCTGAGTTATGTCATGATTCTACTAGATCAACTCACAGTAATAGAGTAACTCGTTAGGACTATATCTATACTACTTGCATGGGATAAGAGATATAGAATGCCAAATGAAATATTTTATTATTACGAACGAAAAACGATTGTTTTATTACAAGATAAAAGGAAAGACCACAGCCACAAGTTGGCTTGTTGGTCACCTACTCCAACATTTAAAAGAATACAAATGAGAAGCCACCATCTTCTCTTCTATGAAGAAATCACCAGATAATTTCTTCGTAGACCAAGTCCTAAGTACTATTACAAAAGTATTTAATGATTTACTAGGAATAGATATCAGTATTCAATGAGATTGAAGACAAAAGACACACACTTCTGCAGTAAAAAATCCATAAAGAAAGCAGGGTGTTGGTAAAAGTGTTCCAACACCCGCAGTTCTGTGCTCTCAACTCTCTGCAGAAAAGGTGAGAAATGAACGATGTTCTTCTTCTATTTATAGAGTCCAAGAGCTCTTTGTACTATACGAAATTAACACAGTAGGAGAGTTAATAATGGGTTAGTGGGATAGTGGGTTAGTGGATTAATTAAACATGTGCTTAAATAACTACTCATTAGGCTAAAAATAACCGCCCACTAACTCTAAATAATCAATCCGAATTTAAAATAATAAATCCTATAATAATTATAATTTCGGTAATATTAAAAATTGTAGAAGAAAGTCAAAAATAAAAACAAATTATATTTGATTCGAAGTCAAATATCCAACAAGCTCCCCCTTTTCATCTTTCTGATCAAAACCCAGTTGTTCACCAACTCCCCCTGCATAAAATAATTTGAGCTCCCTTGCATTAAAAACTTCAATCTTCAAAATCCCCCTGAATATGTTATCATGTATAATATTCAACTAAATAGCATATATTGAGATGCATGGAAGCTTTAAAATAGTAAAGCAGACTTCAAAAATAAATGCAGCAGTTCATTTAAAGTTCAACACTAGAACCATTGCTAGAATCGGTTCAATCATCATCGTCCCTTTTTTTTATCAGAAAGGGCTAACTCTTATATTGCAATCATTAATAGCCCAATTAAAGATTCAGCAGAGCAAAATACTTAATAGCCAAAATTAATACCCTTTAATGAACAATTATGATAATCAATGTGCCAAAATTAAAATTATGGGCCAACACTCACGATTTTTATCAAATTGAATATTAAGAAAAATTTAAAATCGTGATATATGAAAATTCACTACATGCAAGAAAAATCTATCTCAAAATCTTGGAGAGAAAAAAAAAAATCACACGATTCACAAATATTGGCAGCATTGAGAAATGGTAATTTAGGGCCTTATTAATTTGTGTACCCTCATTTAGGATCCTTTATCGTTTTTTTATTGTGCGACAACTTATATCTATATATATATATATATATATATATATATATATATATATATATATATATATATATGAATCACTACTATTATTTTCTCAGTTACTCATTCCAACTATCAAAATAGAGGAGTTTGGCTCATGCTTTTGTGAAAAGACAGTGGAGCCATAGTGATTTTTGTTTTTTTTTAACTATAGCACTAGGATCGTCATAGGTACAAGAAATATAAGCCCAATATCCAAACTTCAGAGAAGCCAATACTGATGAAAACTCAAAACAATTATGTTACAATTGTAGTATTCTTGAAAGTGCAGTAACATGCAATAGAACACTCTACATAGTGCACATGCAAAGAGATCTTCTAAGAGTAGAAAATATCTCATGGTCAGTAAAAAATATTGCTAATTGATTTTCAGTAAACACATAATTCAAGCAGACAATGTTCTTTTCAACTATATTACAGATAAAATGGTGTTTAATATCAATATTCTTAGTTCGTTAGGGTTGAGAAAGATTTTAGGAAATGTTAATGGCACTAGAATTATAACAATACATGATCAAGATATCATTAGATAGGCCATAATCATTTCTAACAAGCTCATATAGTTCCTCATGAATAACATTGATCCGAAAGTTATTTATCAATGTTTCTGCGATATTCTTAGGTTAAATGGAAGAACCAAAACACGACGCATCATGTGTTAGAGTAGGTGACCGAAGAGCCAACTAATTGCTGTATTTTCTCATGCTACTCGTAAATAATCTATTTCGTATTAATGATAAAAATATCCTTCGTCATTCTATATCTTTGTCCCTTGCATAAGCATAGATGTAGTCCTTGCAGTTACTTAATTACTGTAAATAGATTAGTAGAATCGTGAGATTATTTATTTAAGTATAGTAACTGTTAAACACAGTTCCTAGTCAACGGGTTACGCCACTAATGAGGATATCGGCCTTTCCTATTTGAGATTAGCACTTACTGTATGTGTACTGCGTCTCATCAGCCAACGGTGTTGTGACATTGGCATACATAAGTGGGTGCTCATAAGTTTATGAGTTCAATGAACTCCCTCAATCTGGAGATCTCTAAGTGGTTCCCAATAATCGAGTAGAGGTTTTTATGATATAGTTGTACACTATTAATCCTTAAGACCTAGACATCACCGTGACTTCACAAGAGGACCCGATGTATCGTGACCTGTCCCTGAGTTCCACCGTGGACCGCCCCAAGGGCCAATGTTCGTGCAGTCTGAAATCTAGTAGGAGGTCTGTGCATTGTAGTAGGAGATTCGATTGCTTGAGTAGTCATGGATATCCTGTGTGTTCTTGCGATTTATAATCCATGAAGTCTGTGGCCACAGCTGAAAGTGTCGTGATTAGAGAAATATGTTTCTTTAAGTCAAACACGAACGGATTATATAATCAAGAACATCCACACAGTTATTGAACTCATAAAGAGGTCTCGGTGAACCAATGCCTCTAGTTCAATTGGGATATATGTATCGAAGGGATCGTACTGTATGTTAACCATATCACACGATTCTTGCAGGCATTTCATTTGTATCTAGGGAATCATGATGCGTAGTTGCTAGACGACAATATTGATTCGTTGGGTAGTTAAGTTGAAAGTAGTTTCTTCTTAATTATAACTCTAGGGACGAGTTTAAACCACAATGTGTTGTGGGCCCACGGCTAGCTTACACTTGAACCATCGAGGGTCACACTGCTCGTGTACTTGAGATCCTTAATGCAACAAGCTAAGATTAAATAATTAATCTTAGTGTAATTGGAAGTCAATGTGACTGAGTCCAACATTCGTAATTGTTAATTACGGATGAGAATAAGTAGAGGAAAAGAATCCAATGGAAATTTAGTGAACTTTCTATTTTGGGAAGTTTCCCAATTTGGCAAGTCCTAAATTAGGGTTTCCAATTTCGGAAATTGGTAAATTGCAAAGTGGTACACATATCGACGAGAATTTGTGCTCGTTGTCAAAATATAATTGTTATATTTTTACGAGCATTCGTTTGTTAGAAACGAGCCGAGAAAGAGAGTGGAATTAAGTTGTTGGGCCTAGCCCAACTTAAGGCATGTTAGGGTTTTCACAAGGATTATATAGATAGGATTTATATGTCTTGTGAAAGACCCAAAACACAAAAACAACACAACACAAGCTTGAAACCCTAGCCCCTCTTTCTCCATCAGCCGTGCACCTTGCAGCCGAAACCCTACCTCTGCCACCAGCCGCCGCGCCGCCGCTAGTCGCCGCCGCATCGGCATGTTTCTTTTCCCTTCGTTCTTCTTTGTTGTACTTAGCCTATCACGTATCTAGTGCTGCGTTGATAGTGGATTGAATATACGAGGTGAAACCTAAGAGAAGGAAGATTATTAAGCCGCCAACGCCGCCACCTAGGTCGTTTCCACGCGCCCTCATGCACCACCACAAGCCGATGATGCGGGAAGGCAATTCTGAAAAACTGCTCTCGAATTTTATGCGCAGTCCTGCGAGAAAATTTGCCATAAATCAACCAGTAATCGGATATACGTGAAATGTTGATAGAAGCTTCAAAGTTCGTTGATCTACAATCTGCCAAAAGAAATGGTGCGTCCAATCAATAACCATGGAGATATTGAAGTCGGAGTAGGCCTGTAATTTTGGATCAGAAAAGAGGTTGGATCAGGTTGAGTGGGAAGAGCAGCTTGCCATCTTCTCGAGTCTTTGTTCGATCCACGCTTCAAGAGTAAAGTATCGTTTTCCCTAATTATTATATATTATTTAATTTATATTAATTGAGATTAGTGTATCTTAATTGATTATTGAATCACATGAATCTATATGTTCGACAATGTGTTTATGTGAATCGTTCGTTGAGCATGTTTATTATTCGATTTAATTTTGCGAGAATGCCACGATGATTTAATTTATGTTGTTGAAATTAATTATACATGCGAGCATGTTTGTCGGTGATTGGAAGAGAAAAGGTACGCAATTAATTGTAATTATTGTGCACATGTTTGTTTATATAAATTAGTTTATATAAATCAAATAAAATAAAAATTGTTTTCCGCTGCGCACACGTGTTCGATCCCCAACAGTGGTATCAGAGCTACGGTTGCACAATTGCCTACGTGTTTATTACTTTTGATTGCATGTGAATAGTTTATTGAATTTATTGAATTGGTGAAATTGGATTTCGGTTGGTTTACTTTTAATTTGATTATAAAATTCGATTTGATCGATTTTAAAATTGGAATTGATCGATTTTAAAATTGGAATTAGAAAATTGAATTGAATTTTAAAATTAGATTTGATCGATTTTAAAATTGGAATTAGAAAATTGGATTTAATTTTAAAATTGGATTTGATCAATTTTGAAATTGGAATTAGAAAATTGGATTTTGGTTTTAAAATTGGATTTTGATTGATTTTAAAATTTTAATTGGAAATTGGGTTTAAAATTAAATTTGGATTTAAGTTTTAAATTCAAAAATGATTTTCTAAAAACTATCTGGGCCGGACAGCTCAGTCAGACCGGTCCAACCGGGTCTAACCGGTTTAGAGAGTAGGAAATAAATAAGTTGAATAAATAATTCTTGTTCCAAAAATTAAAACTAAATCAAAATTGATTTTTAATTTTCTGAAATTGTTTATCAATTAAAGCCCAATCCAAATATTCGATCCATTGATCAATAATGTTCAATAAATGAGTGTTTGATTAATTAGTTAATTTAAACGTTAAATCAATTTCACTAATAGAACACATGTATAATAGTGATTATACTTCAACATAATAAATTGTACTTTAAGATTTATTTGATTGATTCATGTTGATTAAGGTCCTTTAACTATTTTGAAACAAATCCTCATAATTAATTATTGTAATTAATTATAATTTAGGTCGAATGTTCCTCTTAGGACAATATGCGTTTCCATATACCTTTAGAGAACATAGTTGTACGAATCCAATCGACATGTCCAATAATTCTGATAAGATAACAACAAAACAATAATAAATCCATGTGATATGAAACCCGTAGAACTTGTTACGAGACCCTAATACCTTACGCGGAAGCAAGATCGAAACACCCAAAAACAAAGATTCAAGTTTGGCGGAAGCACAGAATAATGACCCCATAGCTATAAAGAGCTAGAAACCATTATTATCAAGGTGGAATATTGACCCCGTGGTTATAAAGAACCAGAAACCAATATTATGGCGCTAAGAAAATTACAATAATCCACTTGTAAATTCCCGAAGAATGATGTAGAACAGCGAAGGAGAATTAACTCTCAAAATACTCAAATATTCATTAAAATTCGTCTTGCATCACTTCAATTTTTGCACCAATGCTTTCCACGATGTCTAGAACATTTTCCTCCATGGGAAACTCAATGTTATCATTCTTCTGAGGTGGTGACACGTAAATAACCTTTTTGTCATTTGTAGATTCATGCTCAATATTCGACCACAAGTCCACGAATGGCTTGCTTGGACACTCTCCTCTCTTAGTATTGAATTGCTGCTCGGTTTTTTATTTCGCTCTTTTAGGCTTTTGCAACGATTCTCTCACCATGCTCGCTGGAGAACTCTTTTGCGATTCCCACCTCGGCGAACTCCGCTCTTCTGACTTAGCAACTTGCCTCAAGCTTTGCATCTTCAATTCCCTATAATAATGGGCATGAACAAACCTCCTTCTCATGATTGCCTTCATGGACTCCCAATCTTTAATTGGTGGTTCGCCACAGCGGCGCCTAGTTAAGACAAATTGATCCCACCAAGTAATTGCATAGTCAATGAACGCTTCGACGGCGAGCTTCACTTTCTTCTTTTCGGAATAGTAATCAGAATCGAATACGTAATTACTGCTAAATTACTGTCTCCGACAGTAATTTAATTATTAATTGAGTTTTTTTTTTCTTTTTTTGAATTTTTTTTCTTAAAAATAATATTTTAATTAATATTATTGTCTTGTCTGCTAAATTACCATCTCTAAGTAATTTAACTGTCTGAGACAGTAATTTTACTGTATTAATTAATTTTATCGTCTTGGCCTGCAATTTTGCTGTCTTCGACCGTAATATTACGTCCCCGACCGTAATATTGCTGTCATCGCCCGTAATATTACTGTTTGGGACAATAATATTAGTAATATTATTGTTCGGGAAAATAATATTCATAATATTACAGTCCCAAACAGTAATATTACTGTCAGAGACTGTAATTTAGCAGTCACGACAGTAATATTAATTAAAATAATTGTTTCTAAGAAAGAAAAAAAAAGTCAATGCGGGAGACCGGAGGTCAACGGCAGTTGATCGGCCGGAAAAAAATTTCAAAAAAAAAAGTTAAAAAAAAAAGAAGAAAGTCAACGTGGAGAACCACCCGGTCAATGCCAGAATCTGGCTGGAAAAAAAATTCAGAAAAAAATATTATTTTCTAAAATTTGTTTGGTTCAAAATATTAGTAAAATGGGCGTTAATGTAATATATTTGTTTAAATTCGGGGTCAATGTGTAATATTGAGGAAGTTAATAATGGATGATTGATAAAAAAATATATTATGGAAGGTATTTTAGACTAAAGACAGGGGTATGAGTTTATTTGAAATACAATTTTTTTTTATGCACCAATGTGCATTTAAGTCTCTTGTCTTGCCCTTAATATTATTTTGGAACTAGTTGATTTTAAGATTAACATGTCATATTGATTTAAGGGAATATGAGATATAACCCACTCATTAGGTAAAATAATAGAGCATGAGACCAATTTACAATTGACCCTTTATAAACAAATCCATATAATATTTTCTGAATTGTTTGACCTCTTATGTTAATTCCCATATGCCATTTTTTTTCCATATTTTTATCATTTCTCCCTCTTCACCTATTTATCTCTTATCCGTCATTTTATGTTTTCCATTCATTTCTCTCTCTTCCTTTTTCCCTTACTTTGACTGTTTTTTTATTCTTCTTCTCCCTCTCTTCGCTCTCCCCTCTCTCTCTCTCTTCTCTCTCTTCCCCATTTTCTCTCTTCTCGTCTTTGTTTCTTTTTTTTTCTCTTTTTTTT